>NW_017728918.1:101263047-101349812 GCF_001723895.1 Crocodylus porosus | reverse complement strand
AAACACCAGGGGATAGGGGAAAAGCTTCAGCAAGCAGTCTGCTACTGAGCCCAGAGAGATCATCACAGCTCCACTGTGCAGATTGGACCCAGTTCTCACTGGATCCCTGATAAATAAGCTAGCCCTTACATCCCCTGAAAATAAGCCATAGTGTGTCTTCTTGAGGAAAAATAAATATAAGACAGTGTCTTATTTTCGGGGAAACACGGTAGATTATAGAACAACAATAGGTAGGCAGTGGCAACACAACTGTAACAAAGTAGTGTTCAGGCAGGAAAATTAATTTTCAAACTCTGTGCATTATCCCAGATTATTGAGTCTTATTAGCAGCCTAGAGAGGAAAGGGAGTGAAGGCATTGGGCCTTGGGAGATTTAGATCAATCTTTGTTTTTGCTGGAGGCTGCCCTCAGGGCCCCATATATAAAGTGTGGTTAATTTCCACTTCTGTTAATCCACTCTGTTTCAAGTGTCTGCTTTAGATTTATGATTTTGGATTGTAACCTCATTGAGGTAGGATCTGTTTCTTACTACGAGTTTATTACAGGGCCTAGCACAATGTAAGTCTGGTCTTTGTTGGGTATCGAGGTGCAAAGATAATCATAACTCATACTATAGTTTTAGCAATAGATTAAATGAGTCACAGATTAAGGTATTTTCCATTGAAATCACCGGGTCTGATTTGCTGTCACTAGTGCAGCTGGTTACAAATTATACCTATTTTTCTACTCTAGGATACTTGGAGGATTCACTCTTGGGAAAAAGGAAAACATGTTTCCAGTGATGTCCTCCTCAGGCTTGAATGAAATCAGTTTTAAACTATAGCTAGTACTCTCCAGGAGCCCTGCAGATGAAGGCTGTCATTAATTTGTTGAATCAACTCATCTTCCATCTGCCCTGGCAATGCTTCCCCCAGCAGCAGGACAAAATCCCTCAGCAGAGGTGACACAGGCACTGACTCTATAGGTGCTCTGGGGCTCGAGCACCCAAGGAAAAAAATTAGCAGATGCTCATCTTTCATGGAGCTATGCTTGCAGACCTTTAAAGAAAAAAAATGCTCTTTACCAGAAGAAGTAGCACGTTACTTTAACCTGGCTTTGCAGCATCTGAAAAGATCGGGCACTACAGTGGGGCTTTTTGGTGCTTTTAGCTCAAGCTGATTCAATCAGATATTAGATAAATGTGCCAAAAAAGCCCCACTAAAGCCCCACTAACCACCAGATCTTTACAGACACTGCAGAGCTGGACTGAAGTAATATGCAACCTCTTCTGAGCATATGTGGGGCTCGGCACCATTTTACGCCTTTTTTTTTTACATCTGCAAGCGGCCACCAGCAAAGAACAAAGTCAGCACCTATGAGAGCTGAGGTTGCAAGTATCTTATGCCACTGGAACTCAGCTTTGGATACTTTTTCTGTTGCTGAAGTTATAAGAGCTGGGATACAATGAGAGAAGCCAATGTATCGTTCATTTGAATTAAGACCATCAGCTTGAATAGAACGACATTGATACCCAGAACTTCACTTTGTCCATTAAGTCTGGAGAAGCCATTTCACATCCAACATATATCTAGAAAAAAATAGTTCCGGGAAGAAAATTGTATAATATATATTTATAATTAGCACTAATTTCTTTCCTATTGTCAGGGTAGGTATTAAGGAAGCATTTTCCTTTCTAATTGATGTTTTGACAGTTCACCAAGCAAAACAATGAAGACTCTCACCCTGCCATATATACATACCTGAGAAACAGACCCCAAACACTTTTTGAAGTTAATTAAAGATTTGATCTTGTTAAAAAATTCCAGATGATACTGTGAGACAAGCTGGGCTAATGATGGAAGTAATCTCTAGTGTTTCCCTCTGTGATCTTTCACAGACAGGTCTTTAAGGTCCTTGTCCTAATGGAATTGATATTGATAGTACTAGTTCTGGAGAAAATAGTAAACTCTAATGGGAGGATGTCACCTTTGGATTTTAATGAATAGAGTAGACACTAATTCCTTAACAACTTTTGGAAGCCTAATTAAGTGAGATTATACTCCAAGTTATGAGACTGCTCTACTGAGTGTCAACAGAGAAAAATGTATCTAGTAGTGGTCTTAGAAATATTACCCCCTTATAAGAATGTTCATAGGAAAAGCATATGTGGATTTGAGTGAAAAGACCTAATCACAGGTCTTTAGGTGAATGCCAAAACAGCAAGCAAAGACTCCTTGCTGCCTCCATAGAATTTACATCTCCCGTGAATTCTGCACAATAGCAACCCTGAGTGCCAAGTCTAACAGGAAGTCAGAGTTAGTTTCATCTAAAGATGTCACAGGATTATATTACCTGTGTTCATAAAAAAAAGTAAGTGTGGGTACAATTAACTTCTCAACTGTCTTTCATTAAGCCAAACAATCCTACATTTGGAGGTCACTTTTCCTCCTTCCCACACTGGTCTTGTATCATCCCAGGCTTCTAAAACTACCCATTACTAACATTACAGGCATTGAGACCTGCAACTTAAATTACAAAGCAGCTTACTGGATTTGGAGCTTCCTGTTCCTGGTCATTAATAATGTTCTGTTCCTTTTAGCCCTCAACCCCAAATTTCAAAGCCCAGTGCTGCTCATTTTAAAAAGTGTGTGTGTGTGATTTTCTTTTTTTTTGTTTTAAACCCAGACACAAAAAATAAAAGAGCAAAACCTCCATGATAGGGTTACGTATTTATACATTTCTTCATTTAAAAGAAGGAAAAAGAATTAAGACTTGAAATGAGAGCATTGATCAAGGCAGGCATTCATCACTAAGATAAATTTGTGCAATAAGGTTGTTTTATGTTTAATGTTCTGTATAGAAATTTCTTGCATTTCATTGTAAAGGTGTGAATTTTTTCTCACTTCTCAAATTAATTCAATATTTGTTGAGGAGATGGACTTATATCCTTTAAACTGTAAATGATATTTCTGTACTTAATTCCTGCACCATATATTGTCTTTCTCCTCTATTTAAGGACCAGACTGACACCCTTTATTTATACAAGCAGCTCTTATGCCTGTAAATGCTATGTCTTGTTGATTCCAAGGGGACTAGTCATGTAAGAAAGAGCTAGTTGAGTAAGAGTTGCAGAACAGGGCTTCTCACTCCCCAGCCCAGCAGATGTTTACAGGGTTAACTATAGGCCCATGAGTAGTGTCATTAAGTTCAATAGGACAACTTGTGTGAGTGAAACTAAGCCTGGGTGCTACTTGCAGCCTTGAATAATGATGTATCATTTGTAAATGCCACAGCCACCTTCATTCCTATATGCAGTGAACAAAAACACACATGGACAAGTTGAAATCCTGGGTAAAAAAAATGCATCTTATTTTACAGCTGTATAAATGGGAATGGAATTTACTTCCATCCTTTTTACCCTGACATTAGTCAGGACCCTATCCTATAAGCCTCTATAATTAGGAGCTTATAAAACAAGCAAGATATATTGAAGAAAATATTGTGAAACTGGAAATAGCTTTGGAACTAATGGGAAAAAAAGGTTTAGTCAGATTCTCAAAACCTGAAAACAGACTCCACCCTCTAAAAATCAGTAAACCTGAAAAGTCAAGGTCTTTTTTTGAACAACATATTTTTAAAATGCAAATTGTGATAGTTTCTAGTCCTCTTGTATGTTCCTTAGAAAAAAAGGAGTTCCTTTGAATCTTAGCACTGTAACATAAAACTCTAAGATTGTTCTGTGTTTATTACCTGAGAGAAAGATATTCCCATAATAGCTTCATAATAGACAGCTGCATATTTTGCAAACATATTTGGACTGCTTAGGAGTTGCAAGTGATCTGGGAAAGGCACACACACACGCGCACACACAGACACATCAGCGGAGGTGTACCTGGTAAGATTTGTAACCACTATGAAAGATGTCACTACTGTAGCGGGAGGTGCCTCCAAGTCCTGTGATCACCAGCACATCACAATACTGAATTTGGCACCTCTCTGCAAGAAAAGTTCTGCCCCAGTCCCCAACCTCTTCCCAAGTGCTGCTCTGATTCCTGTGGCTGGCACTGCCTTTAGCTTAGTGCCCAGGGCTTGTTCCCTGGTTACCCACTGCTAGTTATGCTACTGCAAACCAACAACCCAAAAGCCAGTGTTAGAGCATTTGATTTGTAGTTGGTATGTATTGGCAGCGTTCCATTCCTCCAGTGAACTACGCTGATTTACCTCATCACATATATATTATATCTCTCTGTAAACCCTTGGGCTAGGGACAGACATTCAAAAAGCCCAAGTTTGAATTGATTCACTTTTTGCAGGTTAGTGTAAGGTGCACAACTTAAGCTGATTAATAACTGGACAGCATTCTCTGTTAAATCAGGAAATGCAGCCACAGGCCTGCAGTGGCTCAAGCCAGAAGCTGGGAGGTGCTACAGCATGCACTGCCAAGGGGAGGGAAGAGAGAGGACCTCCCAGGCTCTCACTCCTCCCTGCTGGAGCAGAGGGGGCATAGTTAGGCACCAGCTGGAGCTAACACAACACACAGGATGCCAGCCACCAGTTGGTGGAGGGGCAGCTGCTACTAAATTGAGGAGTGGGGATGGGGAAAAAGTCCTTTCTCTGTTTTTTGTGCACTCAGTGTCAGTTCTGTTGCAGGTTTAAACCAGTTTCTGATCACTTAAACTGGTTTGTGTGTATTGTTTGTCTCTAGCCTTGTTGAGCTTCTCAGTTTCTAATAATTATTTATGGTGGCAGAGAGATGACATCTGTTTTCAGGCCAGGGTGATGCCAGCAGGGGCACATCCAGGGGGCATACAGTAGTGTGGCTGCACCCAGCTTTCCAACGACATGGTAGGAGCAGCAGCTGAGGATTTTTTAAGTCTCTGAAGAAAACAAAAATCCTACTCTCTCCCTCTTCCACTCCATGCTCAGATGCACATACCCTCTTTACCCCTCCTTTCCCCATCCCCTTTGCCCCCATTCCCCCATCCCTTGCCTGCCACTGTCACTGTCCCTGCTGTCCTGGGGCAAGGGCAATTCCTATCCCTCTCCAGCTGGGCTATGCAGAAGCTGTGTTTAGCCCAGGACAGTGGCTGTGGCAGTGAGTGTGGGTGGGTTCCCCATCCCTGTCTGGTCCTTTGGGTGTTCCTCACCAGCCTGGTCTACCACTACCATTGCTGCAGCTGTTCTGGGCTAAGCATCCCCTTGCAAAGCCCGGCATGAATAGATCTGGAATTCCCTTGGCTCCTCAGACAGCAGAGATCATGGCAGCGGAGGCAAAGCAGAATGGGTGGGGACATATGTCTGATCAAGAAGGGGAGGGAGGGCAAATTCTGACCTGCCCATAAGGCGGAGGTTAGGAAATGGGAGTGCAGCCACACCTACAGTGCTGATTGCTGGTCCTGCAAAATCCTAGATCCACTTCTAGATGCCAGTATGTTACTTGGATTCTTTTGTCTCACAGAGTTTTCAATCGTGTAAATTGTAAAACACACAGTAAAATATATTGAGCTTTGTTTTTTCAGTAACCATTCGCTTGTGCACTAACCATTTTTTTTTTGTTACCTTAGGTATATATCTCCTTCTGCCGTAGCTTATATTGCTAGCATCAAAACAAAACTGCTGCAATTTTGATGAAGGAAAAACATAAAGGAGGCTAACTGTGATATACTGTCTAACAATCAAAGTACTTAGTATGACATCTGCTAGTTCTTTATTGTGCTGTTTCTGCTTAATGGTTTTATATATTTTTGTCATGCTAAGATCCTTGTGATTACTAATGTTCTCTCTTTTTTCTTGAAACCTTTGATCAACAGTAAAATAATTGATAATTGTAATAGCTAAGTTTATGTTTTAAATTAGCATCAGAGGGCTTCAGAGCTAGAATTCTTTAAATAGGAATAGGGACAACTCATACTTCTCACAGAACTATTGCATCTTTGTCACCATTACAGTAGAAGTCCTCTTTTAAATAAAGTTTAGATTCAAATGCAAAAACCTGAAGTCACCAGGAAAAATGCAAGTTTCCTGAGCCACCATGAGTTCATCCAGTTCAGTTCTTGCTAAAGAAGGGAGTTTCACTCAGTTCAGTTGGGCATCATCAATTTCTTTAATGAAGACATCGATTTCATAGATTTCATAGACATCGGGGCTGGAAGGGGCCTCAGAAGATCATCGAGTCCAGCCCCTTGCCGCAGGGGCAGGAAGTCAGCTGGGGTCACAGGATCCCAGCAAGAAAAACATCCAATTGACTCTTAAAGGAGTCCAGAGTAGGTGCTTGCACCACCTCTGGCAGCAGTCTGTTCCAGGCCTTGGGACTCGACAAATAGAGTTGTGTCTAACAAATGGAGTTTTCTGTTGCTGTCTTAATTTTCTTTCCTCCCTTAGCAGGGATCACATTAGATTTACCTTGCTGTTACAGTGTTCCTCACTAAAAAGTCAGTGTTTGCCTAGTCAGTTAACTATTCCAAGCCTGTGCCTGATGCAGGATCATCCCTATCTAAACCATCCAAAGAAATCTATAATCTAACCTTTCAGTAAAACTACACTGGCAACCTTGACACAAGACATAAAACCCTAACCTGCCACAGGTAAAGCAGGGGATCCACAGCAGCCATTATCCTGCTTCTATAAAAGATCCTCAAAGATCCTCCAAAGATCCCAGGTATAGGGCCACAGCCCCTACCTCCCCCGCAGAGGAAGGCAGAACCCCCCATAGTCTGTACCAATCTGGACATGGGATAAAATTTGTAAGAACAGAATTTTTCACATCTAGTTTCATCATTTCATAGTTGGTAGGGTCAGAAGGGACCTGAGCAGATCATCAAGTCCGACCCCCTGCCATGGCAGGAAAGAGTACTGTGGTTAAATGACACTGGCAAGGTGTCTATCTAGCCTCCTTTTGAAGACATCCAGGGTAGAAGCAAGCATCACTTCCTTGGAAGTTGATTCCAGATCCTAGCTACCCTGACTGTGAAGTAGTGCCTCTTGATGTCTAACCTGAATCCACTCTCCATCAACTTATGGCCATTATTCCTTGTTACTCCCAGTAGTGTTCAAGGGAACAGGGACTCTCCCATAGCTTGCTGGTCCCCCTTGACCAGTTTATAGATGGCCACTAGATCCCCCCTCAGCCTTCTCTTGTGGAGGCTGAACAGGTTCAGGTCCTGTAGCCTCTCCTCGTAGGGCCTGCCCTGCTGCCCCCTGATCATGCAAGTGACCCTCCTCTGGACCCTCTCGATGCTGGCCACATCCCTCCTAAGTGTGGTGCCCAGAACTGGACACAGTACTCCAGCTGTGGCCTGACCAGTGTTGTATAGAGGGGGAGGATCACCTCCTTGGACCTGCTTGAGATGCATCTGTGGATGCATGACAAGGTGCGGTTGGCCTTCTTGACCGCGTCCCCACACTGCCGGCCCATGTTCATCCTGGAGTCAATGATGACTCCAAGATCCTTTTCTGTCTCTGTGCTGATGAGAAGGGAGCTCCCCAGCCTGTAGGTATGGTGCTGGTTCTTCCTCCCCAGGTGCATCACCTTGCACTTGTCAGTATTGAAACCCATCCTGTTCTCATCCGCCCACCCTGTAACCTGTCTAGAGCTAGTTGCAGCCTATCCCTCTCCTCCAGTGTGCCCATTTCTCCCCACATCTTAGTGTTATCTGTGAATTTGAACAAGGTGCTTTTCATCCCCTTATCCAAGTTGCTGATGAAGATGTTGAACAGTGCAGGCCTGAGGACTGAGCCCTGGGGGACCCCACTGCCCACTTCCCTCCAGGTCGAAAAAGACCCATCCACCCCCACTCTCTGGGTCCAGGCAATTTGTGACCCATCTGACTGTGTAGGCATCAACGTCACAGTCATATAATTTCTTAATGAGAATGGGTGAGAGACAGTGTCAAAGGCCTTCCATTCTTAAAGTTTCAAATATTGCTGCAGATATCCTTTTGTTCAAGGTTTTATTCCTCAGCTGCTCTAAGGTAAGACAACTAACATTATATAAAGCAATAAATAGGAATTTGAACAGAAAGCAGGCAATTTGGCTGAAGTAAACAAACCAAAACCTAAAAACAATAAGGTACCACAGCAAGTTTGTGGGTTTGTTTTGGTTTCAGGTTGAATGTCAGATGGGATGCCTGTGCACCTGCCATCCATTGGAGGACAGTGAGGGGAAAACTGGTCAACAGGAAAGAATGAGAAGTTAATTAAATGTCTCAGAAATTGGTGCAAGCTTTGGCCCTGTGTCTCTACATTGCTTACTGGTCTGTGTGCTAAATTTGGCGGTTTGTATCATAATGTACATGCATACAAATGTCAGGAGAGATCAAAGCCTGCTTAAGCAACCTTAACAATTATTCCATATACATGTACTTATTATATAGCAATCTCAGTCTCACAGTTTAGATTCACAAACATTCTGTGGGCATACAATCATTGTGACTACTTCTTGTATATCTGCAGCACAGTCACTAAAATATATTGCATCTGCAGACCTTAAAGCATTTCTAATATCCTTGCATGCTAACTTAATCAAAAGTCACAATTACTCCACTGTTAGCAGCATGAAGGACTGATTTTCTGAGACTTAGATGATGGTTTCTGTAATCCCTATTGCCTTGAAAGACTGTATTGTTGTTTTCATCACTTGGCCCATTACTCTTTTCATCATTTAATTTAATTATAAAATCTTTTGCTGATTTCTATTGCTTGGATGTTGTCCCATTCATTTTTGTCTGAACTCCTCTTTACCTATCCTTTTCAAAGTAATATTCTGCTTTGTTCTTGCTGCTTCTCCAAGTAAAAGCAGATCTACATAAAGTCAGATGCCTGTTGCTCTGATCTGGTGCATAAAATAATTTGGCTCTATGTTTTTAAAGAGCAAGCTGTACCTATTCCTCTAAAAGAAAAAGAAGGGTGGGGGGTAGGGAGGAGGATGGGGGTGGGTGGGGCACAGGAACACAAATGCCTCTTTGCACTCCCATGAAGCCTAAGAATATAACTGGAAAGCATTATATGCTGTAGTGATTCCCACATTGTTTAGACCAACTGACCATTGTCAACACTCAAAATTTCTTGTAGACCACCATGCACCCCTATCATTCAACTCGTAATTCATAGTTTCATAGTTGGTAGGGTCGGAAGGGACTTGAGCAGATCATCTTTCCATGGCAGGAAAGAGTACTGGGGTCAAATGACCCCAGCAAGGTGTTCATCTAGCCACTGGTTTAATTGGTAAGGGGAGGCCCGTATAATCTGCAGAACACCTACTATACCCTTGCAGATCACTGATTTAACACACATGACTTTTTGCAGTGCACCATCAAGTGGGTTTCACCTTCTACAACAGAGGTGTGGGAAAAACTGACTTCCTTGCACTGTATTAGCAGCTTTGCACTGAAATGCTACTTCTACAATGAAGAAAATGTTGCAATAAATTTCTCCCCACCCACCTTGTTTTTATAACAGTTTTACCTAGTAGGCCTCTCTCCAGAAGGAAGGGAAGAAAAGAGAGAGAGAGAGAGAGGCAGACAGAAAAAGAGACCAAGTAATATTTGTATTCCAAGCATAGCAGGGGTTGCAGCACATATTGATTGTGCAGTGGGAAAACACTGCTTCCTGGGAAACTCTGAATATGTGTAGAGCAAACAAGTAATAAATGCAGAACAAGGTTGTCATAACGTTATCATGCTGACAACCCACATATGTTGCCTATGTTGGAATGCAAACCATTGAGTATGGATGTCGAGCAATGATTCTCAACCAGGGTGATGCCACACCCTAGGGTGCCATGAGATCTTTTTAAGGGTTCCCTGGAATGATGCACAGTGTTAGTACAGGTAGGTGTACAAAGAAATACACAGAAGTAAAACATTTCTAACAGGAATACACCGCGTCAAAAACATTCTGACCTGCTGGGGTCCTTTTGAGTTCTTTGCAACAGAAGAACTGCTCTATTATTTTTCCATATAAAAAAAAACAACAAGCCAACAAGTGAAAGCAGAGAGCTGGCATTTCTGAGGCATGCCTTGAGTCTAATGAGGCATACCTTGAATCTAATGAGTGGTGCCTTGAGTCTAAAAAGGTTGAGAACCATGGGTGTAAAGGCTATATGTGTTGTTTTCCTAACTTATTTCTAAATCAGTTTGCTGTCTGGTCCCTGTCCATTTTACTATGGTGGTAGAGTGGAACCGTGCACAGCATTTCTAATATGGGTTTCAATGAAACTACTGTTACAAAGCAAGTAGGCATGCACAGATACAGCCAAACTGGCCCTGGTTGAATTATTAGATATAGCTAGGAGTGGAGCCCTAGGAGATGCAGTGGTGCGGTTGTACACCCCCATTTCAGACTTGGCTGGGGGAACAATAGCCATAGGCTTGTTTTAAGTCCCCAGAGCAGGTAAGAACCTCCCATCCTGGCACTCTGTGCTCAGCAGCCCTTCCTCTCCTCTCCTCTCCCGTTCCCCTGTCCCCTGCCTGCTGCTGCCCAGAGCTAACTTGTGGGCAGGAGAAACTCCAGAACCAAGAGCCTGTGGCAATGTGTAAGGGGGGCCTGGGGGATGTGCACCCCCTGAGAGTGCTGGTGCACCCCCTGACAGGCTGCGCTCCCTGCTTAGGCAGCAGGCAGAGGGGGCCAGCGGGACCATCGGTGTCCTCCCTGTGAGCGCCAGCTGGGGAGTGGGAGCGGTGTGGCCACTTCTGGAAGCACCGCAGCCACTTCCAGAAGCCAATGAGTGAGATTGGTCAGAGTCGGTGAGATTGGCTATGGGGGATCTCCCACCCTGGTCACTGGGGGGGCACATGCTCCCCTTGAGTAAGGTGGCACCAGTTGTCCATGCCAAAAGCCAAGTGCCAGGAGCAGAAGAAATAATGCTGTGAAGCACCTCCAGGAGCCACATGTGCAGGAAGTTAGACAGAGAATTAATCACCAGGTGGCCGATCCTATATTCCTTACTGTTGGAGCCTCTGCACTGCACGGGGGACGTGCATCTTGGGTTACCCAAAGGGACAGAGGGTATGGGGTGGGGACACAGAACATGGAGGGTCTGGAGGCGAGACGGAAGAGAGTGTGGAATTGGGTCCTTAGCTTGGGGGAGCAGATGAGCATCCTTGAGGAAGCTTCTCCCTTCTCTTGCTCCATGGCAATACAGTCCAAAGAGAGCTGGAGCACCACAGACTTCCATTGATCCAGGGAATTCTCCACATGCTGAGAGGAAGAGCGTTGCTGCACAGGAGTCCACCTAAAGGAAGTAAAGCCTTGGGGACCCCACAGGGCTTGATGTAGCATTTATATTTCCACCTGGCCGCACCTTATACAGAGCTACCCAGTCATCACCTTCTACCCCTCATGATTGCTCCTTACCATGTATTCGGAGCCCATGATATACTTTCCTCTGAATTCTGAAAAAGAAGCAGGGAACAGCTGACTTGTTCCATGTCGGCTGGAGGACATCCACACATGGAGTGTCCCCTCTAGGCCATGAACTTGAGAGTAACAAATTGGTCCTGAGTAAATACTTCAACACTTGGCTCGTGGGTTTTTATCACTGGTTTAATGTTATCCCTATTTGGCAATATCTTCCAGTGCCAATTAACTGTGAATGACTTAAAAGCAACCCAGAATGTGTACTTGAAAGATATTAGCAACTCTGTCTCTTATAATGCAATTTGAAAAAGAAGCATGCTTCAAGAAATCAGGCAGCAAGTCGACTGCATGTGTTCAGCTTTCAGAACAGGCAAATGCAGCACATCTATTCTGTTTGACAGAATGCCCTAAGGAGGGTTTATACCCCACTTATTACAAACTTTAAAAAAATGAAATACTGACTTTTACCTGTAACTGTGTAAAATACAGCTTGCAGGACAGGAAAATTTGCCTCAGTCACTGAAGCAATATTACATCACAATTTCTGTAAGCTTTCTACATCCCCAGGGCAATATTTTACTCCAGTCCCATTTGAAGAAAAAACTATACTATAAATTGTCATTGCAGTACTAGTAAATGGAACCCCTTAATATTTCCCTTCTAAATTTCTTCCAGGTCAGTGGGTGTACTACAAATAATACATTATGTACAAGGGGCAAGAATACCACCTTCCAGCTCACACAGAAAATCCAAACCTGCCTTAAACTGAGTTTGTATGCTAGACAACAAAAACTCTCAAAAATCACTTTTAGCAAAAGATCGGAAACCATACCTACCCTTGACATAATATACTTCATAACTGGCTTACTGTAACTGAGGAAAAAGATATGGAATGATGTTTCATATATAATAATTAGGCTCAAGACATGATGATAATTGTCTGGGCCAATTGTACCATTATCCAAAATGTAATCTGAACGGTACCAGCACACAAAAGATCTCTAACTTCATGTGAAAGTTTAATCTGTCCTCTATTGACTTAAAAATAAATTTTGGAGGAAAGAATAATTAGAGGCACAGAGCCATTGTCAGGAATGAAGACTGTCATTATCAAAGCTGTGAAGTAGGCTTGGCTACTGGACTCCTACATCTCTTAGGGACTGTCTTGCTATTCTTTTAGTTATGTAATGTGGTTCTTAAAAACAGTAAAAAGAGAGGCTGGCTTATGTAATTTCTGCTGTAATTGATACAAACAATAATATTGATTTTAGTCCACAGAACTTGATACAAAAAGTAATATGATTATTAATTAATATTAATATCAATAATTCTCCTGTGTGAGGAAACCTGGCTGAACTGCAACAGCTACTAGCAAAAGTGCTAGAACTACAGAAGAGAGGATATTGCACCAGAAGGGATATTGCAACTTAAATACGTCTCTTGTCCTTCTTATCCTAAAATGTCCCTACTCTATTCAGAGTTGAACTAGATGTCCAGGACAAGAAGAATAGCGTACTAGAAAAAACCTAGATGCTTAGTGGGTTGACACAAAAAATATCATATATAAAGTTCAAAACTACCTTTCCTGACCTGTTTGCTGAAAAGGATGGTGAACAATCAGGGCCTGGGAGATTTTTATCAGACAAAAAAATATTGGATTTAGCAAATTTTGTGTGATCTAGTAGGTTGTGGGAAGAACTGCAAGTTCAGGTCTCCTGTAGGTCAGCTGACTCTGCTCCCTTTCTATTTCCAACTACAGTTTCTATTAACACGCTGCCAATCTTCTGGGAAAGTCTGTCAAACAAAAGTTTGGAACGTGACTTGCACAGATTGCTGACTGCTTTTCACAAGCTGGACATTTTATGAAGTCCTTCATGGATGACAGTGTTTTGTTTTGTTTTTTTAATGTATTCCATAGTGGAAGAATACTGAACTAAGCCACTGTGATTGCACTTAATCAACTTGCAAACGACTCACAGAAAAGAATTCATTATATTACTATAGTGCATTCAGGCCATTTAAGGATAGTGCCATTATGAATGGAGCTTATTGAAACCAAAATGCCTGAATTTATTTATGAATCTTATGCAGAGATGAAAAGAGAAAAAGAGTTTGAAAACGGCCAATATGCTAGCAGCAATGATGGCTCTGGTGGAGGTTATCTATCGTATCTTGCAGAGCTAAGTTTCTAAGGGTGGGGTTTTCAAAAGTACTAAGCATTTACCTACCTTCATTCCTGTTGAAGTCAATAGGAAAACTCCCATTAACTTCAATAGGGATAGAGTGAAGACAAAGCTGAGCATGCCTGAACATCTCAGTTTTTTTTAAAGGAAAGAGGCAAGAGCTGCTGGTGATCCAGCCTAACTAAGAAATAGCATTTAAGGTCTCTGAACAGGCTGCTTTCACTGCTGAAGACATGCACTAGACTCAGTTGTCAGCTGCTATAGTAGGTTGTTTATGTACCTATTACATATGGAAAATAGTCATAATGCAAAAATATGAGCCCCATGCTGAGGTTCTAAGTGGTAACTTTCTGGCAATGGACAAACCAACAGTAAATAAACAAAATACTTATTACAGTTTTGTAATTAGATTAGATTAATGGGCTTGGATGGAGCATATTGAGAGGAATAACAGCTTTTAATTTTCTCGTCATGGTTCACTTTGGGGCCATAATAATTTACATGGAGAAAAGATGGTCCAGGTGGTGATTTCAAGTGTCTGTCTTAAGCTCTGTGATAATCTCTCATGTCAACATATCAGCATAGTTTGAACTTAACCTAGAGGAGTGGTCTGAATACCTATTGGTATCACAATTGGTAGATCCTAAATGTAAGGGTGACCCTATTATATAGTGGTAATGATAGGCAGTGATTAGATGGAAGCTCATGAGGTTACATCAGTGTACAAACAGAGTGAGATCAGAGTTGACCTGAGGGCTCCCCAGAAACAAAGCAATCAGTACATGCTGAGGTGCTTGCTAAGCCCTTAACAGCTGAGATCCCACTAACCCACTTCTTTCCCAATCAACAACTAAGGCTCTTCAGGGTCCCACCTCGGCAGCTGATGTTAATGCTCACGTGTCACATACCTCCAAATAAGACACACACCCTGTTTTGGGAAGGCAGAAAGATTTTTCTAGAGTCATGGATGAATTCTGATCAAATGATGCAGAATACACTCTGCAGGATCAGCAAAAACTGCTCAGCCAAAAACTACTGCTAATTCGGCAGCAACTGTGAAAGCTCTTTGATAGATTTCTGGTGAGAGTTCATTCTGGTGCACAGTTGTTGTTTGGTTTCTTCTACATATTTTCCATCAGGGCATTTAGTGCACTGGATGAGATACATTACATTTCTGGAAGTACAGGTGTAAGGTCCAGGAATAGTTGGTTCTGTTGTGGGGTGTAGTTATTGCAGGAGTGGTGGAGATGGCTTGGCAGGTTTTACATTTTTGTCCCAGCATGGTCTGGATCCATTTGGCCATTGGAAGTTTGTTTCTGGTGATGAGGTTGGTGAGGTTTGGTGCTTGTTTGTGGGCTAGGATGGCTGGTTCTAGAAAGATCTCTTTAAGAACCGGGTCTTCTTCTAGTATGGGGTGCAATTGTTTGAGGATTTTTCGTATAGGTTCCAGGGAAGGATGGTATGTCATAACAAATGGTGTATGATTTGTGGGGATTTTCTTTTTGTCCTGCATAAATTCTTCACAATATCTGCACCCCACAACAGAACCATCGCCATTCCTGGATCTTACACCTGTACCTCCAGAAACATAATATATCTCATCCAGTGCACTAAATGCCCTGATGGAAAATATGTAGACGAAACCAAACAACAACTGCGCACCAGAATGAACTCTCGCCAGAAATCTATCAAAAACAAAAATACCCAATTGTCTGTGGGTGCACACTTCTCACAAGACAGCTCTGTCTCCAGTCTCTCAGTTCTAATCCTCAAAGAGAATTCACAAAATACCTTTCGCAGATGAGCCTATGAACTTTATAAATCTACTGGATACAAAAAATCATGGACTAAATATAGACATTGGATTTATGGCACATTATAACCTGACTGCCATTTGAAAACCCCAGGTCTACAATTTATGAGCTATATTTGACCACCAGTTCAACATTTCAGATTTTTGAAACCGGAGCGGCGGCCAGTCGTAGGGTGGGGGGGTTGGGGTGGCTGCTCCTGGAACAGTGGCCACACACAGGGCACAGTGCCGGATGGTGGCAGCAACCACCAGCAAGCTTTCCCCTCCATGTCTGGAGGGCCAGGAGGGAGTGGCAGCCAGTTCCGGAGCAGCAGCCTCACACAGAGCAGTGGCGCAGGGTGGTGGATGGCAGCGGTGGCTGCTGCATCCAAGCTTCTGCTTCTGCATCTGGCAGTAGCATATTTTTTAAAAGTGTCAGATTTTCAAGAATTCTGGATGTTTGATATCTGGATATATGAGGTTATGCTATATTTATTTGGTCTAATAAAAGACGTTATATCTATCCAAATAACCTTGTCTGCCTGTGGTATATGAGCAAATACAGTATTCAAAGAATGGTGTAAATCAGCTTCCAACAGCAATTTATTTGCTTTGAGTAGTGTACACAGTCTGTTAGTCACCATACAAAGAAAGGCATGGTCCTTCACCACAAAAACTTATTCTAATGACTTTGTCCTGCATCCGCTGACTCCAGAGCAGCAGACCCCAGGACAGCAGCAGGGAACTGTCCATAGGAGGGTCATTTTCCAGAGCGGAAGCTGTTCCCCATCTAGTTGACTTGTAATTTGGCACACTTGTCACTTGCCTCACTATAAACCCATCATCTTCATGATGACAACAGGAAATTTCATCACTGAGTCACTAGAAAATTTCATATTCCTCCAGGTGCAGCCCAGAGCCAACATTACCATGGAAACACTAAGGTAACATGCACAATGAAGTCACTGTATCCCAGTCTCCTAACAGCACGGTTTATTAGATGTGGAAAAAAACTCAAGGGGAATGATGGAAGGTCCATCACTTGAGTCATTTAAAATTGGATGGGACAAAATACTTAAGGTTGTACTGGAGGGAGCAGTCTCACATTGGCAGGAGTTCTGTTAGATGATGTAAGCAAGGCCCTTCCTGCATGAGGATGTGGTTTTATATTTAGCATTTGTGAATGGAGGCTAGAATGTCAGAAGGACTAACAGAAAAGAGGAGATAATAAAATAACAGACTGCCTATTGTATTTTCTCTTTATCTGAGTATCCTTCACTAGTAAGAGACAGAAGGAGGATCTTACACTGCAATAGCTAGGAGAAGCTAGGCATTAGCCATGTCTCATTTGTTTCTCCCGTACGTGTCTTCCTGCTTTCTACCATGCCATAAATTGTGTATGTGTGTGTGATGCCTCCTTTGTATTAGTCTCTAAGGCAGCTACATTCTCCTCCTTCAAATCACCTTTTTGCAATGATGACTCCAAGGAACTATTAGCTAATAGTGGCCAGGTATAGAGGAAAAGGAAATTGTTCAATTAAAAAAAAACTTTACCATGTAATTTAACATAAACATTCTGATAGAGATCACTCTGAAAAGAAAAATGAAAAATATGTTGCATACCAAGAAAAATTATACCAAGCAACAAGTAATTTTTAGACCAATTCAGGTGGCATTTGGTAATAGACAGCTCACATCTATATGTGTTTTAACATTTGTTTTCATGTCACTCCTTGCTAATCTTGCTCTTTTTTCACATCAGGATTTTCATTAAGTAAAGGCATTGGCCAGATTTTGTTCTTATTTATACCTTTGGAAATTATAACTGAAATTAGTGGAATTACAGTACAACTGAGATGAGAATTTAGCACATTGCCCTCGGGCTTCAGCATATTTCCTTTTAGAGGAAGGAATGAAAAATTAAAAGAGCTATGCTGAAATTTAAGTCCCTCTCCTTCTTTCAGTCTCCTGCTGTGCCAGGATCATGTCATTTACTTTTTTCCTCTAAAAAACAACATGATGAACTAAGTCAGGGCAGTCTGGCATCTCTGTGGCAAAAAGCTGCAATGCCCACCAAGTTAGAGTTATAACAATGAACTACCTACTCATTCAGCCATCTGTTCATTCACTCACCCACATGCCTGTTCATATGCTGAGAACCTTTACTATCAAAAATAATGGATTGTTTTAAGACTTTTAAAAAAAAAGAATCTGTGACTCCTAGGACTCCTAGAACAGCACCAGAGTCATGTGAAATGACCCACCTTCATCCTTTATTATGGCCATACATGACCTGAAAATGTTTTCTTTAGTATCCTAGTTTGGGAGAGTAAATCCCTTTGGATTAGTTCTAGCTGTGAGGTTCCAGTAACTTTTACAGTTGATGGAAGTATTCTGGGTTTCTCATTGGGGTCCAAAGTTTTGGGGCATTCCAAAAGGTGGTGTTACAATGGGGATTAGAAATAAGTGAAGGGCTACTGTTGGGCAGTTCACCAGTGATCCTTGAGATGATGTGCTTCAGAAGTTCCTTAAATATTTAGATTTAATAAACACCGTAGCAACTCTGATATGAAAATCTGGGTTTCAATCCTGAGTTAGTCCTAAATAATATTAACTAAATTACCCAATACTTGTTAAAATCAATACTACAAAACCACCACTGAATTTGTCAGTGCTGAGAGTCTCTGTTCAGGAGCTGCTTTGTGTAATAGTAACTAGATTTGAAAAGACCTGTAATATCTAGCTCCCATGTGCAAGTGCAAGGTGTGATATATACCTTTACCTGGAGCCAAGAGCAGGATTAAACTTTTCTGGAATGATCCTCCCGAAGGATTTTCAGATGCTCAGAATTAAGTGTACCCTGAATGCACTCATACCTGACTTCCCACTCATCCATGGGATTTTATTCCTGGAAGGTTCATAACAGAGTTTAACTCTTCTTCTCTTCATGCAACATTTGCAAACTGCACAGCAGCTTTCCCTAAGCCCTTTAGGGCAAGGCACTCCAGTCTAGCCAAAAGCACCTCTTCACCCATTCTAGGTACTATGGTTGTCCACAGGTGAGCTGCTGCCTAACGCTAACCTGTAAATGCCACAATCTCCAAACTGCCTAAGTTTTTATGGGTTGACATGGGTAAAGCTGCTTAAGCACTTAGATACATATATAGCAAGCTGCTAGGAGGCCCATCATAAAGCCCCACAGGACATGAAGTATTCTGATGCTAGGCTTTCCCCTGACTGCCTTGCCCATACTGTCTGATCTTGTACACATGCTCAGAGCAAACCTAAACTGAATTTAGCCTGTATAGACGGCTGCTTAGGGATGCATTGTGTGTGTATGCGTGTATGTGCCAGAATGCCCAATGGTTAATGGTTACAGCACTCACTTCAGCAGTGGGAGACCTAAGCCCTGCCTCTTTCCTCTTCATTTCACTGTCAGATAGCCTGGAAAGCTTTCTTGAGTATCTGTTCCTTAAGCACCTAACTCTCCCCATGCATCCTGCAAAGAGTCTGAATATCTAACACATGGCTAAAGGTTCTGCTGATGGCAGGACTTGAAGGAGTTAGGCATTACTCTGAATGCCTTTGAGGATCTAACCTTGGGAGATTACACTGAGGATATTGCGAAACATTTGACTCATGTCCTTCACCTCTTATAAACCAGATAGCAACTTGCCCCAGCCTCCTCACTCTTAACAAGAACTGAGCCATACATACCTCAAATTGTACACACTTTTAGAATTTTCTTTATACAGTTAAGCTACACATACCCACATGCAAACAGCACGTGTCCTTCTTAGCTACCTATATCACAAACTTCCTCTTATAATTTTCTGGTATTCATCAGCTCCTATGATAGCTAATGCAGTAAGCCAATGCTGGAACCAACAGCTTCCATCTTCTCTCAGAACTGAATGAATTCTGAGTCCTGCTTACCAGTTGTCATTTTAATTGTGCTAAGGTCAGAACATCCACATTTCAGCTTCCCACAGCCACCTTGACTCTGCCCATTTTTAAATCACTATGAGAGTTATAGTGCATAACACAGTGATAACACAGAAAGCTGGTGATTTTCTGGTATCCCGTCTGATAATATAAAATGCTTCATACCCCTGACATATAAGTGATATTGAAGATCCAAGGGAAAAGTTGTGATTGAAATGCTGAATACAGCTCACCTTACAAAAGACATGTCAGAGGAGCAAGATAGAAAAATACCAAAAGTTCTAAGTTTCCTCCATATTTTTATGTATTTCTGCTAACTGTGGGGGACAAATTCCTGATCTCTATGCCAACCCTGGATTTGTTAAAACCCCAACAATGAGAAGAAAGATTTGTCCTGGGACCATTAGTCTTCTGAAGTCTTATTCTCAATCCTGAATCGTGTGAAACATCTGATTCTCATAACAAACATTTTAAGGTCACATCTTCCATTCAAATATATTTTGGGAAATATTCAGTGCAATTTTTGTTTATTTTCTTACCAGAAATAAACTGTGGAATTAGAGTTGGGAATATCTTAATTCTTCCAGTTAATCTTTAAGAATAAAGACAAGATAGTTATGCAAAGGCAAAATGAATTGATCTGCTACAGGTTTCAGTCTTGGATTATTAAAATTTTACTATGATAGGACTGAATGTAAAGCTTCGCACTTTATCTTTGTTACTAGTGAATTGCCCATCAAGAATGATGGAGCGGAGCAGGAGGGGATGGAGTGCGGCCACCCACCACCGCGTGCTGCTGCCTCCCAGAAGCGGGGAGGTCAGGGGGGTGAAGCTTGCCCTGCCATTCCCTCTGTCCCCCTTCACCAGCATCCTGCACCACCACCACTGCCTCAAGCACTGCTGGCCTCGCACCCCGCCCCCGGTCCTGCTCCTTGTTGGTGGCAGAGCACTGCCATGATTGGTTGTTTCACTAACCAATCAGAATGCTCGAAGAGCGTTACAGACAAGACGGATTAAGCACTTTATTATATAAGAATTGTTTCTGTGTGCAGTCTTTGTTTTGTCTGTGGACTAACTCATCATGCTAATCCGCGTAATTGTCATCTGATAGATGGCAATTCTATCAGACAAGCACATTGTGTTTTGCACCTCATTTATAGTCTGAGAGAGAGTTTATTTTTCTGTTTCAACTATGGTGCCAACAAATCAGCAGATTGCAATAAAAAATTCCTTTGGTTGAATACTCTAAGCTTTCTTAGTCATGCTTTAAAAGATAATAAATAGGCAGACCACACACATCCTGCTCCTTATTCCCTGTTATGCAGTCAAGTTTGAAATCATAACTCAGACAGACTGACCCCTTATTTTAGTCCCATCATCATCTTCCTCAACTGATTGCATGGTCCCATGCATTGATGGTTCTTCTTTAAGTCTGACGTGTCAGATGAAATAATGCATTTCCAGTGTACATGGTTCTTGTTCCTTTGGACTAAGTATTTAAAAGTTGGCTTCAAACATTTTTCATCTATATAAACCAGGGCCAGGAACAGTAGCCCCTTAATATTTGGTAGATGCTAGATAAAGTAATGGTGAAAAAGGGCTCTGTGTTGATTGCTATAATTGCTGACACATTCCTGTGGTACACTTGATCATTAGAACAGCTCACTTAAAACAATATTTCCTTTATAGAAAGGAAGTCAGTAATCGAGTTGTTATGCTTCTCTGCTTTGCATTCTCAGCCTTAGTATTCTGTTGGCATACAGCGTAAGGTTATTGCTTACCAGAGCATGTTGACTCAGATTTCCATTATCCAAATGCTAGTTGACTTTATTGGATGCCTTTTTAACTGCTTAATTGCTGTAGATTTTCATGCATGGGGCCTACTAAATTAAGTCAGGAGATTTTTGAAAATGGTATAATTTTTGTGATTAAAAAGCCTCTGGCACTAATAGTCAAATATATCCCTAACCACAGTGACCAAAAATAATTTAATTCACAGGTTGTAAAAATCATGCAAAAAAAATGCATCAAACACAGTAGAAACCTAGTTTTAAGGCTTAAGAGTCTAAAGTGAGTTTTGCCAAGAAAGTATCTTACTGGATGAGACTGAGCCAAATCTGTAGTATTGATGAGGTTCAAATAGCAGTGATTGTGACGTGTACAGTAATATTAGGAGACGGCAGAATATTATCTTTAGAAATCTCAACCTGAATAAAAGAAGATACATACATCCCTCTACATAGCATGCACTCTAAGTCTGGGAGTGAGGGTATAAAAAAAAATTGGCCCCTAATGAAAAATATTGGCCAAGAACTGACCCATCTCCAAACACACATCATGGTCATAAAACCACAGTGTTTTCAGTGCGCATTCAGCTCAATCCAAGCAACTTCTGCAGCATTGTGATAGCCACACTATACTTAAAATTGAGTTGGCACTTCCACTTTAAACCCCCAGTTTTCTCTCAGACACTTTTGGGACTGAAATCATTTCAGTTCACTTATCCAAGAGGATTTATTCAGGTTTGAAGAAGCCCTGTTGAAATGGTTTAGATTTTCTGAGGGGGGGAAAAGAATATTAGCTGTTAAAAGAGGATTGTTCAGAATATCAGGGTTTTTTTTAATTCTCTGGGCTTGGTGTGGGTATAGTTCATAGATGCTGAAAACTACTGTGATCAATAATATAAGTAGATCCGAATGGAGAACCCTGACTATGAAATTTGTGTTTTGCTTTGTTTAATGGAGTTCCTGATTGAAATAAACCTTTGAGTGTTTAAAGGTAATATATTAAGTGTGTACAGTAAATTACATTATAGGTGGTGGGGAACTGAAACTCTTACTCCAGAGCTTTCAGGCTGGGATGCATAATCTCCGGTGGAAGTCAAAGAAACTCAGGAGGTTGTGTCCCCTTCCCTTCATTATGGGCATATGAGCACAGGGTTTGAACCCTTTTTTATTGTCCAAATGTGGAATTATAATCTAGGAATGATTGAGAATTACTGCCCTTATTAATGTTGACTAGTGCCTATAAGGAGTTCCATTGGGAGTGCTGGCACAATTTGCGGAGTAAGTTCCTAATCAGCATAATTAAGAATGGAAGAACCTGGCTGATAGCAGTCTGCATGAAGAAATTGCTTGAGCGCGCACAGCCTTAGTTTTGGCATGTCTGAACTTCTGAGTGCTCAGCTTGCATCCTTAATGTTATTTTAAAATAATTTATACAGTTTCCTGAGATTTGAAAACAAATCAAAATGAAAATCAGAAATTCGACAATGTGTCATTATAGTGACCCCGTATAGGTCATCGGGTAGGGTGTAACCCTTAGTTCTACCTTAAAGACCTCTGGCACTTGAGGTAACAATGTAACTGATTGCAGAAGTAGGTTGTCCTCCTCTTTGTGGACCTGCACTTGATGGGGATGAAACATAACCTGCTGGCAAAGTGTTTGCTGCTATTTGCTGACAACAGAGTAATGATGAAACTCAGGAACCTTTTATTTGGTCTCAGACCTGAAAGGGGAGAAGATACAAATGG
Source organism: Crocodylus porosus (assembly GCF_001723895.1). NCBI lineage: Eukaryota > Metazoa > Chordata > Crocodylia > Crocodylidae > Crocodylus > Crocodylus porosus. The sequence goes on along the minus strand of NW_017728918.1, from coordinate 101,327,026 downwards.
TCTCAGACCCTTCTGCCTGTTCCCCTCCCTTCCCTAAGTTTATTCTCTTCTGCCTCATCAACCTGTACAAATCCAGATCCTTTGTCTCCCTCATCCCTGGCTTGATCCCATTCTCTTTGTGGACCAGTTTCCACCCTGAGCTTCTCATTTTAGTATCATGCTACTTGCTCAGGACATTTGTTTCCCTCACAGACTCCTTCATTATGAGCATCTAATCTTGCAGTCTCTAATCCCAATTTATTTGCCTGACTTTCCCAGGCCCTCTCCTCAACTCTCTGTGAAACTTTGGGGATTACCCTAACTCTTCACAAACTCAGAGCTGGTTGGCAAGGGAAAGAAGAGAAGGAAAATGGAGAATTTATGGTAGGATAAGTGCATCCTCATCTGAAAGGAGCCCATTCAAGGGACTTGAACGCCATGGGTTCACTGGATGGGAGAGTCAGTACCCATTCCAGGAGTGGGAACCACAACCCCTAATTATCATCATTCCTCTACCGTCAGCAAATTCCATGGCACCCTCTAGAAAAGTGTGTGTCTCTTCTTTCTCTAGTGCTGGTCCACATACAGACTGGCAACAGATACTCCTTTTAGCTGTAGAGATCTGTGTGGTAGATCCAGTGCAGGGTTGGGCAATTATATGGGCTGGAGGGCCACTTAAGAAATTTTGGAGAGCTGCTGCAGGCCAGGCTGGAAGGTGTTGACCCAGCCCAGTGGGGGAGCAATGACCTGTCCTGGCAGGGGAAGCAGGACTTGACCTGGCCTGGCATGGTGGGGAATTGGGGCAATTAATCCTATCTGGCCCTAGGCCTGTCCATCCTGCATAGCTGGCAGAGCCAGATGGAGTGGGTGGGCTGGCAGGGTTTCCATGGAGACCAGCTTCAGACCCCTGTAGGCAAGGCATGCTCAGCCAGCTGGATGGGGTGGAGCTGTAGGCAGCCAGGTAGGGAGTGGTGTCCAGGAGTGGTATGGGAAGGTGGAGCCAGGGCTGGGTCTGGGATCCAGGATGGTGACAGCGTGGAGCTGGGGCCTGGGGCAGAGCCACCATCTGCTCTCCATGTGTCCCTGCAATGGGTGCTGGTTCTGTGGGCAGGGACATTCAAGGACCAGATCATGGGTTTGCTCCAAGCCCAAGCCTCAAGCTGTTACTGTCCTGCAATCCCAGCCCTGGCCCCAACCGCACCTGCCTGTTCCACTCCTGGATGCCACTCCCCGCCTGCTGACATGTCTACCTGCAGCCCCATCCCATCTGACTGAGTGTGCCTTGCCCACGGAGGTCCTGGACCATACTTCATGGAGCCAGTCACCCACTCCACCTGCCCCCAGCAATGAGAGTAGGGTAGATGGGCCATGGTGCCCAGGTATCAGGTCCAGTGGTGGCAGAAACACTAGTACTGGCAGCTGGGCAGAGTAAGCCACTGCCTCAGTGGCTGCTGGGAAACAGATTTTGGTCTCTGTGCTGTGCCTGCCCCACTGCATGCCTAGGAGCAATGGGACCAGCCACTTGTACCATGGCCCAAGCTGCCCTCTGCGCCTGGGCCAGGCAGGGTTGACGGACAAATGGAATCTCTTGGTAAACCTGTGGACTGTATTTTGCCCACTCCTGATCTAATGTATAGCAAAATTTGGGATTTTTTTTCAGTTTGGTATTCTAAAACCTAATAAATAAATAGTAAACAAAAAACTATGTCAGTCAATCAATGAAAAGCTAGGAAGTCAACCAAAACTGTAGATTTATAGGGCATGTTATCTTATCTACGTTTGATAAAAGGAAAGGTAAGTAACTTGGTTGGTAACACACATTTAAGAACATGCTGGTTAAGTACTTTATCGTATACTTTTAACGGGTTCATTTATATAACATCTCAGTTAATATCTGCCACATGGCTTATTTATATGTCAATGAAAACTGAGAATCAAGAAAACATAACTGGGAAATCCCAAAACAATTTAAGCAATTGCAAATCACCAGAGAATGTCAGTGAAACTTTGGCTACTGCATATTTGGTTTAAAAATCATTTTAAATCTTAAAAAAACTGCTAAGGTTGGCAAATTCTCCATTAAATATAGCAAAATTAAGGTTAAAGTCACCCTATATCTTTTGGAGTTAGTCTGAATGAGTAATTTAAGCATTTTTATTTGGGGTAAAATTCACCCATCTACTAAAGGCTCTGTTAAAGTCCCATTTTTTTCCCTTAAGTCTTGCTTGTGACTGCTTGTGAGTAGTTTTTCAGGACTGTTCAAGCCCTGGGTATGTTAATTTTCATTATATGATTGACTTTTGTTCTTTGAGTGGAAGAGCACAACTCTGAGGGGCAGGCTTCTGATGCAAATACTCATGTTAAATTAAAATGTTGCCTCACAAAGAATATTCATTGTTTGGCAGACTGTGTCAAGAAGCACATTTATATTCTTACTAGAATAAAAATGAATACCTCATATGAAAAATGTAATCTAAAATTAAAGCAATGTGGCCTACCCCTAATTACACTACTCCTAGAACTGAATAAGGTCTAGTTGTTAAAGGCTAGGGACAGAAATTACACACAAACTAGTATGAGTGATCAGAAACCTGTTCAAATATGTAGCACAACAGGGCTAGGGACAGACATTACAAATAAACTGGTTTAAGTGATCAGAAACTGGTTTAAACCTGTAACAGAACAGACATTCAGTGCTCATAAACCAGGTTGAAAATGGCTGAAACCAGTTTGAGATAAATCTAATTGAATGTAGTATATCAGACTTAACTGATTTGGGTCAAACCAGTTTATGCAAGATCTGTCCCAGACTCCTTCCTTGTTTGAGTTAAATCAGAGTCCTCCAGCATCCCAGATGCTTTGCAACTCTGGGCAGGGTTCTTCTCTCTGCTCCAGCCCAGTAGGGCTGGCCCCACCCCTCTGCTCGATGGCTGCAGCTCTGGCAGAGACTATAGGTACAGCAGCATCTGCCTGGCTTCCTCCTCCCCACCACCTTACTGCACTCTGCTCAAGCAGGGTTTCCCCCTCCCCTCTGCCTTACACAGGCACCTCTCAGCATTAGCTAGCATACCACATGCTGGCTATGGTCCGTGCTGTGGGAGGTGGGACAAAGGCATACAGGACAGTGTCCATTTAGGGCTTTTTGGAGCTCATCAACAAGTAGCTGGTAATGTCTCTCCGTTCCTTCCATGGAAGAAGTTGTTTTAGAAAAGCTTGAACTAATGAGAGAGGCTGTTTGTTTTGTTTGATGGGGTGATACAAGCTAACAACTCTCTGTGTAACTCCCTGCTGTATAACTCAATGCTCTGTTATCAACAGTGAGGGGGGTGGGGATCCCTCCCTCCCTAATCAGAGCATCCTGCCTGGGCCTGGCCATGCCCCACCTCAGCTCTGCTCTGTGGAAGGGTAGGGAGGGATGCTCTAGCATCCACCGGCTTCTAGCCTGAGCCACTGCAGGCATGTGCTGGCATTTCCTCAGTTCGTAGGGGATGTCTGTATGGTTACCAACCAGTTTAGCCTAGCTGGGTTAGACTACTCTGCAAAGACTGAATCAAATTAGGCTCAGGTTTTTTGAATGTCTGTCCTTAGCCCAGAAGTTCAGTGTACATAGACCATTTTCAAAATGGCCGAAACCAGTCAAACATCAACCTGGATGGATATAGTATCAGACTTAGCTGATTTAGGTTAAATTGATTTATTAGATTTATGTTCCAGATCCCCTCGATTCAAGTTAACTTACAGTCCCCTGGCATCTCAAGATGCTTTACACCTCCCCTCCCTCACAGGGTTGGTGGGCTAGCCTTGGCGCAGGCTGTCTGCTCCAGCTGAGCAGGGAGGCATGCTTTAGCCCCCCCTGCTTCTGGCCTGAGCCACTCACTGCAGGCATGTGGCTAAATTTCCAGTATCAAAAGTGAATATTCACTTGCCTGAGAAGATTGAATCGATTCAGCCGCAGGCTTTTTGACTGTCTGTACTTTGCCAAATAGAGGAGCAGCACCATTCTGTAAACTATACCAACTCAGTAGCATTTTTCTAGTCTAAGAATTGTCACACCAACCAGCTACCTTTATATAGATATATACAAATATGTTTCGTCTCATACAAGCCTGTGGGCAAAGGGGGTGGGGTGACATCCCTACCTCAGTCTCTTAAATGTTGCTTGTTTTGCAATGTAGTATTTAGTGTTGGTTTATATTTCTTTTTTTTTTAAATTCCATTGCTAACCTAAGAAGTGCTGATTTTTAAGCCTTTCAGGGAAGCTTCTACAAGTTATGAATAATCAGAGAGTGGGATTTCAATGTAATTCAGAATGAGAACTCAGCACAGAGTAGAATATTCAACCTTTTCATGGAAGGATTCAGTATTCTTTTCAAAGTCATATATCAAAACCCCACATACAATGGAAATATTCTCCCTCTCTAGAACATAAAAGGAGAAGGAACCTGCATGTTACGCGTTCTGAAATGATCCCTTTTCATTACAACTTCAGATTTTTTTTTCCAGGGATCACTGACTTCAAACCATGAAGAGAAGGGGAAACGACATCATACCATTTCCATTAAAAGCAGCCATGCATAGCCTATATTTTTCCTTTCCTCCTTTTTTCCTATTTCATAATAATATTTGCATTCCAAAAAAGTGATTCTTCTTTTTGATGTGCTGAGGTTAAGCAAATGAGGTTATAGCTGAGGATGTTCCTCATACCACTTGTGCCTGCTTCTTTCAGAGCGGGCAGCAGAGAAACTTGCAGTATTAGCCACTGAGCCTAAGTGTGTGTGAAATCTGTTAGAAATCAAAGCTTTCTATCTTTCTTCATAGGGACTGTTTTTCCTTGTTCAGCTTAATTGAACCATAATAGATGCACTGTAGCCAATGAGAATTCAAAACTTTTACACCATTTTATCTAAATAGCCTTCTGTGGACTTAATTATATGCTAGGTATCAATGGTGGTACACTTAGATGAAGACACATGCTATGAATATCCAGTTTATAAAAAAAAAGAAGCTGCAGGCAGTGACAGAAAATAAATAACTCTGTAACAGTACAAAGAATATGAGGAAAAGAGAAGAAGATAGGCAGAAGTGAAGGTTTTGTCTGAAATTACACATGATATAGAAGAACAAAAGCCAATATGATTTCGGTTGAACAAAAGCCAATATGATTTCAGTTGAATTTAAAAAAACACAAGACAACTCCTAGTAAATGATCCTTCCTCTTTTTCCAGGCCTAATGGGATCTAGGTAGAATATGAGATTTAGCTGTGGACCCCTCTAATTCAGAAAAAAATATCATTGAATTGGAGGGAATTTAGAGAAGCGATACAAAAATATTCTGGGAAAAGAGAGACTGAAAAATAAAGAAAGTTTAGTAATGCTTAGCATTTATACATTGCTCTTTATGAGTTCTTCAGTGTCTAGATATTCACAACTGAATTTTCATAAATAATTACTCCTTCCTGGAGAATTGGTATGTTTTATCTTCATTTTATAGAAGAGGAACTAAGATGTGTGGGGTGGTAGTGAAGGGACAGGGAGGGGGTTAAATGATTTGCATAGAACCCCTTAATGATTTAGTGGCAGGAATTACCTGGCTCTCACCTTTGTGCTTATTGCTTCCAATGACTTTGTCATGTATTAAAAGCATGACAATACTTAATCTATCCAAAATACAACAACTACGGGTGCTATGATTTTTTTCATCAGTCATCATGGAGGAAAAGACATTGTTGACGATGATATAAAGTGAAAGGGAATAAAAGTCAGCAAAAAAATAGGCTGAACATCAGGGAAATATCCCTGTTGGATTGTGTCTAATCCCAGGAGACATATGGCAACAGTTCCATTCCTGGACACATTTGAAATTGGAGTGGACATATCACTGAATAATGCAACATATATGACAACACAACTATGTATTAAATGGGTTGCTTCCATCTACCTACGCTAGCAAAAAAAGCAAGGATGATAAATGCAAGGAGTCAAAGACCATACGTAGAATTTGCTAGATGTTTTTAGCTGAGCATAATCTTTGCCTGCAACTTGCATTAAGCTTTAAAGTACTCGTTCTTGCAGTGTGTGTCTGATTTGTGCATTTTTGCCAGATTACATAATAAGATTCTATGAAACATGCCTATTTACATGATGAGAAATGGGCAAGGAACTTGCCCTTGACAGAAAGTCATAAAAGAAGACAATCTGTTTGCGGTAGGAAAAGGCATTAAATGTTGCAGTGAGCTTTGGAAACGCAGGGCACCCTAACTTTTTCAACCGTACTACTATTGTGTTAAAGGAAAAGGCATTGGTAGTAGTATATGGACAAGGCAACAGGTAAATGTTACTTTCTCGTATATTTGCCTAAAATAATCATCTGATACATACAATTCACGTGAATTACTGAAACTGAATGTCCAATTCTAAAAACACTTCAGCTGGTTCTTTGTCATATGCTAGAACTAGCCCAATTATTTCCTGAGGATAGGGTATCTTGTCGAGTACATCTTTGTTTCTGTCACTGAATCATTTTCTACCCTGATTTCTACCAGTACATTAATAAATAATCATTGTATAACCTAGGGGCATGAGTTGATCACCCCACTGATTTTAGTTTCTTCAGTTTCTGAAAGCTTGCTGTATTGTGCTGTATTTCTGAATGTTTACAATCCTTCCCAGCTGCATGTCATCTGTGTATCTGATTAGTGTACTTTCTTGCAAGTCACTCATGAAATGATTGGACACAGAATAATCCCACCAGGCACCTTCTCCCAATTTAACACTGGCTCAGTAATAATGATTCTCCAGATTTTTTAAAGCCATTTGTATACATTCCCACAGCTACAGATTATGACATCAAACAATTGAGATTATGATCTGAGTCTGAACAAGATGGAAGGACATATGTTCTTAGGGGGAGAGCTCTCTCACATAAATGTATTTTCAGGAAACTAGAGATTCAAAAACCTCAGCAAATGCTGGGGCTTTCAAGTGACTAACTCTGTTTCTCTCCCTTGCCCTCTCTTTAAAACTACAGTACATTTGTTCCTCATGAAAACTGATAACTCAAGACACAGCCACATTTGGTACAGGTCTGGGAAAGAAGTTCTGCCAGTGCAGCTTTCTAAGTGTTGCCATTTCCCCTCATTTCATCCTGTTTTTGGCTTTTTCTCATGATTGCACAAAAAGCCATGGAAAAGTTGCCATGGAAAAGTTCTCTCTGTCTGGCAGCCTCCTGCCCATCACAGCAGGAGGCAAAGAGAGAGAGAGAGAAAGAGAGGAGAGAGACTTGTTTTTAACTTTTTCTATAAAAAGGGTTAAAAAGGTGAAAATGCAAAAGTGTTTGGCCTCCTTCAGGGGCCAACTATGAAACACTTGTCAGTAAAAAAACACTGATAAAAGTAGAGACTGAAATCCTCTGCCTTCCAGTGCCCTTCTTCCTTTTAGGATTACCCGTCTATCTTCCATCTTGCAGAGTGCCCAGTCAGGGGCCCAGCCCAACACAAACTGGTTCACATTTTATTGCAAGGTGAAGTGTCCAGACCAGGAAGCAGAAGAGTTGTCATACCCAGCCCGTGAAAGCCAGTTTCCGCACCTCTTTAGGGTTACCGTCTTGCCCTTGCAGGGAAGAGAGAGCAGAGGCGAGAAGAGACTAGGTGAAATGAGATGAGACGAGATGAGAGAAGAGAGAGAGCTGCCTCCATCACCTTAGGGGCTCACTGAAACTGCTGAAGAGATGTCTGGTCTGCGTGGGAAAAAGTTGGTATTTCCCTCCAGTGAAGCTACTAGAATCAACTGTGCAGAGATCAGGGGAACCAGGGAAGAAACAAAAGGGTTAGTTCTCCAAACCCATATATTCTTAGATCTGAGGACTAGAGGAATACATCATTTTGCCCTTAAGCCTCAGCACCTTATCTGGAGCCCCAAGCTATATGGAGCCTCTCCTTTTCTGAAGTGAGTCTGCCAGGTGACTCCACTGTCAAGGTTGACCCTGTCTACTTCTGCCCCAAAAACATAATCTCTCACATTTCCACCCTTTTCCAAAGCCAGGCTTTCTTTTAGCCCATGTTCTCTAACTCAAGCAACAAATAGCACTATTTTAAAAGGTCATTGATCAAAACATTATCACACTACTAATTAATGACACATCCCAACTCTACTACAAACACTGAGTTTTACTTAACTAACATTCATTTTAGCTTACTAATGAATTATTCCAGTGTGAGGACTAATCATAGAATCACAGAATTGTAGGGTTTTATGGGACTCTAGCTGAACCATACCAGTCAAGTATTGCTCTGAAAAATGTCCAAGGAAGGAGATTCCACAAATCCTTGGAGTACCCTTTTCCAATGCTTAATCACACTCCTAGTGAGAAAGTTCTTCCTAATGTCCAACCTAAATTTCATTTGCTTCAGTTAATACCACTGCTCCTTGTCCTGTCCCCTCCAAACAGGGAGAAAGATTTATCTTTATCCTTCATACAATCATACTTCAGGTATTTGAGGGCTATTAACAAATTTTTCATCTTTTCCCCATAAATCATATTTCCCAGGCCAGTAATCATTCTCGTCACTCTCCTTTGAACTCTTTCTAATTTGTCCATATCTTTCTTAAAGTGGGGGACCCAAAACTGGGCACTATATCTTAAGTAAGGCCTCAACAGTGTCAAATAGAGTGGGAGAACCATTTCCCTTGCTTTGCAATTGATGTTCTTATTAGTAGAGCCAAGGTTAATGCCAAGTATTTTACTGGGATTTTTTTGCAATAAGAGCACAGTGTTCACTCCTATTCATCTTGTATGGAACCCCAAGGTCCTTTTCTGCAGTATTGCAACCTAGCAAGTCATTTCTCAGTCTGTATTTGTACATGTGATTGTTCTATCTCAAGTGCAAGACTTTGCAGCTGTCCTTATTGAATTTCATCTGATTGATTTCAGACCATTTCTTCAGTTTATCAAGGTCATTCTAAATCTTAGACCTATCCTTTGAGATGACTGAAAATCCATTCAGCTTGGTGTTGCCTGAAAATTTTCTAATGGTACACTCAATTCCATCCTCCAAATCACTAATAAAGATACTAAGCAATATGGAGCCCAAGATAGACCCCTGGGGAACCCCACTTGATGCCTCCTCCCAACTAGACATTGAACCATTAGTGACTACTCACTGAGCATGATGATCCAACCAGTTGTGTTTCCACCTTGCAATGCTTTGATCTAGTCTGTATTTCCTTAGCTTACTAATGAGAATGTAATGGGAGACAATGTCAAAGGCCTGCTAAAAACAAGGTATATCTCATCCACAGAACCTGTCACCTTGTCATAGAAAGAAGTTGCATTGGTCAGGCATGACTTGTTCTTGATGAATCCATTCTGGTTCTTCATGATTACTTGGGTTTCCTTCAAATGACCTGCTCCATATTCTCTTCTGCTAGCCTGGTTAGTAGTTTTCCAGTTCCTCCTGTTTTCCTTTCTTAAAGATGGCCACTATATATTTGCCTTTTTCCAAACATCCAGAATTTCACCCAAACTCCATGAGTTCTCAAAGACAATAACCAATACTGCTGAAATTACCTAAGATAATTTCTTCAGTACTCTAAGATGCAGTCCTTCTAGCCTTGTCAAGCTGAAAACACCCAGCTTCTCTAAGTAATCCCTACCCTGTTCTTCCACTACTGTAGGGTGCTTATCTCTAATTAAATATATTATTTTAATATTACATATCTCCTTGTGTTTGAATATACACAAATATCATTTTAGTTATGGTATGTACAACCCTGCTTCTCCTCCTACATACAGATAAATAAGCAATGACTATACTGAAGTCAAAAGACTGTACGGACGGAGAGACAGGTCCTATGTGTTAAGTGTTAAGTAAATACAAAAAGAAACCCTTCTTCAATTTATGCTACTGAATACAGATATCTAAATGAATACACATTCTTCTTCCCAGACCTCTTCTTCACACCCCAGAATATCCAAGTCACAAGCATTCCTGGGAATTTTGCTTTCAAATGCACAACTACCTAATAAAAAGACTAGTGATGCAAATCACTGTTCTGGTTTGAGTATCCACTGTTTCCAAAGGCAATAACTAAAAAACTGCATAATAATAGCAGCAGAAAGATAACTGATTTCTCAGCTTCATTAATAAGCAGTTGATTTTCTACCCATGTGGTGTTGCATGTAAAATTTTTGTGTAAGATTAGTGTTGGTTTTGAATTAGCTAGTAGCATGGAAAACACATATGAAGATCTAGCTGACAGAATAAACCAGTAGAATGAAGTCAGAAATGTATTTTTAACATTTACATCCTTGTTGAAATTTCCATCTTCTACATATAATAACTTATAAATAATTTCTTCTAGGATTTTTGTGGGTGGCATCTTTTATTGGACCAAGTGCATGGTTGGGATAGACTTAGACAAACTTTTGAATGTGATGCATTCTTCTTCAGGTCCTGAAGAATGCATTGTATTAAAAAATGTATCTAAGTTTATCTCAACTATACACTTGGTCCAATAAAAGTTATCACCCACAAAAATCCTTACTCTCATATTCCTAAGCCATCACAGCTACAACATCACTTCAACACTACCATAATTTATATGGTATATGGCAGTGTGTGTGTATATGCACACAAGGATGGTGCATGTACATACACACACACAATTTTAGCCCTGCCCCATTTTACAATTTTGTTATTTTACCAGATGTTTTGATATGAATTCCAAATACATCCTAAACCTATTGATATACAAATGGACTTCTTTTAGAATATATACTTTCAATGACATTAACATTTTCAACATGTTCCTCTGTTTAATTAAAGTCTACTTTAATTAACTGCATACTTACGTGTTTCATTTTCTTTTTAGCCACATTCAGAGGAAACCATTTTTCGGATCCAAGTATTTTTTAATACTTACAAAGCAAAGCTATCTTAAGGCAAAAGAAAATGCTTTAATTCTGTGGTCTGATCTTATATTGTCTGGGGATCTGAAAATATCATTCTAACATTTCCCCTGAAAGGGGTTCATTCATACACAAACCAAAAGGAAAGGAAGTGGGAAGGTTGTTGGGCAATGCTTACTTTTTGGGAACCTACAAACATAGGCTAACATCGGCTTATTAGGTCAGATGATTCTTCATCATACAAAAAAACATCTTTAAGAAATTAGGAACATCCTAGTGGCTTAGGATGAACATTCCATTTGTATTTGAATGAATTAAACAATACAATTCCTTGAGAGGCAAAAGGAAACTTTTTCTACCCAATCCTCTGATGTTTAATTTAAAAGTTTTCCAACCACATATGGTTGATGTGCTTAGGACTGTTGAAGTGATGAAACCAAGAATAAGAATTTAGCACTATGATCTCATGGATGCTAGGACATAAAGGAGCCCATTGTTATTAAGAAGTATTGATTGATCTAGAATTCTGTCTCCTAAACACAGGCATTTTATAATCTATCAAGAATATGGTTTAATTGCATGCAGTGTCCTTCATACACTGAATTCATAGGAATTCTTATACAAGCAGAGTGAAGGTGATGCACAGAGATAGATTAAAGAAACAGCATGTTGAAATGCAGAAGAAATAAGTGGCATTGTAGACAGATTTATTATGGCCAGAGGATAATGGAAAGATGCGATTGATCACTTAGTGAAATGTTCTACTTGAATGAGGAAAGGTGGGTGAAGTGGCTTACAAATAGCCATAAGCTAGGAAGATTTGATGACAAGATCTCAAAGGAAGTGACTCAGTGGTCTGGAAGTAGTGTTTCAGATGGGTGGAATGATACAAGTGAAAGCCTGATGCCCATCTGTGAAGAGCTGTAGAGTCAGATAAGGAAAATACTCAGGGCCCACTTATCTGGCTAATGCTTCTAGAGTGGATTATTTCTAGATTCCTGTCCGAGTAGACACTCTTTTCATGCTCCACAGAAGAGCCAGACACTGCTCAGTGATATCAGTATTTTAGTAGGGTTCTCTGTAGTGTAGAACTATCCTCTCACAAGCTGAAAAAGGCCTTCTGTCTCCACAGATGGAATGATTCATGGCAAATTTCACAAAGGAACTTCAGGGAGTTGATTATTCTCCTAACTCCTGTCTTTGGGTATTTCAAGGCCAGCGACTGAAAATGCATAGTGAATGGGTAGGGAACTAAATGATATTTATATCACAGATTAAATGTGGAGCAGGTCAACAAAGTGTTTAGGAAACGAAAACAAGGGTGACATATTCCTTCTACTTGGAGCAATGTGAAAGTAGTGTGGTTACAGTTTTGTGGACACCATGACACCTAGACAGAAGAGTCTTAGCAGGACCATTAAAGAGAGAATTGCAGTGATCATGACAGGAAATAATTAAAGTGAGGTTAGGCATTCCAGTGGAGGAAGGATCAACATAAGGCCACGTTCAAGTAAAGTTTGAGAATGAGCAGTAGAATTTCAGGTGAGGAAGATGCAGAGTAAAATGATCCAAAGGTTTCTTGCTTTGGTAGCAAAGGGTTAGAGGGAGTTATAACAAAATCAGAGAAATGACATGTCTTACCAAGAAAGAGATCTATATTATTTCAATAACAGACAAATATAGTATATATGGAAGACAATCAGGTTAACAAAGGAAGAAGAGAGAAAGATAGAAGGGTCCAATCTTGCAGCTGTTTTTCGTAAGTAATCCTATAAACTGAGTTTTTACTGCCTTGACTCAGACTTCTCTGGAAGTATTTTAATTTCTAATGAAAGGCTTGTATTGTTTCCTCATTCCTTCTTTTAGATCAGTGGGGGCTATCTTTTGTAACAGGCGTGCCACAAATTAGCTTCACACCCTCCACAAGTGCTTCTCTAATCCCCTTCCTCTGTCCACTCTGCTGCTCTGCTTTCTGCTCCTTGCCCTATGTGCCACTGTTCTGCCTGTCCTCTGCCCAATCTGCTGCATGCCACACAGAGGCTGCCCATGTCACCTGTGGTACTTGTGCTGCAGGCTGGCCACACCTGTTCCACATAGTGGTGCAGGATCCCTTTCTACTTAAACTTTCTCTGAGATAACTCATAACTAGTTTCAACCCTGGTCATACTTTGTACCTAAATGAAGCACAACTTTAATAATTTGCCAGCGGGCAAAGGTAGTTAGTTACCTGTGTTAATCTGAAGTCAGGCAGAAGGCAGGATAGAGATGCACCTCATAGGCTTATTCAAAGATATAGCAGGCACTGGGGGAGTCCCTGTTCCCCTGAGCACTACCAGGAGTGACCAGGAATAACGGTCACAAGCTGGCAGAGGGTAGATTTAGGTTAGATATCAGTAGGCGCTACTTCATGGTCAGGGCGGCTAGGGTCTGGAACCAACTTCCAAGCGAAGTGGTGCTGGCTCCTACCCTGGGGGTCTTTAAGGGGAGGCTAGATGAACATCTTGCTGGGGTCGTTTGACCCCAGTACTCTTTTCTGCCATGGCAGGGGGTCGGACTTGATGATCTGCTCAGGTCCCTTCCGACTCTACTAACTATGAAACTATGATGATAAAATGGCTAGGCTCATGAAACCTTACGCATCTCTGATTTATTTAGTCTATAAAGTGTATCTCTGGCTTGTCCTCTAATTAACTGGCTCTGCTCCCACAGTCCTTGGTCATGAGAGCAGCTCCACTGGAGCATGTGTCACTGAAACTGACCCCATACTGCCTGGCTGCACCTTGTATAAAAATATGCGTATAATATACGGAGCACCCAGCCTGTGCAGTCCCACACAGTTTACAGTTAACTTTGATAGATGCCACCAAGGGCAAATCATGTTTAGACCGTGAGAAAAACATTAGTTGAGGGGTTTTTTAATTTTTGTCCATCAGCACAGTACAGTGCCTACTTAATGCTAGGTTAGGTAAAATGTATTGGCAATTTTTCAAAGTTAGATATAACATTATACAGGGTGGGATCAATTACAAAGTTTTATTTTACATTTGTAGTGTTAGGTAATGAGACATCTTTGGGCCTTCTTAGGTAGCAGTTGCAGTGACATCCATATATTCTCATTTAATCTACGAGTAGAAAAAGTCCAAGTTTAAAAATATTTACAAGAAATGGGAGCATATGGGTTTTCAGGAAACAACAAAATCAATATTTTTTGGCCAAGACTGAAGATTAATATTTAGTACCTTTATTTTATGTTTTATTTGTGTGTGGGGGCAGGGGACATTTTTCTTTAAGAAAGGCTGGTGCTTTTCATTAAAAAAAGTTTATTCAATAAAAAATCAATTTTCCCTAAAGAAAAATTCTTTAGACGTTTCCAACTACCCCTAACAATGCTGTATGACCTACTGTGAGAAGTGTGATTTTTTTAATATACTTTGCTTTCTGTACATGACTTCTACTGTTGGTTCCTTGTCCTGGTTTTCAGTTTACATAAGTTAGACTCCTCAGATGAGTTCATATTATTTTTCTTAATTTTTTTTCCTCTCACTCCCTCATTTTATATTTTGAAGTCTTTTTTTCTGGAGTATTTTCTCTCTCTGGCAGCTCCCCTGTTTTAAATTTGTTTTGTATAATTTAGTGAGAATTTCACTCTGCTTTTGTATTCTTGGATTTATCACATCCTAAAGTCATTTTCATGTCTTCTGAGATTATTTCCAATAGGCAACCTGGGAAAGTACTGGAGTTTTAGCTACTAAATATGCTTTGTGAATTCCCATACTTAAGCATCAAAGAACCTTCAACAGCTTTTCTGGCATTTCAAGCCATGTAACATCTTTTGTAGATTGATATGCATCTGCAGGGGGCAAGGGTTTTGTCGTATTGCTTTAAAACTGTAGCTTAAAACTTTAAAAGAATGAATCAACATTTTAATGCAAACATTAAAACAGCATTTACTTGTGAAAATTCACGAAAAAATCCAATATAGCGTACTTGAAACACAGATACACCACATAAAACACCCCTCCCTCATTGTGACCACAAATCTCTGCTTCTTGTATACAGATGTTGGGACGGACAGCATAGTGAGCATCTCATCTTGCTGTTGAAAGACTACCAGGAAATAATGCTGAGAGCTTCTGAAGGGAGCTGTATTAAGCTTTTCTCCCTGAGGCCTGTATTATCTATTACTACAAATATTCTAGGCACAGCATGTATAGAGAAAGACACAGCAGGATAAACCACTAAGCCACAAGAGGCTAAAGAGTTGATTCTATAAAGGACTTAGGCCCTGATACACAAAGGTGTTTAGGCCCCTAACTCCTATTTATTTAGGTTCCTAAGTCTGACAACATGATGTAGAGCTTTGCGGGTCAAGCTGCTTGTCACTGAGTTAGCCCAGGTACCAGAATTAATGTACTTAAATATGGCAGCAGTTGCCTGGTATACTCTTTTCTTAATTGGCCTGGGCAAAGCAGTATGCTAACATAGCTAGGGTTCTCCCCAATACCAGCATTAGCTTGGCATGTTTGCATAGCATCGCAAAAGGCTATGTAGATGTTCCCTTATGGATTTCATTGGGAGTTAAATACCTAAATGCCTTTTTGGAAGTAGGACCTAAGCACCTAACTAGTTGGTGAACATGTAGACATTTGCCTGTACAAAACTTTTCATACAAAACTCACTGGAATGAGAGGACAGCAGGGCAAAATGCAGCTTTACCCATCGGTTTTGGAAGCACAGACCTAGCAGCAGAACTGAGGTTTGAATATGGACAGAAACCCTTGGGGGTGAAAAAATTACTGATGTGGGCTGTGCTGATGATGACAACAGTTTAAAGAGCTACTGAACACACTTCTCCCTCTTGCTACAGAGAGTCTTAATATCCTGATTTGGATAGGCTGACTGATTAAAAAGACCAGTTTGTATTGTAGGTATTGCAGTTCAAACATGCTGACAACTAGAGGTGCACCAATACTTCAGTCCAATATCAGATTGACACCAATATAAAGAAAATTTACTATGTCGGTAAATTGGCCGATAAATGCCTGTGCGTGCGCGCACCTGCAGCTCAGGATACAGGTAGTGAGGAGCACAGCCTGGCCATTTGGAGAGCTGCGTGCAGCTGGTAAATCTGGTATGGTAAAAGGGGAGGGGGAGGGAAAGGGCATGGGGGGGCAGATATACACCCTGAGGTCAGAGGGGGAGTGGGGTTGGGGCTAGGGCAGGCACCGCCCACCCAGGGCAGGGCAGGCACAGGACAGACCTGTGGCTCATCCGGGGAGTGTGAGAAGGGGCAGCTCCTGCCGCTACTCCCATCATTTGTCTGGGAGGGTATGGGTTGGGATGCGCCCCCAGATTTGAATGGGATGGCCTGCAGCTGTGGGCTAGGGCTAGGGCTAGGGCTAGGGCTAGGGCTGAGCTGTGCTGCACTTGGGGCAGGTGGCAGCAGTGCTGGGAGGGGGCTATGTGGAGCTAAGGCAAAATTTAGGGTGTCTGCAGCCCCCCCCCCATAGCCCCCTTCCCAGCGCTGCTACCTCCCACCCCAAGTGCAGCACTGCAGCATGCCCGGCCCACCCAGTGCAGATCCAGGGGCACATTCCCCCCCACAACTGTGCCCTCTTGTATGAGTGGCAGGAGCAGTGGCAGGAGCTGCTCCCCACCCCACCCTGCTCCACTCTCCCTGTACGAGCTGCATCTTAACCCCATGCCCACTCCGCCCCAGCTGGGCAGCGCCTACCACAGCCCCACTCCCTCCCTCACCATGAGGGTGTTGATCTGCTCCCCCACACACCCTTTCCTTGCCCCTTCCCCTTTCACCACAACAGACTTACCAGCTGCACGCAGCTGTATTGAAAATCAGATGGGTATTGGCTGATATGCCTCCTTAAAAATCGGCTATTGGTATTGGCCCCCAACTCTCTATCAGTGCACCCCTACTGACACGAATATATCAGAAAAAAACAGAGAGCAGGTCTGAGCCTCTGAAGAGTTTCCTTAAGACCTAATTCAATAAGAGTTTAAAGAAACAGAGAGACCTTCAGCAGACTGGTGCAATCTTGTAACAAGGCATAATCTTGTATTGCCAAAAAAGTGGCAAACACACTTTACAGTTGTGTCCCATGATTTTAGCTTTAGGCATTCAGTTCAGAAAGCCCCCAACAACCAAAGCAACTCCTATGAAATTAAAATGAAAAAGTAAATGTGTTTTGACTACTGGAAAAGTATCCCCGTCCCAGCTTCCCATTCAGGCTATTTTTTTAGGTCAGTGTTAAAATGGGCTTCCATGAGCAGTAATCACACATATAATTCAGATTTTTCAGACAAGGCACCGTAAGTAACCAAGTTGCTCACATGTTGACAGATACTTTGATTTTGTTTCTAGGGAAATAACCCAAACTACTCTGCACATCCTTATTTAAAATTCCTCTGAAAGCTGCTGGGGGTTGGGCAGAGGGCAGGGGTACCAGATGGTTCTACTCATCCCGACAGTCGGCTATCCTTTCAGACAGAATCAACTAATCGCAAGCTTGCCAGTAGGCTAGCAGCCTCCAAAGCTATTGTCGGTTTGCTTCTTCTTAAAGAACTATATCAAAGACCTTTTTTTTTAAACAACAGTGGCCTCGATTGTCACTCAAAAGATTTCTAGTCGCATCGGATACGGCGGTAATATAAAGAATCATTCAGCAGCAGCAGGAATGCTGCAGCACAGATGTACGTGTCTATAGGAATCAGAACCAAATCATTGCTTCTTCCCACAAGCCATAGATGACTGTTGCCCACTCTTTGACCTTTGCTGATTATTTTTCATACTACACACTTTTCAGCGCCCATTTGTTTATTTGGACAGCCATACGTTTTCTGTGAGAGAGTATTTTCATGGGAACAGGGCATGAGAGCACACTTGTCTCAGAGAAGTGCAACTGGTTTTTACACGAAGGTAAAAAAGGATTGGATTAAAATCTGTATTTTTCTTAGTCTCCATCGGTGGGTGGGAGGAAGGGAGGGAAGAAAGGAGGGAGCATGTCGAAGGGGTGGTTGTTACAAAACATCAGTTTTTCATCTTGCTGGCTTGTGTGCATCTAGTTTCCTGTCCTTGATCCTAGATTATTTTATCCTGTCAGGAGACAGCTGGCTTGGCAGAGCCGTGTGCTGCTCAGCAGACAGCTCTGGGGGGTATAGGGTGTGGGGTGGGAGGAAGAAACCCTTGAAGGCAGCACAGTGCTAGCTGCAATGAAGCTGCCTCTGGGTTAGCAGTGGCAGCTAGAGGTCCTGCGAAAAAAGGCTGGGCGGCCTCTGTTGGCGACCCTCCAGCAAGAACTGCTCACAGGCCTTTTCTCAGACTTGCCTGTTCCAAAGGGTCTAACTGGGAACAGAAAATGAATTGCTTTTTTATTGACCTCACAGAGGTCCTTTTATGGGCAGGCCTACGCCTGTCATTTTTATTTGATCCCACTTGAGAAGCTGACCTCTGCTGCCCGCAGCGTTTGCCCTCAACTATGCAACAGGTGACATTCCCAGCAAGTGTACGCCTTTCAGGGCTGCTCCCACCCCTTGTGCTTCTCGTGAACTTCAGACAACCTAAAGACAAACGGGCTTTCAGCCTCTGCCACAGATGAAATGCTATCAAGACTGCCATTGTCACCACTTTGATACCGTTGTATGCTACAAGGTAATGCTTGCCTCTAAAGGAAAGCCTTACATGGTGAGCTATATCCCACATCTTTTGTATAAGTAGCCATTTGGGGACTTGGACAGTTGGATTTGGCCAGTAATAAAGTATCTACTGGTGCAGTTTGCACTGGCTGGCTTTTACTTAACACCCAGTTGCAAGTAAGAGTGTGGCGGAGGATGCTTGTCCTTGCTAGAAATGCCCCAGCGATACGCATGGTTTCATTCAGCTCTTCACAGCAGCTCATCCTTCTTGCTTTCAGTTCTGGCCAAGGGAAACTGGTCTATTTCCACACCAAGAAGTCAAGACTCCAGGCGTTCCTCCCCGATACGCTGTGTCACAAGCAAGACCTCACAGCAGCAGTCGACAAAAGTGGATGACTGGCTGAAGGGCTTATTTTAAATAGTGTGGTGTCTGGATTGTGTGGTTAGGCTTTGGAGTCTATATAGCTTAGCTTTTGTGCACCTCAAGAAAGGAGCAGGAATTAACTCAAGCAAAATAAATATAGACGTTTAAAGTCATGTTTATTTATGGACAGGCCTTCATGCATGCATCTTACTGCACTTCACATAAACCATAATTCAAGCAAGCATCATGCTAAATATGATTCACAAAATAAAAATGTTTTTAAATATAACGTAAATGCCAGCATTTCAACATACCTCATTCCTCTGGGGAAGGAGTAACAGAGACATGAGACTATGTAACTACAAAAGCCACAAGATGAGGATATTTTTAGGAGCTGTACAACACAGGGAAATAACTGACTTATAACAGGAATTCAGGGCAAGTAAATACCCTTCAGACATGCCAACTGTTGGATCATGTAGTGCAAGCTCCATGAGGAAGTAGGGTTTAGCTGGCAGAGTGTAGACTTGGAAGACTGGCCTTGCAGATTTGGTTTCTGGCTGTGCTCTTGGGCAACTTAACCTTTTGGTGTCTCTCCCTTGTCCTCCTTTACACCAAATAGCCCAGCCCTTCCCTTTGCAGAGTCATCTGGCAGGTAAATTGGTGTTTGTAAACCCATCTGACAGCCCGAAGGGTTCTAATAAGTATTATTTTCATCCTTTAACAGTCAATTCAAAATCATGTTTTGAATGGATTGAAGTTTCCTAGAAAACACTGAAGGACTGACTGACAATCTAAAAGGGGAGAACTCTGTCAAGTAAATAAATCTGTAGGACATGTTCTCCAGTGCTTATCAGTGTGTGTACCTATTTACTACTACTTCTGGACTACTACCAAATCAGAATACAACCACTCAGCTCACAGGCAGGCTATAAAACCAGAGCCATTCAATGGCATCTTTGTGGACAGTCTCCATACAGGGATCAAGGATGGGTAGGCCTGGAAGCAAAACTAGTCTGAATCTGTCCTATTGTATCTTTTCTTCCTTCTACGTCTTCTTGTGTTCCCAGACAAGACAGAGACTTTTTTCCCCCTGATAACTGCAAGCTTACTTTTTTTGCTCTATAGCTGTGTAAGAGTGAAGGGGACTTATTTCTACCTATAGGCATTTTAAAATTGCTAAGTATCACTCCTGTGGCCTTTTGAAGGCTTTTGCTGGCATGGTTTCTCTTAGACATACCAGGACAGTGCAGTTTGTCATATCATTTCAACTATGATTTTTTTTAACACCCCTGGAAAGTAAAAATTCAGTTAGATGTGGCCTACAGTTTTCCCACATTCTGAACTAAGAGCATATGCAGAATAATGAGATGTTTTTAATTTACAACTCCTGTTTATTTCCTTGTTGCATATTCCTTGTCTGTGAAAGTATTATCACCACAGCCACCACTAGCGATATTTCAATGGATAAGTACCAGAAGCAGTGTTAATAAAAGGTGGCAAGAGAAAATACTGTTCTGATATTGTTCCTGCTGCCGCTGAACTCAGTACCAAAGCTCACACAAGGTGTTCAGTGGGGTGAGGATCAGGAACTTAATCTCATTTAATTGCAGCATGTTAACACCTGTCAAAAAACTGATGCCAGTAAGTCTTTTCTAAGATTCTGTGGACATGTCTACACAAGACACTTACTGCACATTAGCCTAATAACACTGCACAGTAGTGTGGCAGTCAAAAACCATGCTAACAGCCAACTGCACAGTATTATTAGACTAATGCATAGTAAGCATCCCAAAATAACTGTGCCAGTGATACTGTGCAGTAACTCTAGTTACTGCCCATTCAGTTAGTATTTTATTAAACAAGTACTAAACTAAATGCACAGTAACTAAGGATCATTAATGAATGTGTAGATGCACTATGTATATATTAGATAGCATGGGAAGTTCTAGAATACAAAATGTTGCAATCCATGAAAGCTTGTCTATATTTATCCCAACCGTGCAGTTGGTCCAGTAAAATGTATTGCCTCTCATAGATTTGAAGTGTCATTTTTATCTGATGCTTGTGGACTGCTCCATGAGTTATTGCAATCTTGTCCAAGGGAAATTGGATGGACAGAGAAGATAGGGTTGATGGGGAGGTCTGATAGCTTGCCTAATGTCTGGTGTGTCTTTCAGGTATGGCTGTCTCCTGTCAGACTTAACAGCACGCCATATGTTTAAGATGTCATACTTTCATAGTTTCATAGTTGGTATGGTCAGAGGGGACCTGAGCAGATCATCAAGTTTGACCCTCTGCCATGGCAGGAAAGAGTACTGGGGTCAAACGACCCCAGCAAGGTTTTTGTCTAGCCTCCTCTTAAAGACCCCCAGGGTAGGAGCCAGCACCACTTTGCTTGGAAGTTGGTTCCAGATCCTAGCCGCCCTAACTGTGAAGTAGTGCCTCCTGATGTCTAATCTGAATTTACCCTCTGCCACCTTGTGACCGTTATTTCTGGTCACTCCTGGTAGTGCTTTGGGGAACAGGGACTCCCTCAATGCCTGCTTGTCCCCTCTGACTAGTTTGTAACAGGCCACTAGATCCCCCCTCAGCCTTCTCTTGTGGAGGCTGAACAGGTTCAGGTCCCATAGCCTCTTCTCGTAGCGCCTGCCCTGCTGCCCCCTGTCATGCGAGTGGCCCTCCTCTGGACCCTCTCCATGCTGTCCACATCCCTCTTGAAGTGCAGCGCCCAGAACCGGACGCAGTACTCCAACTGCGGCCTGACCAGTGCTGCATAGAGAGGGAGGATCACCTCCTTGGACCTGCTTGAGATACATCTGTGGATGCATGACAAGGTGCGGTTGGCCTTCCTGACTACATCCCCATACTGCTGGCCCATGTTCAACTTGGCATCAAGGATGAGTCCAAGATCCTCTTCTGCCTCTACATTGACAAGAAGGGAGTTCCCCAGGTACTGTATGCTATATGCTGCTGGTTGTTCCTCCCAAGGTGCATCACCTTGCACTTGTCAGTGTTGAAACCCATCCTGTTCTCCTCCGCCCACCCCTGTAACCTGTCTAGGTCTGATTGTAGTCTATTCCTCCCTTCTAACGTGCCCACATCCCCCCACATCTTAATGTTGTCAGCAAATTTGAACAGGGTGCTTTTTACCCCCTCATCCAAGTCACTGATAAAGATGTTGAACAGTGTGGGCTCGAGGACCAAGCCCTGCGGAACCCACTGCCCACATCCCTCCAGGTCGAAAATGACCCATCCACTACCACTCTCTGGGTGCAGCCCTCCACCCAATTTGCAACCCATCTGACTGTGTAGGAGCTGATGCCACAGTCCCCTAGTTTTTAAATGATAATGGGGTGAGAGACGGTGTCGAAGGCCTTCCTAAAGTCCAGAAGGACTATGTCCACTGCAACCCCTGCATCTAAGGATTTGGTGATCTGGTTGTAGAAGGCCACCAGGTTGGTCTGACAGGACCTGCCTCTAATGAACCCGTGTTGGTTGCCCCTAAGCATAACCTCCCCCACTGGCCCCTCGAGGACACGCACCAGGATACTTTACTATACTTGATCACAAGAAAAGAAAGCCTTGTGATTAGGTATTAAAACCACAGGACCAACTTTCATACTTTGAACACAGATTTCTAAATACTGTTTTTTAGAAACTTAATACTGATGTTTTTGGCACTTTTATTGACTCTGACAGCTGAAAACTGTGTGTCCTGTTCTTCATTGACCCACCAAATATCTCAACTCCACCCCAAACTGTGGCTGTATTTTCCCAGACATCAGGGGCAAAATACAAGGCAGAACCCTAGAAGGAAATGGAGAATCTGATTACGCTATGGCTGTAAAAGAGTGAATGGATGGATCATAATAACCAATGAATAGGTGGTGACAGATGGGCTTTCTGCTTGGGCAATCACAGTTTCTGAAAACGGGCGTGTTTGGTGGTCATTGCACAACTTATTTTAATCATTTTAAGGCCAGATTTCCCACTCTCCTTGCTTTATCTTGGGAGACGATAAAGACACTTTTTTCAACTGCTTAGACATTTCCTTCTCTTTTTCCACTCCTTCTCTGATGATAGCCCCACCTCACTCTATCCCACCCACCTTACCCCAGGGAAACACTTTTCACATTGTGGGTGGGCATGGTGTGGGCACTGGGAAGTGCTCATTAGTTACACCGAGAAGGGAGCAGCAGCTGAGTCAGAGCCACTGCGGTATCAGTCAGGGCAGGGGCAGGCTGCAAGGAAACAGAAGAGAGACAGCTCTGGTGGCTGCATCTGGCTGCTAATGAGCGTCCTGGTGGCAGCGTCGTTCTCATCAGGCCTGTTTGTTTTTACAGGCTGCCCTTTGTTGACTTAAGGCTTGTTTTTCTTGCCATGCAGTACAAATATTCTCAGGCCTTATGCTTTCTTTGCTGGGACTGCCTTCTTTTCATCTGGGACCATGTAGGAGCTAAATTTAAACTTGATTGATAGCAGTTAACCCAGAGAGGGTCAGGATGCTATTTGCCTGTTAAATGTTCTCTGGTCTGCTTCTTTTGTTTACAGAAGTTTCCTTAGGACACTAGAGTCAGTCCTCCTTCACAGTGAAAACTGCTCCTGCCTTTTTTGCCACTGTCAGATAGTTATGTTTAATGATGTAGAGCCTCATGTTGCTCATGATTGCTTCGGATAGAAAAGAGCTACAGCTATGGATCTTCAAACCAGATGCAACAATAACATGCTTACTCCTTTCTAATGGGTAGCAGGCCTAAACTTCCATTTTTTTCTGAACCACACAGACATAGAAATAAAGGAAGGAGTCCCAGTGATGCTTTTCCCTGTTCTAGCTGTCCCTGAGAAACATCTCCTTTGGGTAACTGCATGTTCTACGTAACTATATGAGTTCCTTTATATAGCTTTGGAGAAGGTAGCCTCACTGTTGTGGTATTTTTCCCCTACTGAATATTGCCGTTATAGTATCTGAAAAAAGAGAAATTGTTACAAAATACATAATTCAACAAGAAAAGCATCTAACTCATACACAGGTATCTGATTTCAGCCCTGGATTTACTTGTGGCTGGCCACACATGAAGAGTACTTACTGATCAATTTCTTGGAAATCAAGAGGCAAGTGAAAAATCGAACCTGTTCCTGATGCCTGTTTGTAATTTACTGCAGCTACTCCAAGCACAGCACTCCGGTTCAGTTCAGCTAACATAGCACATAATCTTTTATTGACATTAGCTAGCACTACAGCCTTAGATTGTCACTGTCAATATGAAATAGTTCAAAGACCCAAAATAAGAAAGACAGAAAGGGGAAGAATCAGGAAAAGAACAGCAAGGGTGTTCAGTTCAGGCATTTTTCCCTTTGTGCTTTTTTGCCCTGATATAGCTATGCCAGTTAGGACACTTTGCATAGAGGAGCTATGTTTTCTGTTTAAAAAAAAAGTCTGGAATTGTTTTTCTTACAGCAATAGACCATGCAAAGAAAACAAGACTCTGGACCATATACTAAGTGCTAAAATTTCCACTGATTTTCAAAGCCTTACATTTGGGAGAAGATAGTAATCATGTTCATGGGAGCCTAGCTTTCACCTCTGTGATATACCATACTCATAATTATGTATCTGTAAGTTCCTTAAAGTAGAGTTCTTCTGTGGCAGTTGTCTGTGGACGCATGTGTGAGGCAAATTAAGCTAAACAGTGCTCTTCCATGACCTAATCAATTGGCATTAAAACTTAGATTTGGGGGTCAATGTTATTTATGTTAAAAAAGTGTCAAGTACTAGCAAGGACACTATTGTCAGCTTGATAAGGGAGGAAGAATCACCTAGTTCAAGGTTAAAGAGGGTAAGTAGCTCTCTCAATATCAAGCACGCAAAAGAACAAAGTTGCTAAAACTCATTCAAGAAAAGTAATAAAAGTAGCCAGAGAAGGATGCTGCAGTTTCTGAAATATTTCAGATAAAGGGCCTGGTGAGACAACAGATTGCTGTCAATTGTAGAAGCCATTTGGCACCCACAGTATGAATTAGAGGATAAATTACATGGCCTAGATTTGCCCTGATTGGCTTTTTTGCTCTGTTAATCTTTTTCTTCTTCTTCTGGGATTTAAAGTATGTTAAAGAATTCTTGTGGGACACACGCAATTTCAACCGTGACCAAACTGACAGATCTAAATAGTATGATAGTAATTGACTGAATATATTAAAATTTTGTTTTAAATGCCACTTCATTAATCAGCACTTTGCCTTTTAGTAAATTACCATGATAAAGCAGAGACACCTTTGAAACTGTATGAGATTAAAGTATTTTATGTATAATTTTCCTCATCTGGGGCTTGAATCTCTTATTGTTACTGTTGAATAACACTTTACTATGAGACATACATAATTCCATTGAAGTCATTGGAATGACTTTCAGGCACTGGTAAAATATTGCTCAATATGGATAAGGTTTTGGCAGAATTATGTTGATAAATACACAACCAAGATTAATTTGTAATAGTTTCATTTTAAAAGATAACTGATTTTCTAGACAAAGAAAATTCAGTAAATCTCATTTGTTAGAATATCAATAAAAATGTGATATGGTGTTATGGAAGGCTTTAAAGAAGCCTTACTAAGAGTGCAGGAACAAAGCAACCTGATGTGTAGGAAGACTAGCAAGAATGGCAAAAGACCAGCTTGGCTTAGCAGGGAACTCTTTAGTAAACTAAATCAAAAAAAGGAAGCTTATAGTTGGAAACTTGGACAAATAACTAAGAAAGAATATAGGAGCATTGTTTGGGCATGCAGGGAAGAAGTCAGGAAGGCCAAGGCAGAACTGGAGTTGCAGCTAAGAAGAGATGTGAAGGGTAACAAGAAGGGTTTCTACAAGTATGTCAGTAGCAAGAGGAGGATCAGGGAATGTGTGGGTCCCTTACTGAATGGGGGAGGCAACCTTGTGACAGAGGATGCAGAAAAGGCTGAAATGCTTAATGCCTTTTTTGCCATAGTCTTTACAGGCAAGGTCAGCTCCCAGCCTACTGCACCAGGCAGCACAGTTTGGGGGGGAGGTGAGCAGCCCTCAGTGGTGAAAGAACAGGTTAGGGACTACTTAGAAAAGCTGGGCATGTCCATGAGGCTGGATGGGATGCACCCAAGAGTGCGGAAGAAATTGGCTTGTGATTGCAGAACCACTAGCCATTATCTTTGAAAACTTACGGCAGTCAGGAGAGGTCCTACATGATTGGAAAGGGGGAAACATAGTGCCCATATTTAAGAAAGGGAAAAAAGAGGTTCCAGGAAAGTACAGAACAGTCAGCCTCACGTCACTCCCTGGAAAAATCATGGAGCAGGTCCTCAAGGAATCCATTCCTAAGCACTTGGAGGAGAAAAAGGTAATCAGGAACATTCACCAGGGGCAAGTCATGACTGACCAACCTGACTGCCTTTTATGATGAGATGACTGGCTCTGTGGATGCGGGAAGACCATGGATGTGGTATTCTTGATTTTAGCAAAGCCTTTGATATAGTCTCCCACAATATTTTTGCTGGTAAGCTAAGGAAATATGGGCTGGGTGAATGGACTGTAAGCTGGATAGAAAACTGGCCGGAGCATCAGGCTCAGAGAGTAGTAATCGATGGCTGAATGTCTAGTTAGCAGTCGGTATAAAGTGGAGTGCTTCAGAGCTAGTCCTGGGGCCAGTTTTGTTTTATGTTTTCATCAGCAACCTGGAAGATGGAATGGAGTGCACTCTCAGCAAGTCTGCAGATGACACCAAGCTAAGGGGAGTAGTAGATACACTAGGGAAGGGATTGTCAACTGAGGGCACACATACCCCCAGGGATACTTGAGAAGGCCCTGGGGGGTATGCATGGGCAGCTGCTGCGTGCAAGCTTCCCCTGCCCCCATGTCAGGGGGTGCTTAGCCAGATGTGGAGGTCGGGGGAAGCTCACATGTGGCTGCTGTTGCTGGTCTACATCTGGCTGTGTGCCATCCCCTCCCCTACTTGGTGTGCACCTGTGCACTCCTCCCCACCCCCGCTCGGCAGCTGGGGGTACACTGCTTTGTGTCCGGCCGCCTGAGGGTACAATGATTGAAAAAGTTTGAAAACCCCTGCACTAGAGGGTAGGGCTAGGATTCAGAGCATCCTAGACAAATTGGAGGATTGGGCCAAAAGGAATCTCCTGAGGTTCAACAAGAACAAGTGTGAAGTCCTGCACTTAGGACAGAACAATCCCATGCACCAGTACAAGCTTGGGGCTGACTGGTGGGCAGCAGCTCTGAAGAAAAGGACCTGGGGGTTACAGTGGACAATATGCTGAATATGAGCCAGCAGTGTGCACCTGTTGCCAAAAAAGGTAACAGCATACTGGGCTGCATTGGTAGGTGTGTTGCCAGTAGGTCAAGGGAGGTGATAATTCCCTCCTGTTCAGCACTGGTGAGGCTACATCTGGAGTACTGTGTTCAGTTTTGGGCCCCCCACTACAGAAAGTATGTGGACAAATTGGAGAAAGTCCAGTGGAGAGCAACAAAAATGGTGAGGGGCTGTGGGACATGACTTATGAGGAAAGACTGAGGGAACTGGGCTTATTTAGTTTAGAGAAGAAAAGACTGAGGGAGGATTTAACAGTAGCCTTCAACTACCTAAAGGTTTGAAAGAGGATGGAGCTAAACTGTTCTTAGTGATAGGAGATGACAGAACAAGGAGCAATGGTCTCAAGTTGCAGCAAGGGAAGATTAGATTAGATATTAGGAAGAATTTTCTCACTAGGAGGGTAGTAAACACTGGAACAGGTAACCCAGAGAGGTGATGGAAGCTCCATCCTTGGAGGTTTTCAAAACCTGGCTAGACAAAGCTTTGGCTGGGATGATCTAGTTGGGGATGGTCCTGCTTTGGGCTCGGGGTTGGACTAGATGACCACCTGAGGTCCCGTCCAACCCTAACTTTCTATGATTCTATCACAGGATGACTGAGTCATCCATGTGGTACAGCCATGTAAAGCACATATGCAATGCCTATGTCAACTGAGGTATTTCCATCAGAGATAGGACAAGTATTAATGCCATTGCACAAGTCAGTGGAGAAAGCCCCATCTGGAATACTATGTACAAGTCTGTGTTCAAGAAAGATTAGTTTGAACTATCCAGGGAACAGACACAGGCTACTCAGGCAGGGAATATATATGATAGGAGCTTATCTTTTCTTGTATCAGAGAAGATTAGGAGAGTTTGGCTTGTTTAGTCTCACAGAATGAAGGCTTGTAGAAGATACAATCACTGTCTATAAATACACCTGAAGCTAAACACTGGGAAGGGAGATGGGCTTTTTAACCTAAAGGATAATGCTAGCACAGAAGCAAAAAGGTATAAATCAGCCACGAGTAAATTTAGGCTGGAAATTAGAAGGTTCTTGAACAGCGCGCGCCCCCCTCCCTGCCTTTTTTTTGCTATCTTGGGCATTATTAAGGGTAAGGCTGTCCTAGGGGCCAAAAGATGGATATTAGAAAGCCTGATAGCATGGTATTGGCTTGTATGACCCAGAGTGTTCCCTTCTGTGTTCTCATTTCTTATTGAAAGCTGATGAGACTGATGTTAGAGTACTAACAAAAATGGTACTTCAAACTAAATATCTCAAAGACAGTCTTAAGAGTTTTTCATCTGCATAATGCTAGCGCTAATCATGAACTCTCTATCACTTTAAATGGTCAGCTTCTCCAATTTGAAGCCCACCCAGTTTATCTTGGAGTCACCCTTGACCAGACTTTAACTTACAAATCACATGTCCAGAAAACTGCTTAAAAAAATCAAAACAAGGAATAACCTACTTGCCAAACTTTCAGGCTCCACATGGGGTGCCAATGCCTCCATGCTACATTCATCTCCACTCATGGTGTGTTATTCAGTTGCAGAATATTGTGTCCCTGTATGGGTTTGTTCACTGCACGACAAACTAGTAGAGACCCAACTGCATGCTACAATGCATCTTGTGTAAGGCACATTGCCCCCCGCCCCACTCCCATGGTTACCAGTCCTCAGTAACATTGCTCCCCCTCATCACCATCTCACAAATGCTGAAGCAAACTTACTAGCCAGACTCTGTGATAATCCTATGCTATCAGTGCACTGAAATATATTCCACCCACCTCAGCTCCGCTCCCTTCAAGATGCCCATTATGGCCCACTCTTTCAAAATCCTTTGGCTTTCCCTTACTCAATGGCACTAAGAATGGTCAGCACAAGCATCAATCAATCACTACATCATCTCTGACCCTACAGTCAGTCAACCAGAATTTAACTGGCCATGCCATTATTGGGTACTTTTCAACAGTTTTCAAATTGGACAGGGTCACTTTGTGTCAACCCTATATCAATGGGGCCTTCACAATGACAAAAAAAGCCCTTGTGGACAAGTTCAAACCATGTCCCACATTGTTGACTTGTGTCCATTTACTATGCTATCTGGTGACCTTCAGGGTTTTTATGACATCACTTTCAGATGGCTGAAACAATATGCCAAAACCATATATGCTAAACAAATAAATTGAAAGCAATAACTTTATAATCACAGTCTAGATTCTAAGTTCTAGATTATTCTAGTGATGTCCACCAGTACAGTAAAATCCCTGCTATCCAGTATTTAAATAACTAGAATACTTCACTAACTGGAATTTCTGGCCAGCTGCCTGGACGTGGGGAGGGGGTGGGGCAAAGCTTGCATGCAGTGGCTGCCACTGCCACCCACCACCCTGTGCTGCCACCACTCTGTGTGCAGCTGCTGCCACCCCCAGTCCCTCCCCCCAGCCTCTGCTGGCCGGACAAGTATTAATTGCTTAAGTCAAGTATTCCATTCTACTCAGTTATAACTAGGGACCTATCGAATTCATGATTGGGCAATTTTTGTGGAAACCACAAATTCAGTCAGTACCCACGAAAAAGCCTGGAGACCATGCAAAAGTGCAAAACTGGCAACAAGCAGGGAAGGGAAAAAAATAAAGAGCACTGGAAAAACAGAAAAGGGTGGGAAGCCCAGGTGTCTTGAAGCACGCAGGGAGAGAGGGGGGAAGAGATTTTCATGGCAGAGCGCGGCAGCCCCTCAGCCAGTCTGAGGTGTGTGTGGGGTGGGGGGGAGAGGGAAATGCACTCTGCCAATGGTGACCAACACTGTGCTCAGACCATGAAATCGGCGGGCGGTGGGGGGGGCTGCTGCCCCAAATTCAGTAGGTTCCTAGTTATAACTCTTCTTACTTCTCTGCCTCTTCACTTTAACAACATACCTTCCTCTGATTGGCTTCTTAAAAATTGCATAAAAAGAACCCTCTGAAGGATTCTTAAGACCTGCCAGAGCAGGGCATTCCTCCTTTAGATTCATATACATAAGGGGTTGACAACTTATGGCCTATGGGCCAGATCCAGCTGTGGAGTCGTATTATCTGGCTTGCAGAGCTGGGGGGATTCTATGGCATCAATGGTAGGCTTTGCCTGGGTGGAAGGGAGAAGTGCGGAGAGGTGGTGGAAGCATTGCAGGAAGGAGTGGTGACTATGGCTCAGGCTCCGGCGGCCACAGGGAGGGCTGGGTTGAAAGCATCCTGTGCTCAGAACTAAGCTCCATTAAAGTGTCCTGCTGCTGTAAAACACTGCCAAACCCTGATATATCTGAACCATGCATAAATATAAATGCTGTAAGATTCACTAATATATTTTTTAATTAAAACTCTAAGACTGAAAGCATTTTGAAGTGAGTTCTAGCTAGCAAATGTATCCTGCACTTTTAGGAAAAACAATGCTAAAAGTATAGAAACTAGTTCCTGAGGGAGAAAACTCTAAATTAATGTATTAATTCAATTAATTAGAAATTAACAAAATGCAGCTAAAAGTATGTCATATAGGTTATCTAGAAAGACTATGGAATTGCTGTCATTGGAGGTTTCCAAGTGCAGTTTTGATGAATATTTGACTGGGATAGTTCTGACAGGGATGTAGCAGGAGGGCTGAATTAGATGACCTCTTGAAGTTCCTACCAGTCCTATTGTTCTAAGATTCATTGTCTTCAGTGGCAGTAGTTTCCATTCATAGTCTTATTGTATTGACTTCAGTTAAGTTTGCATTGAGATACCTTTCTGTAACACCTTTCTAGATACACTAAGCACAGACATATTCCTTCCACTTTATTATGATGATATATTGCTGTTTATCTTCCTAGGAAGGTCCATGATTACATTCGTTATTTGTATGAGATGAAGGCTGAGTTTCATAAATACAGCTTCCCCCCACATTTCCTAGTTTTGTAATATTTTCTTTTTTAATTAAAATATTCTTAAAAAGCAACACACATTTAAACCACAGGGATGACCCAGCAACTCTAACACTAGCCTGATTTTTATTTTTCAATCAGGATCATTTTCAGTTTAAAAGCACTACCAATATTTGCAGGAAGAGGCATTCTTTCCCCTTCCCAGATTTTAAGGCGTGGGGAAAAAACTGAGTTGTGTGGTTTCCTTATTGAGAAAACTGACTAGCCTTTGATGCTACTTATTTGTAAGTTTGGCCACACAGCATGGTAAGTTCCAGTTTTGAGGCCTTCAGATTTCAAATTTCAATATATAAGGAGTCTAATAGTAAAATGTGTTTCTCTGTTTTAATCCACAGCAGCCTTCCTGGAGCCAGTCTTTATCTATGTATTTTTCTCATAGTTTACCCATGATATCTAGTTTACCATGAAATTCTAGCTACCATTAATCCTGTATTAAAGTGAAAATTTCAAAGCTGCAACAATGTCCCACTGATACAATCTTCAAAACAATTCAGTACTGCCAGGTGACATTTTGAAAAGCACTCTGTAAGGACCTTTTGGTCTAGTGGCTTCCAGGAACTTCAACGATGGAAAGCCCAAATTTGCTACTTGAAGATGAATCTTGTTACAGGATATATACAGGAAGGAGCCTAATTGTTGTTTCAGGAAACACTTATTTTGGGTCTTTTTTTCTCACCAGTCATATAATTGTTTCCCCTCTGAATTTTCTAAGTAAGTTAAGATAGTGAGTGTTTTTAATCTACCCTCAGCTCAGAGGTGCAATTTGGCAGTTACTACCACGTCTGAGCAGTCCTATTCAGGATCCCCTCTGCTCACCCTACATGAGGAGGGGGCTGGAAAAGGTGCCTTCAGCCTAGGCTATTTTATCTGCTTTTGGCTGGATAGCCATGTCCAGTGGGATCACTCTCTCTGCGCTCAAAAACAACATAAGAAAACAATGATTTTTGCAACGTGGAAGGTTCATTAGCAAGACAATAAATGACAAGGAAGAGGAACTGCCATCCTCTCCAGGGAAATAGTGAAATACAACATTGGCATTGCAGCTCTCAGTGAGACAAAACAACTGGTTGAGGGTCAGCTGAGAGAAAAGGGTAGTGGCTACACCTTCTTCTAGAAGGGGAAACCAGCAGAGGAAAGAAGCATTGATGGAGCTGATTTTGCCATCAAGAATCAGCTCATTAGTCAACTTACAGAACTCCCTGTGGGCATCAATAAATGTTTTATGAACCTCCATCTTAAGCTTAGCAACAACCCACACACCACTGTCATCAGTGCATATGCCCTGACACTTGATGCTGACGATGATGTCAAAAAACAATTCTACTCCTATCTTGACCATATTTTGATTACTACTCGCAAGGAGGACATGATCATTCTCCTTGGTGACTTAACACCAAAGTCAGGCATGGCCTGAAATCCTGGAGCGCGGCACCTTTGGGAAGGAAGGAGGATGGAAAGCCAACTTCAGTGGAATCCTTCTGAGCAAATGCATGGAGCACAGCCTTGCCATTACAAACACCATCTTCAGATAAAGTGATAAGTACAAGACTAGCTGGATACACCTTCACTCTAAGCACTGGCACCTCCTCAACTATATTACTTTTAGAGCCTGTTATCAAATGGATATCTGTATTACATGAGCCTAACAATGAACTGATGATTGCTCGACAGATCATCATCTTGTCAGATCCATTATGAACATCCAGCTTGCTCTGAAACACCAAATATAGCCAAAAGCAAGGCAAAGGATTTTCAATATCAAATCTCTTCAAGACCTGAAGGTTTGCAAGAATCTCCAACAGTGTCTTTATGAAAAACTCTTTGCCTTGCCCACAAATGAAGGCAACACTGAGGAACTCTAGAAGGGGTTTAAAACCATTGACCATCTGGCCTGTGCTGAATCAATTGGCTACACCACCTGTCAACACCAAGACTGATTTGATGAGAGTGACTCCAAGATCCAAGCCCTCCTCAGCTGGAAGAGAAGGGCTTATTCTGCCTGGCAAGATGATGCCTAATTTCAGCAGAAAAAGTAGATATATTGGCTCCTCAAACCCAAAGCTCAGAGGAGGAGTCAGGAAATCAAAAACTAGTGGTGGCAAGATAAAGCAAAGGAAATTCGTTTTTCAGCTCTGTACTGACAAACTTGATATGAATAGTTTCTTCCAGGTAATGAAAGGCATCTATGTTACAATCTCCCATGACCTTACTTTCCTGTGATCATGGGATGGTTCGACATTTCTCAAAGACAATGAATCTATCCAAGCTAGACGGAAAGAGTACTTCAAGGCATTCCTGAAATGTGAGTCAACTATGACACATGCCACCTTTGAGTCCATCCCCCAATACCCCGAAAAGGGATCCCTCAACAACCCTCCTATCCTAGAAGTCTCGCATGCCATCAAGGAAACCAAGAATAAGGCTACTGGACTGGATGGCATACCTCCTGAAATCTTCAAGGCTGGCAGGAAGAAACTAGTGCTGAGCCCCCACTAATTTATTATAATTTGAACCAGCAAGGAGATCCCTGGAGAATTGAGGAACACTAACATTGTGGCTATCTTCTAGAAAGGAGATTAGTCTGTATGCAGAAACTATCGAAGTATCACCCTCCTTTCCACAGCAGGGAAAGTACTTGCCCACGTACTCCTGAACCATCTTCTTCCTCTTGCTGAGGAAGTCCTGCCAGACTCTTGGTGTGGTTTCAAACCATCCCACAAGGCACCTGACATAATTTGTGTTGCCTGCCAGTTCCCAGAAAAGTGTAGGAACAACATGAGGACCTGCATATGGCCTTCATTGACCTTACTGAGGCATTGACTCTGTCAGTCTTGAAGCCTTGTGGAAAGTACAGGCCAGATTTGGATGCCCTGAAAAATATATAAAGGGCCTGAGGCTTCTCTATGACCAGACAAAATCTGTTTGTCATCTGAACTGAGGTGATATCACAACAATTCTGTTCTCCAATTTTTTGAATGTCATCGTAGTTCTCATTAAGAACCACATACCTTCTAGAAGTACTGAATGATTGAAGGGCTCTTCAATCTGGGAAGTTTTCATTCAAAGACTATAGTATTCAAAACAATCATCCTTGACCTTCAATATGCTGACAACTGTGCCATCCTTGTGTACACTAAGGACAGCGTGCTGGATCTCTTTGCAGAAGCCTACAAACCCTTAGGCTTCTCTCTGAACATAAAGTACTTTACATACCTTGGTAGCCACCTCTCTCAGAGAGTGAACAGTGATGAGAAGATCCACTGCAGGATCTGAAGTGTAAGTGGCTCTTTTGGGAAATTGCTTCAGTGTGTTTTTATTGATCACGGTCTCTGGAAAGACACCAAAATTCAGGTCTACAATGTAGTCATTCCAACTCTCCTCTATGGGTGTGAAACATGGGTAAATGAGTGTCATCATCTCAAGAACCTAAAGAAGACATCACCCACAAGGCTTCCAAAAAATTTTCTGCATCAAACGGCAAGATGACATACAAGTTTCATCATCTTTGCTTAAGCCAATGTTACTGACACTGAGTTGGTGCTCCTCAAGCACTAACTTCCCTGGACTGGACATTTTAGGCACTTTTACATGTGCTCCAATGTGTTCTGATTAGAATGTGTCAGCACACCGGAGCACATGTAAAACTCAATTAATAAAGTCGGTGGGAACTTTCTAATCAGAACACTCCAGCATGCTGCAGCATTGCATGTATCAGTATTCAAAATGGCAGTGGGGATGCTTAAAACACCTCCATTGCCATTTTGAAATGCAGAATGCTGAATACACAAGACATAGTGGCCATTTTAATTAGAGTGGCTCTTGAGAAATGCTATAAGGACACAGTGAAGGCATGTCTCAAGAAGGAAGACACTGACATCAAGAGCTGGGAGGAGCTGGCTACTAATTGACTCCAATTGGCATTGCAACCAAGTGGCAGCCCACACTGAGGTAAAACATCTTGCCCTTGAAGCAGAGAAGAGATAGCGGAGGAAGAAATAAGAGAGAAATTCTGGCCTACAACCTATTCCCCCTGTGGAAAGACCTGCAACTTCTGCAGGGAAGACTAGGATGAATTAGAAGTCTTGGGGCATAACCAAAACAATGATGAAAGTGGCATAGCAGACACTTGGTGGGACAAATCACAGAACCAGAATATAGGTACAGGAAGTCCTTGACTTATAACATTTTTGAGTTACAATGTTTTGCACTTACAATGTTTATAAATTGACACCCTGTTTCAACTTTATGACATCAGTTTTGACTTTACAACGCTTGATCCGATGCAACGCCACACAAGTTCGCTGTTTTGATCATTTCCCTGGAGAACATCTGTCAAAACTTCTTTGGACACTTTCTTTAGGAAAGCAGACAGGACTCCAGAAGGACCTGCAGCAAAGACTCCTGAAAAGACTCCGGCCAAGAACCCTTCAAAAAGTCCAAGCAAGAGCCCTTCAAAAAGTCCATTAAAGTCACTTCAAAGAAGTCTTTCCAAATCGATATGATTGCTATTTACAATATAAATACATTAATGTAGCTATTTTACTCATCTATAATTGATTGAGTACAAAATTCTCGGGTATTTTTGGTGAAAATAGGGCATTCGGGCCTTGGTTCAGGAACCAATCCCCCATGCATAACATTGTTTTTTATGAGAAAATTGGTTCCAAGTTACAACACTATGACTTAAGACGTGGTTTTCAGGAACCAATTGCATCATAAGTCCAAGGACTGCCTGTAAAAGGAGTTTTTAGTTGGCCTAGGAAGGACAGCTTGCTATAGGGCACAGATAGTTAGGCCTCTTCAGGCCTAGGTGGATCCTGGGGCTTTCCAGCTACAAAGAGGGTAGGAGGGGGCGTGGTAGGGCACTCAGTCATAACTTTAGTCTCTCATGGAGATAAAATGGGAAAAGAACATGGACGATTAATCAGGAACTGATGTGCATAAGACTGCACTGAGCAACTATTAGAAGCATAAAAAGGAATGGTCTCCTGGTAATGGAGGACTTTCCATACATCTGTTAAAAAAATAATGCAGCAGGACACAAGGGTGTGCTTCAATGGCTTCCACCCTCCTTCCTACTCCCAATCCTGGGTCTGCCACTGACAAAATAAGGCTCTCCAAACCTGCTCCAGCACTGGAGACTGACAGGCAAATTAGATGGCTTGGAGTGGCTTCAAGTGTGTACCTCACGGAGTGCCTGAGAATGGGTGTAATACCCTATGAGCAAGCTGAAGCCTCTGCCTTGCTGCCAGAAACAGTAACTATAGTCCAGTTGAGACACTGAAAAAACACATGGAACACCATATGAGAGAGAACATCTGAGGGTAAAAATGGATGTCATATAGAAAATGTAATTATTATATGTGTTATTCACACACGTAATTGAGGGGGTGGAGAAATTCACTCCAGTAAAAGCATATTGTTTCATGTGTGACATTCTGTTTTGTGTGGGGTAAATTGTTGTGGTATAGTTTCATCTATAGTTAAGAGTGGACAGATGAAGCAGGGCAACATGCTCCAAAGAAGTAAGCCCCTCCCTCACTTTCTTCCCCCTGACAATATGGACAGATGCACTTCCATCTCAGTTCTTCCTGAGCACAATGCACACTCTTTTGATCAGTTTTGGAATTCATGATATTTGAGTCCAAAATGAAATGATTTTCTTCATGTGTTATACAATACAAAATGGTTACCATATAAAGGAAGGCTGACCTAACTACCTTTTCAATGCACTGAAACATTAAGAGCTGAACTACATATTTCTAGGGATATAGTGTAATGTTTATAAACACAGTGTTGATCCCTGCATAGCAGTTAAAAGCAAAGATGTCCTAATAATCAATAGGAAATTTCAGACTTTCATTCTAAATATTTTATGTGAATCACATGCACTCTAATTCATTTATTGGGCCCTGGCCTGAATTTCTTATCTGGATGAAAATGCTGGACTGATCTCGTAGAATCATAGAAAATTAGGGTTGGAAGGAACTAAGGGAGGTCATGTAGTTCAACCCTTTGTTGAAAACTGGACCATCCCCAACTAGCTCATCTCAGCCAAGGCTTTGTCTCATCGGGTCTTAAAAACCTCCAAAGATAGAGGGCTTGTGAGTAAGGCACTGAGGATTGGCCTCTAAAGTTTTGAATGAAGTTAGTGTCATCCAGAACACTATGATGGATAGATAAAACATTACTTCTTGAGAATATTGAACATGAAGAGTATTAATCCGTCTCCAGAAATACATATTTGCATCTGGTTTCTCTTTCTTCATAGATGTTTAAATAGATGTTTAAATTTGTTTACATTGGGAAGGACAGAAGATTTCAGTTTTATGACTGTGTATTTAACACTGTGTCTGTCTCCTATTCCATAAGCTGCATTTCAAGTTGCTTTAATACTTCACTGGTTCCTCTTCTCTTAAAACTAACTGTATTATGAATTTGCATATGTTGTAACATATGGACACCTGGGACTTGGAAACCATTGCGGAACAGAAGCCTGTACTGGGAGCATGCAGTACATTTTCTGTCTCTCCCTGCAGACAGGATGGCAGCTGGGGTTCATGTGCCAAACTGGTGTCTGACACTGGAATGCTTACTGGCAGAATGCCATGCCACAGACTACAGTATAAGACTTTGGAAAATGAAAGGAAGAAAACCATGTTCACATCTACAACCTACTTAAAACTTGAAGAAAGAAAACTTAGTCAGCCTTACACGAAAACCTAATGAAGACATGGTTTCGACACAGGGATTGTTAAGGAATATTCATTGGCCTCAAAAGGGAAAAATTCCAACAGCTAGTTTTCAGAAGTACAGAAGAGGGCATTTTTATAAAGATACCTGTATGAGGCATTGATTGTTCAGAAGACTGGCAATCAGCTTTTCACTTTGAGGCCACCAGCTCAAATCCATCTGATGTTCATGCTGACCAAGAGTCTATGTTATGGCTATTACTTAGCAAAGAACAGGAACCATCCTTCAGAATACAGAGACATGGGAATGTTTGGTCCTGTAACATTATAAAGATTTTCATGTACATTTTATGTAAGTTACCTTCTTATAAACCCTTGAAAACTTCAGAGAGATGTCTACGTGCATACATCTTCCTATATATTTACGTGTCTGGAAAATGCTAGTACATTAAATTAAGACCAGAAATGTTTTTCTTCTTGGGCGTCATCAAAAGGATGGACAGAAAATTACTACTGAAGTCCATTGACTTCAGTAGGCTCAGCCACGATCAGACACCAAACACTGAGAGTAGTTTCGTAGTTTCATAGTAGCTAGGGTCAGGAGGGACCTGAACAGATCATCTAGCCTGACCCCCTGCCACACGCAGGAATGAATGCTGGTGATCATGTAACCTCTTTCTGAATTTACCCAAGGTAGGGGTGAGGACCACTTCCCTAAGAAGTTGGTTCCAGATTCTGGCCACCCTAACTGTAAAATATTGCCTCCTGATCTCTAACCTAAACCTATTCTCCATCAGCTTATTAACATTGTTCCTCATCACCCCAGGTGACTCTTCCTATTTGCTGATGATCTCCCCTGATGAGTTTGTAGGCAGCCACCAGGTCTCCCCTCGGCCTCCTCTTGCCAAAACTGTACAGGTTCATGCCCCTCAGTCTCTCCTTATAGGGCCTGTCCTGCTGCCCTCTCACCAAACGGGTGGCCCTCCTCTAAACTCTCTCCAGGCTGGCCACATCCTTTTAAAAGTGCGGTGCCCTGTACTGGATGCAGTACTCCAATTGCAACCTGACCAAAGTTGCATAGTGGGGGAGTATCACCTCTCTGGACTGGCTTGAGATGCATCTTTGGATTCATGACAAGGTATGGCTGGCCTTGCTGGCTGCGGTCTGGCATTGGCAGCTTATGTTCATCCTGGAGTCAATAATGACTCCAAGATCCCATTCCACCTCTGTGCTTTCAAGAGGGCAACTCCCCAGCCTGTATGTATGGTGTGGATTCCTTCTCCCAAGGTGCAGCACCCTGCATTTGTCTACGCTGAACCCCATCCTATTCTCATTTGCCCACTTTTGTAGTCTGTCTAAATCTAGTTGCAGCCTCTCTCTCCCTTCAAGTGTGTCCACCTCACCCCACATTTTAGTGTCATCAGCAAACTTGGACAGCATGCTTTCAACCGTATCGTCCAAGTCACTGATGAAGATGTTAAACAGTGAGGGCCCGAGGACCAAGCCTTGAGGACCCCACTGCTCACATCATGCCAGGTTGAGTGCAACCCGTCCACCACTACTCTCTGGGTGTGCCCCATGCGCCAATTTTTTACCCATCCAACTGTGCAGGCATCAATGCCACAGTTGCCTAATTTATTGATGAGAATGAGGTGAGAGACAGTGTCAAAGGCCTTCTTAAAGTCTAGAAAGACTATATCCATGGTGACACCATCATCCAAGGATTTAGCTACCTGGTCTTAAAAGGCAATCAGGTTGGTCAGGCAGGACCTGCCTTTGATGAACCCATGCTGGTTGCCCCTAAGCATGATCTCCCCTGCAGGCCTCCCACAGATGTGCTTCTTGATGATTCTCTCCAAGATCTTCCCGAGGACCGAGGTGAGGCTTATGGGTCTATAGTTACTTCGGTCCTCCTTCCTCCCTTTCTTAAAAATGGTGACCACATTAGCTAGTTTCCAATCCCCCAGTACCTGGCCAGACGACCATGAATGCTCATACACCCAGGCCAAGGGCTCCGCGATGACCCCTGCCAGCTCCCTCAACACCCTTGGGTGGAGGGCATCTGGACCTGCAGATTAAAAAATTTTCAGCCCTTCCAGAAGATCCCAACTACATCTATGCTGACCCAAGGCCTGACAGAGCTATCCCCGAGATTGTCCCTACCTCTGGCAGTCGGGATGTCCTGGTCCCTGTTCAAGAAAACAGAGGCAAAGAAACTGTTAAAAATATCGGCTTTCTCATTTGGCGTAGCCACAAGGTTACCATTTAAGTCTTGCAGGGGCCCTACATTGCCTGATCTCATAGTCTCTGTTTTCTTGTAAAATATAATAGGTTTTTCAAGGTTTTCTGCGAAATTAAATTGAATATTTGCCATCCAAATTGTTTTTCTACACAAACAGGATGGAACAAGGTATTTGGCAAGATCTGCTGCCTCAGCCATTAAATGAAGTACATTGCAGCGAGGAGCTATATGTTAAAAAATACGGGTCTCCCTTGCTTTTTGTGGGTTCCCTATGTGCGAATTAGCTCTTATGCAATGACCCTTTTGATACCAAAAATTCATTATATGTGAGGTAAATTCACTCTTATGCGATCAATGTGTTGGAAGTCCTCAGCCATCTGCTTTGTGCAGTTCATTGTGGGAGCAATGCACATCAAAATAGTCTCCTGTGTGAATCTGTGCTCCTCACTCATTGTCTGCAACACGTGTTTCTGTAGTTGCCGCACCCAGTACGGCTTCTATGTATGTCGCTAGCTTATCTCCTACCTCTCTCTGCTGTTGGTGAGTGTGGCAGAAATGGGTCTGGGGGTCAGTACTGTTGAGGTTGTGGAACGTATCCCTATTTGTTACATAGTAAAGTGGGTTCCCTTTATGCGAATTTGAGTTATGCGCCATTTTCCAGGAATGCATGTACAGCATAAAGCAAGGGAAACCTGTAACTCAGTCAGCTTAATTCAGGGGGATGCCTTGCTTCAGTCCATTGGAGAGGATTTAATAACAGTCAGAAAGAAATATCAATAGTATTTCCCATTTAACTATTATGGCAGCCATTAATAATAGCATTGTGTTTTGTATCCATGAAAAAGAGACATTTTCCAAATTTGGTGGGTTTTTTCCTTTGAAGCGTGTCTCCACCGAAAGTCAGATTTCAATTTCCTCTCTGGACCACAAAATACCCAGCTCCTTTCCCTCCTTCATTGTGGTTAGAAGTTTACTTTTCAGTTGTGGTAAATGCTTTACACCATATTTATCTACATGTTGTTTGGTTTAGAAATGGAGTATAGAAGTCAGATACTTTCAATATGTCTTTCTATTGACAAGTTGGCTAATATTTAAAAGATGATATAGAAATGAACCTAAAAAACTACTATTAGCAACTACTACTAAATCAAAAGATATAGAAGAACTACATGGGCTTTGCATAGAATTTAAAACAGGCTTTCACATAATGTTTTAGTTTAATTAAAGTGCTCATTTCACAATAATGAGAAGGTGGGGGTACAACTGGAAATAAGCAAATCTGGGTTCTGTACCCATGCTTGGCAGTGACTCTTTGTATGATTTTGGGCAAGTCACTTCATTTCTCAGTAGCTTTGTCTGCACCAGGCAAGTTTCTCACCATTAATGATTTTAGTGAAGTTACAGTGCTGCAGTATTGGGCCCCTGGTGCAAACAAGGCTCCCACCGCCCTTTTCTGTTGTAATAATGGCAAATCTTCTTTGACCATTGGAGAGCCTGAATATAATTCATTTAAATTCCCATGGATTGTAATTGAAACCTCCATAATCCCTTCTTTCGTTCTATGTGTGTCAAATGTAGTCATCATTTGCATGTATGCAACTCACATGGACATCAGTGAGAGCTGCATACACAGTAACTAG
Source organism: Crocodylus porosus (assembly GCF_001723895.1). Lineage (NCBI taxonomy): Eukaryota > Metazoa > Chordata > Crocodylia > Crocodylidae > Crocodylus > Crocodylus porosus. The sequence continues at coordinate 101,285,266 of NW_017728918.1, read as the reverse complement.
GGCAGAATATGGTCCTTTTTGGTAGAATGGGGTCATTAGCTAATGACTTTTTTCCCTTTATTACGCACAAGGAAGAGGTGATTTTTATTATTGGTTTGTTTTTGTCATTTCAAAAATGAATTTTCTGTGTTTTTCATATTAGAAGTACAAGGTAGGCCTTCCATGTGTCCCTAGACTGACTATATAATGACTGGAACACAGGAAGAGTCATTACATCACAGAGGAAAAGCTGATTAATTGAGAAGGAAGGTGATTTTCTCTCAGAGTATTTAAAGCTTTGGATTGTTTGCTTGGTAGTTGTTATAAACTGCTGGGTGAGAAGCACTGACTCTTAAGAATAACTACTCCCTAGTACTTACTGCCTGACTCAACTCTCAAAACAAGTGCTCCACTCCCAGCTTAGTAACAGCCTGAGATCTTGTGGTGGCCAAAAGAAATGCTACAAGGACACATTGAAAGCATATCTCAAAAAAATGGATGCCCACATCAACACTGAGGAGGAGCTGGCTGCTGACTGACTCCAGTGGTGCTGCAACCTCAATCAAGTGGCTGCCTGTTTCAAGGTAAAGTGCCTTACCCTCAAAGCAGAGAAGAGACAGTGGAAGAAGGCATAGGAGAGAAATCCTGACCCATGGCCTACCTGCCCCTCCAGACAGGTCTGTGGCTCAAGGTTGGTTTGGACTTGAGTCACCCATCAATGAACTGTGATAGAGATCATCCTTGAATCGAGGGATTGCCAACGACAATGACTCTCTGTGATGTCAATGAGAAGGGTCCTAAGCTGTAGCTGAATCTCCAAGAAAGTTTCCAGGAAAGCTCAGACTTTGACCAATACTTCCAATACTTAAAGGTAATGACAGCAGCAACAACAATAATAATGCTTTTAAAATTAAAACTTTCTCTTTTTTCTTTATGCAGCACCAATAAGAAAGGCAGTACGCCTTTGCATGATACCTTTAAGATAATTGCTTTCTTTTCTTTTTGAAATATTGCAGATTTTGTGAATGTCATCCATCTGCTCCCAAATTCACTCCAGCTTCCTTTCTGCATCTCCTGATACTATTGAACTTCAGTCTTAATTAATTGGGCGTCATTGGTCTTGTCACTGGTCCATATTGCAATGGTTTCCTTCCTTTTCATTTTTCCAAAGTAATTGTTATGAAAGTTCATACTGTATTTTTCGGTAAAGACATTTTTGTTTCTATTCCCAGAAATCCTATTTTTTATGTTTTTCTGAAGGTACCTATTGGCTCTAGGTTTGGTCTTTGCCCAAAAAGTCTTTTATGCAAAGAACACAGACATGGATTGCTTGTATTCTACAGATATGCATGCTCATATTACAGCAGTATCTTTCATAGTTGATACTGATTTCTGAGCACCTCCCTTTAGTTTAATTACTGACATGAAAACCTGGATTGTTGTATTGTTTTATTCTCTGTACCACCTTTGATTAAACAGTTAGGCCAGTAGTCCCTAAGCCAGGGCTCATGGGCTACACATTACCCCCAAGACCCTCTGGGGTTCCTTGCCACCACAGAAAATTCAACTGGAAGCACTGAAAGGGGACAGTCGGGTATGATGTTGTCTGCAGTACAATACTTGTGCAGTATCATTGGCCATGGGCTAGAGAAGCTTGAGAATTTGTGGCTTAGACCCTCAAACAATGAAAAATAGCATTTCTCTTGCATTTGGTTTTTAAATGTTACCCTTTCTTTTCCTCTACACATCTCATCTGCAAACTATTGTGGTCAATGAATTCATGGGCATACACATGAATTCATGTTTTTGTGCTTTGGAAAAAATAAATTATTTTATAAATTATAACTCTTATTAACTACTAGGATCCAATTTGTAATCTTCTCAGTTCTTTGCTGAATGACTTCAGCGTAAATAAACCAGTACTCAGAAACAGAGAATTTAAAATTAAAATAGGAAATTGTTTCAGAGTTAAAGTTTGCAGTCTCTTAATAGGCTGGCATATTTACTTGAGTCCTGTTAGAAAAGTCAGACTAAATGCAATAAGAAAAGATAAATGACTAGCATTAGAATCCAGGGTGAATATGTTGAAATAAAAGAGAAAGAGGGAGGAGTTCTGGCACTCTTTCCAAGTCTGACTCTAGACCTCAAGTTTTTGCTTGGTTTCTATCTTATGTTGTGCCAAACCAAAATGTTGGCAAGCCTGGATTGTTGGACAACTTAAATGTTGTGACTTTCGCCTCATGCTAAAAAAAGAGTTTATGGAATCACACTTTATATCAAACCTAATGCACCTGCTCCTTAATGTTTGGGACTGCATCGCTGAATAGGTAGATGCTGCAGTTGTATGATTATTATAAAAAAATAGCATAATGCTGTGGCTAAAAATGAATATAGGTAGTTGGAGTAACATGCATCTCACAAACCTGGGAATATTTTAAAAAATAATTGGGAAATATCATGTGAAACAACAAGTAACTAACACAACAGATATATGAATTGTTTAATGGAAGGTCCCATGGACATACAATGATATATTTAAATCTATTGGTGAATATTGAGCAAGAAGCCTGTTTCATAGTTTTACATGGCTTAATATACATGATTTGATACTAAAGTTAAAAGCTATCTAAGGGACCACTGATTGGCCCATAATGATTTGAAAATTATGTATCTAAACCTTGGCACATTTCTGACTTGAAAGGGAAACTGACGATTGTATAATATACAACATATGTCCTCAGCAGTTAAAAATATAACTGAGGAAATGGTCTCTGGTTCTTCTTGTACAGTAATTTGGCATGACCATAATTTGATTTTCCAGAATCTTTGGATTTTGGAAAATTGCCTTCTTTCACATCACTCTACCTGTTTTGGCTAGACCCACTTGGGTCTGAAGCAGCTAAGGTAAAATTTGTTCTGTATATTGAACTAAATTCATCCGTAGTGTAACTTCAGCCTGCATGTACACCAGAGTATACATTTGGCCCATTGAAAATGAGGTTTGTTTGCACTTACAGCAGTCGCTGCACTTATTGAGAAAAAAATCATTAGATTTTTTCCCACAGAAAATTTGGAGAGAAAATATTCTATTCAATGAAATGGAAAGTATGGTTATCTTAGATATTCAAATGTATTAAAGTACCTGGGAAGTCAGGAGTATTTGGGATGACAAAATAAGAATCAAATTCTGTAGTCTTCACTGAAGATAGCTCTTACTTCAACCAACTATTACTGAAATGAATGGAAGTCCTGAATTAATGATGAGAAATAACTAGGCTTAAACAATAAGCATTGCTATCATAAGCCTGAAGCTTGCTCTGTGCCAACTCCAGCTCTGCTTTTTAAAAAAGATATAAATATATATTTTGCACACCACTGCACTGGAGATTTTTTAGTAAAGTCTGATGCTAAAAAGAGGGCATTTTATATGTGTAGTGATTTATCTTATTTTCTTACACTGCCTAGGTGGGTTCACGTTCCTGAGATTCAGGTTCAAACGAATTCAAAATTACCATGTGACATTCAGTTAAACCTGACCATATCTATACAGGAATCTCCTTACCTCCCCACTGGCAGGAGGCAGCTCTTACACAGCAGTAAGAAACAGCTACAAAAATGTGAGGAAAAAAGAGGGGGTTTGTTTCTCCATTGTGCATTCCCATTTATACCTTTGCACATGTTGAACAAATTCTCTCAAGTTAAAATGACACTATTTCACTTTATCCAAATGAAACAGACTGACAACAGTTCAAATCCATAGAGATTCAGGCTGAGCATCTGCAACTGAAAATATGAGAAAAAAATGAGGTTGTCAAAATGTAGTTCTCCATCCTGGAATTTGTTCAGAACATGAGGATTAATATCATTATTCCAGCGAAACCTGTGTCATGGGATATTTAAGTAGTCAGTTAAAAAAAAAACAACATACCCATGCATTATACACAGTACATGTTTATACATCAATTTTCATGCAAATACTGCAAAGGGTTTCAACTTCTATTGTGCTACTAACCAACAGTTGCAAAACCAAATTTACTTATTACATGATTTCAGCAAAACATTTTTGGAAAATTGCTCTTCTTCTCCCCGCTTGTTGGTTACAATCCATGCTGGGTGGCTGGGATAGAGAGCACATGGAAATGATCAGTGCAAAGGAAAATATTAAGCTTCCATTAGTAAAAGTGGTTCCAAAACCTATAGGTTACTGACTACCAACTTAATGTTTTCCTCTGGTCTTTTGTGTCATAATAGCTGTCCAGCTGTCTTACAACACCTAGGTTTAAAAATTCTTGGCAGTGGCCTAACTAGGGCAGGGCAAACAGGGCAACCGCTCTGGGGGGAGTAAAAAAAAAGCTGCTGCTGCTGCCATCCAGAAGTCACTGCTGCCTCTGTGCCCTGGGTGCCCAGCCACGTCCATGCTGCTGGTTCTTGGTTGTTGTTCAGGGCAATCCTGCATAGAAATGTGGTAAAATGCATTGGAAATCTTTAAAAATGTAAAATCTTTTAAAGAAGTAAAATATGGAAAGTATGGGGGCAATTTCATCTGCTGAAAAACTGAAATCTTGTAATTTTTTAAAGAGAGAGGTAGTTAGACATATTGGGTAGTTAGACATATTCATCAGATGAAATGGGGGCCCTAAATTGAAGTGGTGGGTTTTAAAAAACACCGCTTCAATTTAGGACTGATTATACCCCCATGTTGTGTTCATACCCTGAACTTACCTGCCTCTCTGGCAGGGAGGGGAGGGCTTGCGGCCAGTGGATGGAGTGGTCCCTGGGCTGCAAGGGTGGGCTAGTGCTACCCTCCACGGCAGTGGCGGCCCTCCACCAAGTGGCACCTGCTTGCAGGGACCCGGCTCAGGCGGTCCTGGTGGGCACCGGGCCCCCACACAGCGCAGGCAGGCAGGCAGGTTCCAGGGGGAGGGAGGGGAGAGGGAGGGGAGAAAGATCAGGCTCACCGCTTTTCTTGGGCATTGTTACCCTCCTTGAAGGAGTTTTTAGTTTGCTGTGCCCCAAGTCATTTAAGGTGCATTACACCACTGAATTTTCTACAGCGGCTGGAATTATGGGCAATACGTCGTCGAGGTGTGTAAACACTGACACCATTAAAGCAGTGCAAAAGTATTTAGTCTGCTTTAAAGTGTTGTGCAAACATGCCTCTCCTTTCGCCTACACACAGCCATTAGTTTTAAGTTAGGCCTTCTGCAGGGCAGGGTGGCAACTTAATAGATTCTAACTTGTTCAGAGAGGCATGAACTTTCATAGGGTACCGCCTACTTCATCTGACATAGGCTACAGCCTACAAAAACTTGTGCATATTTTAAACAGTTACTCTACTTCCTTTAAAAAGTGAAAATACCCTGTACATTTGATATGCCGTTAAAATAGATCGTATGCAAGTTACTACATCATCTATTTGCAGAGAAAATAACTAATATTCAGAGAGATAAGGTTAAAGATGAGGTGCATATCCAAGACAGAATGTGCAAAGTTACAGTTGTGACACTATACCTGATCTGTCATTGCCTTGTAGTCCCATTGTACAAGAAAAAACATGAGCCCAGGAACAGTTGCCCTGAATATCCTCCATGCACATGGCTGTCTGAATCATAATTGCCGCATAGGAGGTCCCAGCAAAGGGGGCATTGTAAGGCAGGCTAGGGATAGAAGAAAGAATAAGGGACTTGAAGGACTGCTATGTCACAGTGGGTCTTCAAAAAGGACACAATTTAGGCCAGCTGCTCAAGTACCAAACTGGTTCATTTCAGCCCCTGAATAATTTCCCTCTACTTGCACTGTCAGATAAGTTCCCTCATGTATCCTGAAGATAGCCCACGTGGAGGGAAAAACATAAAGCAGGGAGAGTAACAGATCTGAGTCATTCCTGTTAACTTGTAGAAGTCACATGTATATATCGAAGTAGTATATTAAAATGGACTAGCTATTCCTCCAAATAAGAACAGCATACGTTTATTTCACTTAGGATAAAATCACAAAGGCAATCAAAACAGAATTTGCACAAAGGGCAACTTACCTCACATATTTTCAAATACATATTTTGAGACTATGCATATTATTTTTGTGATCCTTCAGTATATTAGACAAAAACTTTCAGTGTGTGATCAAGCAATCAGAAACCACAGCTGGAGAGGAGAAGTAATGACTTTGCCCTCCCAAAATTAACCAGCCTTTTCTTTTGGTCCAAGTTGGAATGTTTTTCGATCCTTTCACACAGTAACATTAAAATGACATTATTTTCTGAGTAAATATATTGGAATTAAATATGTATTTGGCATAACCAGTATTCAGGCATTACTCCCTGGCTCTTTTTAATGGTAAAGTAAGTTTAGCTTTAGACAGCTGTTGCAATTGAGCATGTGGATAACACATTTTTCAGCATTTGGATTTAGCCCAATCTACATTTATGCCTACCATATTCCAGGCTTACCCTTCCCTGTAAAGAAGTTACAGAGCAGTATATTGTTCTTATTGCTACACCTCGGAATTTGCCCTTTTATGGGGCCTTTAATTTGGCAGGTGTCCAACTGTTTTGGAAATATTAGGTAACTGAGCTTCAAACATACCTCTATAATGTAGGGAAATATCACCTCATTTGCATCCCTTTAGCCACTCCTGAGGCATAAAAGCCTATGGAGTTGGCTAAAGGCATGGAGTACTGCCAGCGAGTGAAGAATGGAGAGAAATTCTGTTTTCATGTGAAAGTGAAACAGGGAATTAGTATCCCTGCTCTTTCAAACAGCCATGAGATCTCTGATAGCTACAAGTGATCAGAATCTCAGCTACATGCGCTATGGATAGGGATTATAGAAATAGATTTGGTTTTATTCTCTTTTAACATATTTACTCACAAGCATAGAGGAAGGTACATAGCAAGTCTACCACTGTTACCCTCATTCTCCCTCCCCATTTCCTCTGACTCTGGTATCTCCAGACATTGTCTAGTCTTTAGGCCCATATCCTGCAACTAATTCTGTTCCAAGACTCTAAGGGTTGATAGGCATTGCCCATATGAAACAATCTGCAGGACTGGGACATTCATTTACAAACTGTTAGAAAAGAAAGCCACAGTTTACTATGCGTCTTTAAAGTCTTTAGCATAAAGGAGTTTTGGTCCTGACCAGAGAGGCTCTGCATGCTGTTCTCTTTATATATATATATAAAAAGAATCATAATCTGTGCCTTATGCACAATACAGCACTTCCTTCAGCATGGTCCCCCATGCCTGACAGAAAAAGATGATACCACATCAAGTCTTTCTTCTTCCCACTGATGCTAACTAAAGTTTTGCCACTGATATCGAGATGTTTACTTGCTGACAGTCCTCTTGAAATATTTTAATGATTGTTCCTACACATCTATTTCTATTTGTATTTAAGTCAGTCATTTCAGTGTGTGCCCAATTTAATTTAAAAAACAAAGCAAAATGTTTTTGTTATTAAATTTAAAAAACCTGCAGGGATCACTGAATTTGCCCTTTTTCTGTGTCTCCTTAAATTGAAGGCAGGCTGATTTATTTTCGTGAATATATAAAGAATAAAAAGTATGATGCCAGTTGAGATTTAAAATGTCAAGTTTTTAATATGGAGACAGTTATCCCATAGAAAACAGAGGTCTGTACTGGAAACACTGACTCAAATGGAACTAGAACACTGTGAGGAAATATGTTAGGAGAACCAGAGATTAACATAGCATTAAATCCTTGTGGTTGAAAACAAGCCACATCTGTCAGACCGTTTCATCCCAGGACACCCTCTCAGTTCTGTTCCCTGAAGCTTCTTTCTCTCAGATTTTGCAGAGTGCGTGTGTGCATACATGCTTGCATGTTCATGTGTGAAAGTGTGTTAAGCTTTGTGCTGTCTTTCCACTGGCTCTGCCTGTTTTCTTCTTTGACCACAGCACTACTGTACACACCAGGAACATCTGTGCACACTCAGTACATTTTTGCACAGCTGCTGGAGGTAGAGGTGGCAAATGAGAGACATCTTTCTCTGCTTCAGCAAGATTTATACCAACGTATCAGCTGGACAGACACTTTGAATGGAGTGGGGAAATGGGAGAGGGTGGGTCTGACTGGGTTGAGTGCAGAATGTGAAGTGTGGAAACAGGAAAGCTAGTTGTATTTTAAAGAAACCTTACTGAGGGCACAGGAATGAACCATTCCAATGCACAGGAAGACTGGCAAGTATGGTAGAAGACCAGTGTGGCTTATCAGAGAACTCTTCAGTGAGCTAAAATGCAAAAAGGAAGCTTACAGGAAGTGGGAACTTGGAAGTGGGAACTCCCTATACGACTAGGGAGGAGTATAAGAATATTGTATAGACATGCAAGAATGAAGTCAAGAAGGCCAAAGCACAACTGGAGTTGCAACTAGCAAGGGACTTAAAGAGTTACAAGAAGGGCTTCTACAAGTACATCAGCACTAAGAGGAAGATCAGGGAAAGTGCAGGTCCCTTACTGAATGGGGAAGGCAACTTAGTGATAGATGATGCAGAAAGGGCTGAAGTACTCAGTGCTTTTTTACCTCATTCTTCACAGGCAAGAACAGGTTAGGGACTATTTAGAAAAGCTGGACATGTACAAGTCCATTGGGCTAGAGGAAATACACCCCGAGAGTGCTGCAGGATTTGGTTGATGTGATTGCAGAGCCTCTGGCCATTATCTTTGAAAATGCATGGCAGTCAGGAGAGGTCCTGAATGATTGGAAAAGGACGAATATAGTGACCATCTTTAAGAAAGGGAAGAAGAAGAATCTAGGGAACAACAGCCCAGTCCTTAGTCCCTGGAAAAATCATGGAGCAGCTCCTCAAGGAATCCATTTTTAAGCCCCTGGAGAAACAGGAACATGGATTCACCAAGAGCAAGTTATACCTGACCAACCTTATTGCCTTCTGTGATGAGATGACTGGCTCTGTAGATATAGGGAGACCAGTGGACATAATATACCTTGACTTCAGCAAGGCCTTACAGTCTTTCACAAGATTCTTGCAGATAAGCTAAGGAAGTCTGGGTTGGATGAATAGACTCTTACATGGATAGAAAACTGGCAGGATCATTGGGCTCAGGGGGTAGTAGTCAATGGCTTTATGTGTAGTTGGCAGCTGATATCAAGTGGAGTGCCAGGTCTTGGTTCTGGGGAAGGTTTGGTTCAATATCTTCATCGATGATCTGGAAGATGGCATGGAGTGCACCCTCAGCAAGTTTGCAGATGACACCAAACTGGGGGAGTAGCAGATACACCGGAGGGTAGGACTAGGATTCAGAGAGACCTAGAGAAATTGAACCAAAAGAAATCTCATGAGGTTCAATAAGAAGTGCAAAGTCCTGTACTTAGGACAGAACAATCCTATGCACTGCTACAGGCTGGGGACTGATTGGATAAGCAGCAGCTCTGCGGAAAAGGACCCGGGGGTTACAAGGGATAATCATATGAATATGAACCAACAGTGTGCCCTTGTTCCAAAGAAGGCTAATTAGTAGCAGTGTTTCCAGCAGATTGAGAGAAGTGATTATTTCCCTCTATTTGGGCCACATCTGGATTCCTGTGTCCAGTTTGCCCCTCTTTTCCCCTACCCATTACATAAAGGAAGTAGACAAATTGGAGAGAGTCCAACAGAGGGCAACACAAATGGTTAGGGGGCTAGGGCACATGACTTCCAAGGAAAGCCTGAGGGACCTGGTCTTATTTAGTTTGGAGAAGAGGGGGATTTAGTCTGGACTGAAATAGGATTTAATAGTAGCCTTCAGTGACCTGAAGGATGGTTCCAAAGAAGATGGAGATAAACTGTCTTCAGTGATGACAGAACAAGGAGCAATGGTCTCAAGTTGCAGCAAGGGAAGTTTAAGTTAGATATTGGGAACATTTTCTTGCTAGGAGGGTAGTAAAGCACTGGAAAAAGCTACCCAGAGAGGTGGTGGAATCTCCATCTTTAGAGTTTTTTAAGATCTGGCTAGACAAAGCTTTGGCTGGGATGATCTAATTGGGGACGGTCCTGCCCTGAGCAGGGGGTTGGACTACATGACCTCCTATGGTCTCTCCCAACCTGAATTTTCTATGCTTCTGAGAGTTACACCTACTTCTCATAATACCATCTGTTAATTAGTGTAAGAGAGATACCCTGTTCTGAATTTATTGTTGAAGGGGGAAAAAATCTTCATCAGTGTGCTAGAATATTAAGAGGCTATTGTTTGTGGTCTCCTGCTGGTCTCCTGAGGAACGTTTTTACATTCTAGTATGAATCCTAGTGGACTTCTGGGAACAGGATACTTGCACATTAGAAGTGCAGGAAATTCTCTAGTTATTATCAGGGATCTGGGTTTTCTGTTTCCCATGGAAAAATGGAGAAAAATGTGGATATCCTTCTTTAGCCGAGAAAAAGGTGATTTTTCATTTAATGGAGAAACACACGGATTTTGCACTTTTGCAAGGAGCTCTCTGCAGGCTGGCAGAGTTCCAGTGTGCAAGGGGCTAGGGGGAGCGGGGAGGAGGGCGGTCAGGCAGGGGACACCTTGTGCATGTATATATGCACATGGCTGCCAGGCAGCCTGGAGAGCAGCTCCTGCAAGTAAGTGTGGAAGAGAGGTGGGGATTGAGGCTCCCCATAGTGAGTAAGTTGGGCAGGGCTGGGGATGGGGCTGCTGCCTAGACAGACAGTGCATGGGGCTTGGGGCTGGAATGAGCGGCTGCAATGCCTCGGTGGAGACAGTGCCTCAGGCAGCTGGTCTGGGGGCTGGGGCTGGTTGGCTTCCTGCCACTGTGCACATTCCTGGGAGGTCAGGGGGGACCCATGCCCCCCAGATTTGTACACAGTGCAGGGGCAGGGATGGGTGCAGGCTGCCTGTTGCAGGCTCAGTTTCCTCACCCTGCTGCCCTCCTCTGGGGCCTCCGCAGCCCAGCAGGTGGGACCCAGCATAGCAGGGCAGAGCGGGGCCAGGTGGGGAAGCTCCTGGCCACTGCAAGCCCTGTGTTGCCCTAGCAAAGCGCTCCCTGCCCCTCACTGTTGCGGGGCAGGCAGGGGGCACCTTGCCAAGGCAGCACAGTGCTCACAGTGGCAGTGAGCTTCCCCATGTGGCCCCACTTTGCAATGCCACGCTGGGTCTCACCCTCTGGGCTGTGGAGGCCCTGGGAGAGGACAACAGGGTGGGATGCTCAAGCCCACAGGGCAACCCGCCCCTGCCCTGTATACAGATCTGGGAGACATGGGTCCTCCCTGCCCCCCTGGAAGTGCAAACAGCAACAGGGTGCTGCACCCCCCTCCCCCCGGGACCACAGCAGACAGTCTGCCTCCACCCTGCCATGGGCTCCGCTCTGGCCATGCCATCCATGGCGGAGGGGAAATCGGGCTCCATGCTCCACTTGGCTGTAGCAGCTGCTGCCTCCTGCAGGTGGCAGCCAGGGCTCAGGCACTGCTGTGGGGGGCAGGACGCTGTGGACCTGGGTCCTTGGCCCCATAGCCCTTCAGCTGAGGGCCCCCTCGGGCAGGGGGGTTGTGGGTGGAAGGTGAGGGGCACCAGCATGGTTGGTGGGACCATGGATGGGGAGTGAAGGGCACCAGCGGGCCTGTGGGGCTGTGGCTTGGGGGTGAGGAGCCTGGACCTGTGAACTAAGGGGTAGGGGGATCTCTGATTTTCCATGATAAAGAACCCAAAATCAAATACCAAAATTTATAGGTATTTAGGATTTATTTTATTACTGTGATTAAGGCACTGTTAGGCTTCCAAATTGCTTTAAAATTGTAAATATATCAGAAACCATTGCACTCAATTGATACCTATATATACAGTAGTATTTCATTTTAATCACAAATTTTGGCGTCTGTATCAAAGACTTTGTGATTTTTCATCAGAGAAAACAAGGATCCCTGGTTATTCCCTCACACGGCTTGAGAGAAAGAAGCTTTGATTCTGAAAAACCTATCTCAGAGGTGGCCAGTCTGTGGCACACCCATGTTGCAAGTGGCATAGGTAGCCTATACGCATGACACATGGCAAACTGGGGAGGTGACAGGCAGTAAGCAGAGCAATGCATCAGGCAGGAGGTGGGAATTGGAGTGACACTTGGGGAGGATCTAATTTGTGGCATAGCTGCCAAAAATGTTGGCCCTCCCACTGACCAATCTAATGGGAGCAGCTAACCTGTCAAGAGACATGAGATGCATAAATTATGTCTCCTCTGAGATAGACAAAATACCTGAGGCTCTTCACATGCCTCAAAGACATGTTTATATTTACACCTATACCTCTTACTTACCAGGGCAGATAGCAGTTCGCTGAAATTTAATGCATTGCTCTGCATATACTTTCTTCTGCGCTGGAAGCACTGTCACCATATTTTTGCAGTGCTACACCCAGACTAGACTTCATAAACTTCATAGATATTAGGGCTGGAAGGGACCTCTGAAGATCATCAAGTCCAGCCCCCTGCCCAAGAGGCAGGAAGTCAGCTGGGGTCATAGGATCCCAGCAAGATAAGCATCCAAATTTCTCTTGAAGGCATTCAATGTAGGTGCATGAGCCACCTCCGACGGCAGGCTATTCCAGACCTTGGGGGCTCAGACAGTGAAGAAACTCTTCTTTATGTCCAGCCTGAAACGGTCTTGCTGGAGTTTATGACCATTCGACCTTGTCATCCCTTGGGGCGCTCTGGTGAACAATCATTCCTCCAGCTCCTGGTGAACACCCCTGATAAACTTATAGGTGGCCATCAGATCACCCCTGAGCCTGCGCTTTTCCAGGCTGAAGAGCCCCATGGCTCTCAGCCTGTCGTTGTAAGGTCTGTTTCCCTGACCTCTGATCATGCACATGGCTCTTCTCCGGACTTTCTCAAGCTTCTCCACATCCTTTTTGAATTGTGGGTCCCAAAGCTGGATGCAGTACTCCAGCTGCGGCCTCACCAAGGCCGAGTACTACAGGAGAATGACGACGGGATTTGCTTGAAAAGCATCTATGGACATCCAGTGTTTTGCTTGCTCTACTGATTGCAGCATTGCATTGCAGGCTCATGTCCATCTTATGGTCAATGATGACCCCAAGCCTCTTTCTTCCATAGTGCTAGCCAGCGTAGCACTGCCGAGCCTATAAGGATGCTGCAGGTTTTTCCTCCCAAGGTGGAGAACCTTACATTTTCCAGTGTTAAACACCATCAGGTGCCCTCTTCTTGAGCTTGTCAAGGTCTGCCTGAATCGCCCCCCTGTCCTCAGCTTTACCTTAGAGTTTGGTGTTTGGCAGTTGGCCAGTTTTGCCAAGAGGCAAGAGTTAGCTATACTAACTGGCATAGTACCATCCAACAATACTGTACTGAAGTAGCTTCCTTAGTGCTTTGTAAGTTAGAGTGCATAACATCTTGTGGCTTTTTCATCAAGCCGCTCTTTAGCATGGTAAATAATATGGCCATGCCCTTGAATGTGGAGTGTGGGTTGGATGCAGAGTATTCATGGAGATCCAAGTTACTTTCTATTTTTATTTTTTTTAATCTATTTAGTTGGGTCATTCTCTGTCTTATGATCTTGGGCCAGACTCTGCAAAGCATATTAGAATCTTAACTTTAATGTGCCTGTCCATACAATTGTTAGGTTGATTATTAAGCACCTTCCTGAATGAGGGCCTTGGTGAAGAATAATAAAGTTCTGTCACTTGCATCACCAGATTTTGAATAATTAGAAACCCCCCAAAGTGCCAATTCTAGGTTATTCTGGGACCTTTAGTGCTTGGGTGGTATGAAAGAGGTGTTCTGCTACCATAGTCTCCCTTTTTCCAGAGTACAGTGCAGTGCAATGCAGAATGGACTCATATCAAAGGTGTTTTGATGTCAGGTATTATCTGCTGCAGGGAACACTTTTGTCCTCTGCATTCTTGCTTCTATGAAAGCCTTTAAATCTCCCCACATTTTGCTGAAGGAATAATACTGAAGCAGCTGCAAAAGTGTCTAAGTACCTCTTCTATGTACCTTGTCATGGAAAAAAGGAAAGCATTCCTGTTTCTTGTGCAGGACAGATTTTGTGTTTTTGTTATGTAGATTTGTTAAAAATGGGAAATCCTAAAACAGTCCCAAGGAAAAGAGATGGAAGTGATGATAATAAAATAAGGAAACTTCGTGTTGGAAGTGTTGTGCTGGGAAATTAACTGTTCTGTAAAGTAGTTACTGTCTGTGCGAATAAAATGAAAGATAACGTTCTCCTCTGACAGTCAGAACTGATATTTTATCTTACAAGATTGAATTTCCTTATCACATTTCTATCAAATAGAGACATTACCAAAGCTTAGAGATGTAAATGAAGGAGGTTTGTGACAGAAATAGATATGTGATGTCAGACACTAATATTCATATTTAAAAAAAATCAAAGCTATTAAAACCTCTTTGTTTAGTTTGTCTTCTTATGTTGTATAGATAAAGCTAACAATCTAGGCTTTTACTGAACACAAAATACACATGAACTCTTGCAAGTAGATATCTTTTCTTTTTTATGCCACTCCTCCAGAAAATTCTCCCCGTAAAAAACATACACACTTATAGAGAGTTCACATATAGCTGTTTATTCTCAATGTCCGACCTGAATTATAGACATATATATTATATATCACATATGCTGTATTTAGATTTGTCAGAGTTCAATTCTTATTTTTTAATAATTTCAACAAAAGTCAATTTTTTAAAGCATTTATTTCAATTTTTATTTATTTAAATTAAATTAACAACATAAGATTTTCCATCCCCAGGATGGCAAAAAACAAAACAAAACCGAAACATGAAAAAGTCAAGAAAACACTAAAACTTGTACTTTTTCTAGTTAGAGTTTTTCTCTTCACATACTAGTCTCACCAGTAGGCTGCTTCACCTTTTTTTAGTCTCCCCCTGGTTCTCTGCAGCTGAGTTGTCCCACTCAGGCATGAGGACCTCCCAGCCACTGCTTTGCTCACCTTTCTCTGCTCCTGCTCTCATGTAGAGGGTTAAGCAGCCTGTTATCTCTCTTCAGCCCACTTGCAGGCACCTGTGGATGAGCTAATTGCTTAACTGGGGAGTCCTTTGGCCTCCAGCTGCCAAAGAGTCCTGCCCTCTATATTCTGGCCTGTGGCTCTCTTCTGTTCTTCCCCTCTCTTTTTGGTTATTAATGATGAAAATATTTTTTCATTGGTCTGTGCATGTGTGGTGAAATCGACATTTATTGACATTTACCAATAAAAATTGGATCCTGCCAAGCCTCGTCATATATATATAATCACAATTATATAGGGAAGCCTAATTTTGAATAAGGGAGTGTTTTATTAGTATTATGAATTATATTTGAACAGAAGGATTCAGGAATTAAATCTTTTCAGACTTTGGGTGAGAACGTTATTGGCTTTTTCTGGATTTTATTTTGGAAGTAACAGTGCTTGTAACGTAGCCCCTGAGAGCAGCAATTTTAGCTGCTGAGAATACAAAGATTTGGCAGTTGTTGAAGGCCTACATGAAGCTAAGGTTTAGCACCATTTTTTCCCCGTTTTCTTTGTCCTCAGAATTAAAGTGCAGGATAAAAAATTGCCATTTGAAATGACTTATTACTAGGTGTAATGTTTATTGTATCTTGTGATCTTTGCAAGACTCGGCCTGGTGATTGAGATTCTGCAGAAACTTACATATTTAACTTAATACATGAGTGATTCAACTGAGATGAAGTGAAGTTATGTATTTGCATACATGTTTGTAGGACTAGGTCAGGGTAGGCAACATTTTTTGGTTGGCATGCGAAAAACCCCACAATGCCTACCTTGGAAGGTGATGGAGTGCCAGCATGCCAAAAAAACAAAATGAGGGCAAGGGGTACACAGCGGGATGCCCTGCGTGTGCCCCTTGCCTCACACCCAAAGCCTCTGCCCCCCCAGCCTTGCCCCCAGCCCTGCTGCCTTGTCCCCCCAGTCTTGCTGCCCCTTGCCCCACGGGCACCTCAGGGTGGGCCGCACTGCCCCGCTGTCTGCCCCAAGGTGAATGTGCAGTCCCCACCAGCATGAAGCTGAAGCCGGAGCTGTGGAGCCCAGCACAGCTGTTTCCAGCCTGCCCCCTGCTTGCTGCAGCTACCCAGAGCCCAGGCTGGCTACAAACACCTGCGCTGGGCTCCGGAGCCCAGTCACCAGCTCTGTGCTGGGAGCGGAGCAGAGACCGGGGTTGCGCTGCCTCAGGCCCTTCCCCCACTGCCTGCTCCAATGCACGGGTGCACACACGGGTACGGAGCTGATGCTGGGGCTCCGGAGCCTGGCGCAGCTGTTTGGAGCCTCCCAGCTGCAGCCGGCCCCGGCTCTGGGTAGCTGCTGCCAGCCCCAGAGCCCAGGCTGCTCCCAGCAGGCAGCTGGGATGCTGCAAGCCCTGCTGGGAGCAGCCCAGGCTCCAGCAGCTACCCAGAGCCAATGGTTCGCCATGGCGTGCTGAGCAAAATGGCCTCATGTGCCATGCTCAGCATGCGTGCCAGGGGCTGCTGACCCCTGGACTAGGTCTTCACTTGTAACTAGGCTTACCATATTTCCAGTTTAAAAAAAGAGGACACCTGAGGAGGAGGCTATATATGATTGTGTGGGGTAGTGGTATTCCCATGACCTGCTCCTGCCCCTCACCCCGAAGCCACAGTTCCCCCACCACCCAGCCCTGCTGCCCTCACTTTTGACCCATGGTACCCTGCCCCCCAGACTGTGCTGGTGCCCCTCGCTCCCAACCCACAGCCTCACACCCCCATCCCTGCTGATACCCCTCACTCCCCACTTGCAGCCCCCTGCTCCCTCCTCCCTCCCCCAGCCCTGCTGCCCCTGAAGAACCTCCCCACCCCCTTCCCCTGCTGCTGTAGCCCTGGCACAGGCAGGCGCACATGGGTGCACGCACACATACACACACACACACACTCTCTTTCTCTCTCTCTCTGTCTCTCTTACCTGCCTGCAGCTGCCAGGGCACACACACAATGCCCCAGTCTCCAATCACCTTCCCCTGCTGCCCCAGCCCCAAGCAGCTCCTTGCTCAGGCAAGCCGGGAAGTACTGGGAAAGCACAGGCACAGCAAAATCCCAGGCATTTGCTGATATTTTAAAAAACCACCCGGATGGAGATGGGAGGACCCAAAAAGAGGACATATCCAGGAAAACCCAAATGTATGATAACTCTATTTGTAACTAAAATAGCTTGGGTTACCCTCAAACCTGCTGAAATTAAAGGCAACATTTCCCTGGACTTCCATGGGGCCGGTTCACTTTATATTTCCTTCCATATTTACTTTAATGTGATTAACTTTATACGCTGTTGGCAACATCAACCATAATTTTTTTTTTAGCTTTTATTATAGCTTCTTTTTGGCTCTAAAAAAGTGGTTCTCAACCTTTTTAGAATCGGGGTGCCCTTCATTAGACTTGAGGCACCCCTCAGAAAATGCTAGTTCTTAGCTTTTACTTGTTTTTTGACTACAGAAAAATAACAGAGCAATTCTTCTGTTGCAAAGAGCTCAGAAAGACCACACCAGGGCAGAACATTTTTAATGCTCTGAATTTATCTTTATACTCTGGGTTTTAATACTCTGGGATTTGAAGGCTGCTGACAGACATGGCAAAAAACAAAAACAAAAATGTGCTTTACCGGCAGAGGCAGTGCATTAGTTCAACCCGTCTCTGCAGTATCTGTATAGATTGAGTGCTTCAGCGGAGCTTTTTGGCGCTTTTATCTAAAGCTGATTCAATCAGCTATTATATAAAAGCATCAAAAAAGCCCTGCTGAAGTGCCTGATCTATATAGACTTTGGGTGAGCTGGGTCTAAGTAACGTGATGCCTCTTCTGCATGTGCACTGCGCTCGGTGTAGGGATGCACCAAGTTTAAAGTAAAGTTGGGGGGGGCAGGAGTTATGTCTGTAAGCAGCTGAAATGTAAATGCCTAAAAGTGTTAACATTGTGTGGTAGTGTGCAACCCTGTGAAGGGATGTCCAGGCATGTGGGGGTGTCATATCACCCTGGTTAAGAATCACTGTTCTAAAATTATAATACAATAGGTGAGAAGAGAAAAGTGCACAGGGTGGGTCCCTGAAAAATGAGTTGCTTATGCATTTATTCCAGGTGTCCATTATGTGCTTCTCTGGACACTACTCTTCAGCTGTAAGGTATAAAGTAACAACATTTCCCATGCAGATTTTCTCTTTGAGAGTAAGCAGTATGCTTTCCTTCTGTATCCTGGAGATGGCTAAGCATTAACAAATGTGGGTAGAGAGAAACTAACCTTTTGTATCCTGACAAAGCCATGCCCCTTTAGAGGACTCACAGAAAAATCCTACCAGTAGCCTCATATTAAGAATTTTAAGTTTTTTCAACACTTTTCACTTGAAACAAACATTTATTGCAAGCCGAACATACATTTAATGCAAACCTAACATATTATGGAAGTACACTGGGCTATCAACTTCTTTTGTTCAGGTGTCCCAGAATAAGTCTGCACATTCTGGGCATATCTAACATACATTAATGTGCCATAGTTACTGCACATTCAGTTAGTACCTGTAATAATAATAATAACAGGTACTAACTGAATGCACAGTAACTGGTCCTACTGTGCAGTAGCGCAGGCACACACCTTTCTAGAGATACTAATGTGCAATAGACTAATTTTACTGCGCATTAGCATGATTTTCACCATGACGTGCTAATGCAGAGTAGAATTCATCTACTGCTCATTCAGTGTCTCATGTAAATGTGCTCCCTCAGTACAAAAATAGAGTAATTCTGAAACAAATTAATTGACTTGCAACTACATCAAGCTTTATAGAAAACCCATGGCAGGAACTCATTTCACAGAGTGTACTCCTGCCTTTGCTGCAGAGTCATAACACGAAGCTTCATGAGGCCGTCTCATTACAATTGTATTGGGAAAGGATGTAATAGGATGGAGGAAGTTCAGAAGCTGAAGGAACTAATGGGAAAAGCTTTTTCTTTCATCTATTTTAGTAAAATTTGCAACAACTACTAAATACGTCTCATCTTTCCTGAGGTAATAATTTTGTCCTTCTTCCTGCATGACCCAGCTGTAGCCTTGGGAGAAGGAAGACATTTATTTCAGGTCCTGTTGTTTCAAGGTACAGTAGTCCTTGGGTTCTCCTTCTCCCAACACAGCCTTTGCCTCATTTTCCACCTGCCCTGCTGCTAACCTTCCTCCATTCACACAGCAAACAGGAACAGGGGACTCCACTGTCTGAATGGCAACCCCTGCACAATGGGCTGACATGAGAGCACAAGCAAGGCTTATTTGTTTCACACCATTTCTTACAGCATCCGTGCTGACAGACAGCCTCCCACCAGCCCCCTCGGGCAACCAGCATGCTCTGACACTGAGTGCATGCAGCTGGGAGGATGCCAATGCTCTGGATCTATTACCTGTTGCCTTAGAAACAAACAAAGGGATGTGTGCTTTCTTTACGCATAGGGTGATATAGTGTGTGCCAAGCCTTTTCTGAAGCTTGGGGAGAATAATAAAAAAGAGAGAGCGAATATCAAAGAACAGGAAACAAGTGCATTCTGAGAGCAAATATGAAAGCAAGTTGCAGAAAGACAACTACTGGTTTAAATCACTGACTGTCATCTTTCTGCTGCACGTATTGTTAGGCTGCAATTGTCATACTGTAGGTGTCACACTCAGAGTAGTTTTGTGTATTGGCTCTGACATCTGGTTTGCATTGAAAACACAGAGGAGATCTTCATTCTGAAACTGGACAATGTTTGTCTTCTCTTGCTTGAGCCCCAGATCAGAGTTTTAATTAAGGAAAGCTCAGAGATGCTTGCCAGTTCAGCTATCAGACAGGGCTGCATACAGTCAGCAGGCTGTTGGTGTTGTTCCAGGAAAAATGAGATGGCTCAACACAGGCTCTTAGGTAAAGGGTGATTTATGGGTGCAAACAAACAGCAACGTGGGAATGGAAAGAACATGCATATGGGATATACTCAAAAACTACCCACAATTCTATTATTCCTGGAGATAGGCCTCATCTCTCAAAAGTAAAAGTGATACCTGAGACTTTTACAGCCTCATGCCACTTCTTTCCAGCATCTCTGTAACCCTTGAGCTGCCTAAACTTTAACACTGTACTCACTCTTACTAAAGCAAGTACTAAATGACTGCTTAGTACTCACCAGTACTGTGCAGTCCCAGCAGTGCACAGGTCATTTCCAAACCCGCTGTATAGTGGCAGTGGTGTCAGTTAGTGCCCGTCAATGCTATGGTGATGTAGCATCTCACGTAGATGCACCCTCTTGGAGGGGATTTTGGACCTACACAAATCACACCGTCTCTTTAACTCCTCCCATCCTTCCAGGTTACAGGGGAAAACTGGTACACTCCTTGTCCTTATGCAGCTCTTAGCTGTAGCTGAGCCACTGCATCAGTGCCAGGCACTAAGCCTTCCTCATTAGGAAAGGTTTTGTCTAGTAACTGTAACTCTGGAGAAGCTCTTTAGACCACTTCATAGAAATTCTGGTGGCTACTTCCAGACACCTAGTGTCAGCACCAACAGACTTACTAAAAACATGCTCTTAAGCCTTCTTAAAAGATTAGAAGCAGCTGATCTCTTGGGGCTATGCTTGCTCTGAGAAAACATTAAAGCACACCTCAGAGTGCGTCGCAGGGCTTCTTCTGCTCTCCCTCAGTTGGATCCAAGCATATTCAGTTGACTGTGGCAGTCACAGTCAATCTGCATGCAAAGCTAGTGACTGGAAAGCCTAACATGACAGTAGGTTCATGGGATGGTGATGCCATCCAGAATGGTGTGAAATGCCTCTGAAATGTTTGATGCATTTGGAGATTGCTTGATTGTCCACCGGTGCTGGTAAATGTGCACTTCTCTTTCTTTGTTTTTTCCGTACAACTCCCACAGGAGCAGCGAGTTGTTGTACTCTGGGTTTGTTACTTAACTTCTCAGGTGACTTCTGTCTTCGGCTTTGTGGCTTCTGATACCATGCACATATGCTCTGTTTGCCCAAAGCGTTCTTCTTAATAGGCATTTATAGAGTTAAAATATGTATGGGCCTATTCCACAATCCAGGAAAAGAGAAACTATGAGAAAAAGTTATATTGATCCCTCAAATAATATCTGTGTTTAAACTGAGCCATTTTCTGAGAAATGTAAGGTAAATGGACTGTTTAAAATCGAGATTTTTATGAGCAAATAAATATCAGTGAAAAAATAATTTGCCCTGCTAGATTAAATTATGGCACCATGTATTTCAATATCATGCCTTGAGAAAGCCCAGTACTAGAAGATTGTCTTGGGGTTGCTTTACTAATATTACATGGTGGTAGAAGAAACTCCATAATGGAATCAACTGTGTTTCTCACTCCAGCGCATTAGGACTTGAGGGACCCCTTACTGGCCTCAAGACACCCCTCCATAACTTTTATGAGTTGATTTACACCCCATTTCAAAAGCGAATATATATTTATTACAGTGCTTACCTCTTTGCAGAGGGACCAGGCAAGGAGGGTGAGGGGTAAGGATTGGCTAGATGGGGATAAGCCTGAGCCTGCATTTAACTGCTTACCTTCTCACACCTCATAGCACCCTTTAAAGGGTCTGCCTGCACCCCAGAGTGACACCCTGGTTGAGAATCACTGAATAGTGTATGCCTTATTCTCTGAAGCTTGAGGATTTGTATCCCCATCTTTCCATAACTAATGGAACTGGATGTCCCATCGTCTATAGTTATGTCTCATCCTTCCTTTTAATCTTGTTAAGTTCTGAGACTCAGTTGTGACTTATTAAAATGTGTGTACAGCTACTAGGCAAGTAGATTGCTACATACAATAGGGCAGATTCTCTAGTATGCCGCAAATTAACCAACATATATACTGGTCCATTTAAGTGTCTGTGGGTGCATCTTCACATTCATTAATGCACCGCAATTATGGCATATTAAGTTTAGTACCTGTGGGTGCCTGTACACGAGCACTAAGGCTGCACTGATGTACTGTAATTACAGTGCATCAGTGCATCGGATTAATCGAGTCTGCTGGAACATGGTAATTACTGTGCTCCAGCCAGCCTTTGCATCTTGTGTATCTGCCACCCTGACCCCTTAGCCCGGGAAGTCTGCTGCTTCCCGGGGGCCCACATCCGAGACATTGCGGAGAGGATCCCGCAGCTCCTCCGGCCCACAGACCACTACCCCATGCTCCTTATTCACGTGGGCACCAATGACACGGCTCGGAGCACCCCCAGCCAGGTCATGAGGTGCTACA
>NW_017728918.1:101213374-101263036 GCF_001723895.1 Crocodylus porosus | reverse complement strand
CGGAGGTGGTTCAAGCACCTACATTGAACACCTTCAAGAGTAAATTGGATGCTTATCTTGCTGGGATCCTATGACTGCAGCTGACTTCCTGCCCTTTGGGCAGGGGGCTGGACTCAATGATCTCCCGAGGTCCCTTCCAGCTCTAATGTCTATGAAATCTATGCAATCAGCATCCCCATGCTTCAAAATGGCAGGAGGGGTGCTTTATATAAAGCTCATTGAACAAGCTTTAGATAAAGTGCCCCTGCCACCATTTTGAAATGCAGGGATGCTGATACACAAGACACTCAGAGCACTTAATTAGAGCAGCTCTTGGACCTGCTCTAATTAAAGCACCTTTCCCCCCACCCCTGGAGCATATGCATAGACACCCTGTAATAACACGGGTACTAACTTAATACACCATAATTGGCACTACTGTGCAATAGCACTGGCACTCACTTTTTTGGGGATGCTAATGAACAGTATACTAATTCTATTGGGCATTAGCATAGTTTTTGCCTGCCACACTAATGCCCAGCAGAATTAGCCTGCTGCGCATTTACTGTCTTCTGTAGACATGCCCTGTGTGGTGCTACCTAGCTATTATTGTACAGCCATACTGAATAAAATAAAAAGACAATTCATGAAGCA
Organism: Crocodylus porosus; assembly: GCF_001723895.1. Lineage (NCBI taxonomy): Eukaryota > Metazoa > Chordata > Crocodylia > Crocodylidae > Crocodylus > Crocodylus porosus. Next base: position 101,262,403 of record NW_017728918.1, on the reverse strand, counting down.
AGTCAATAAGACTCTACAAAAGTATGCTTTAAACAGTTTATGACTATATAGCCTGAAAGAATAATTATGACAAATTACTGGAGTTTGCGGGATGCTAGACTCAAACACTTAAATAAAATTCATAAAAGAAAATTCATAAGAAGCTCATCCAAAGCTCATTGACGCCAATGGGAGTTGCCTTCATTCCATGGGTTTTGGTTAGGCCCCAGATTCTTTTCTCAGTACTGCAATTAGTCTCATACTTATGAGGTGCAGTAGCAACAGATTTCTTTTCAAAACTACCACATACTGAAGGAACGTCTGTGCAGCTGCTGTGATATAATCCACATTGTGCATGCTTAAACCAATGAGTTGTTTAATTTGATGTTATATCCGTATACATCTCAAATATTAGAACAGAAAGCAAAATTATACAGAGAGAAATTATGTCCATACTAACACACTACGAGTGGGGGTTTTTTTAATTGTCTTAGACATGTATCTGACTTTTGGTTAGCTCTGATAGGCAACATACTGTAAGAAAAATAGTTCTCATAATGTTAGAATGGAAAACAATACTGAAAGGTGTAGGGTCTTTCCTACAGGGCTCTCAGCAAAAAATCTACAAAAATGCTCTTTTTGCTCAGTGTTTCCAGCACAGAGAATCTTAAAATAGTATTTTTTCCACTAGAAAAAATAGAACATAATAATGGGTGTCGTGAAAGTAATCCATAAGGGATCCTTCTCATCACTCCTGTAGTTTTTTCAAAGTCCAGCAACAACATGAGAGGCAGAAACAAAGTAGGTCTCCGTCAGGGGTACATCTATATTGGAAGTCATGATTACAACAAGACTGGCCCTTGATGTGATTAAAGTTCTGAGATGTGAGAGTTGTTATATGTAACAACTCCAGTCCATAATCTGTGGTACAGACTTACAGATCTATAGTACAATTCAAGAAGATGTTTAGAATATGAACAGGGCCAGGTTCCTTCTGTAAGCCCCTAAACAGACTGAATTTAGATGCCTTTACAGGTACCTTCCTTTCCCCATTCTCTGTATAGACATCCTAGGTACTCTAGATTACCTATGCCACCTATGCTTGGCATAGGCAGCGGACAAAATATTATTTTGGGGGGACTGATCCCTACCCCTCTCTCCTGCAGGGCTGTTGTGGGGTTGGTGCACGCTGGTGCTGCATGCAGTGGGGGGCACTGGCACGCACTGGTGCTGCAGCAGCACAGTGTAACAGTAGCGCTACAGGATGGCAGTGCCATAGTGTTGCTGCCTCCCTTCATGGCCCTTGTGACAAGCACATCCCTCAGGTCTCTACCTCGGATGATGATATAGAAGAAAGAAACTGCTGAAAAGATTCAAAATATTTAACCATTCCTATACAGCTAAAGAACAATAAATTACTTCTTTGAGGGTACATCTACATGATACACTAAGTCATCACCATGTAACCTGGTGCAGCAGGTACTTCACAGTATATTAGGCTAATGCACAGTTTTTACCAGCTGTAAATACCTATAAATATATGTAGTAGATTAACTACAGATTAGCTACCTTGCAGTACTGATTGTGTAGACACTGGACAGAAGCAAATTTGCTCCTGGTCAGCCACATGAACAGGAGGCCACAGGGGACAGGGGAGTTCTCTGTCCCCAGCCCTGTTGCTGCTCTGTTCCTGACTCTCCCAAGGAGACAGGAGCTGATCAGCACCAGGACAGGGCTGCTCTCTGCCCGGCTCTGTCCTGGCACTGCAGCTTCTGGCAGTGCTGGGATTGGGGAGCTCTCTGCTTCCCTGCTCAGCCAAGAGCTCTCTGGCAGCTGCCCCAGGAGTGGAACAGCTCCCACTGAGCCACCAGCTGAGAAGAGAAGCTCTCCTGGGTAGCGGGCACTGGCAGCTGTGTGTCTCTATGTGCTTGGGGCCAAGAGAGCTCTACTGGCTGCAGCAGCATCTGTCTCCTGGCCCCATGCGCATCAGGATCCTTCCTGGTGGGCCAGAAGACAGATGCTGCTGCAGCTGGCAGGGCTGTCTTGGCCTGGTGCACATTGGGACCAGCCCCCATGCCTCCTGTCAGCCCCCAAGCTAGCAAACAGGGGAAGCCTGGAGCTTCCTCTGGCTGGTGGCAGAACAGGGCAGGAGCAGTCCTGTATAGGATTTGAACAGGGTGCATGTGTAGACAGGCTCCCCGGGGAAGACTTACTGGCTATTCCTATGCAAGATGCTGACTGCACAGTAGTTACTGCGCAGTCATTTAGTACTTGTTACTACTCAGTAGCATTGATGAATGGGTTTTTTGCGATGCTGACTGTGCAGTAGCTTGCTACTACTATGCAGTAGCACGGTGTCACACTTCCTGCTACACGATGCTACTGTGCAGTAGTAACAAGATACTGCACACTCAGTGTCTTATGTAGACGCGGCCACTGTACAGTATTTTACTGTGAAGTAAGCCTGTATCACAGTAATAGCACATGTAGACATGCCCTGAATGTACCATTCCTGATTCTGTATCTCAGAAAACCACATCACCTCTCAGTTCCGTGTTGGGGGGTGGGTGAAGGGAAAGGGCTCAAAATATTATTTTCTTTCTTTTTCTATTTGGCTTTTTTTCATAATATCCAGTTCCTGTTGGGGGGGGAAAGTGATGATCTCATCATTACTGACCAGCCTCCTCCATTTTTCATTTGATGGAGATAAGGCATCCATGGCCAAATCCTGGGATTTTTTTCTCTAGTTTCTTACAGCTTTAGCTCTTAAAGGGCAGCACTGTCCAATGAACAGAACACCAGCCAAGAATCAGGGCCCTTGTCTTTTTTATTCTCAGCCTCTCAGTGACTTGGAGAAATTACTTCACTTCTTTGTTTCTTTTTTTCCCATTTATCACTTCCTTGAGTTGTCTGGCTATGTATACTTTTCATTAACTAAAGGCCCAGAACAATATTCAGACTTTACATATGGTGTCTTTCCCTCAAGTTTTGTGCAGCTCTGGTCGTGTCTTACTATCCGTTTAGATAGGGCCTCTGAAGGTTATGGGACAGCTGCTGATCAGGGCTGATCTAGGCATAGCTTTGCCTGTATTCTACTATGGGTATTTCTGGGCTTTGCTGGTTGCCTCTGCCCTCCCTCCTCTTTCTACTGTATGTGTCAGGGTATGCTTACGCTTTCCTCAGAGGCATTGGCTACAGCTAAGACTGGGGACTTTTACTGGGGTGTGCCAATACTCTTGCTGGGACCAAAGCCAGAAATTCCTAGCTAGAGGGTCTTGCTCCTCCACTCAAGAGTTAGCCCAATCAGCATTTTTGGCATCAGAAAGGAGTTTTACCCTCTGATCAGATTGCTATGGACTGTGGGGGTTTTTGCCTTTGTCTGTAGTGAGGAACATGGTCCTCTACCTGGGATCTCTGGATCTTATATTGACAACATTTTAAAGAAGAACATTGGCTGCCATGGTTCCCCTGCTCTATCTGTAGCAGGTTAGGGTGTTGTCAGGGTTGATGGTAGTCTTATGTAGAGTTTAGATTATGGTTTATATGGGATGGTTTGGATTGGGATGATCCTGACTGAAGCAGGGAATTGGACTGATGACTTTTGAAGGTCCCTTCCAACCCTACTTCTTTTTTATTCTATGATTTTATGATGTGCCAAAAAAGCGAACTAGTGACTTAAGGGCCTGTAGACAACATATTTACATTGGGATAAGCCTTTAGATCTGTATAATATAGAAGGCAGATGACATAAACCCATACATCAGAGTAATTTTGCAAAATCTAGTGTTGAATCAGTGGTGTCTGTGTTATTTACTCTCAGCTTTTCTCAACAGAAACAGGCTGTTACTTGTTTCTTGCCACCTAGTGGAAAGACACTGAAATAGAGGCCTCCTGTGAGCAATTATCCTGGGATAACTGCAGGTTTGCCCACTCCAGATCTCAGTGTAATCTACATCCACATGCAAAAATTATGTAAATTAAACCAATGTAAAGTGTGTCATTGTCATTAGTGAAGAACAGGGTCTACCTAACAGGCATTCAATCTGCAACTGTAATCATTAAGGTACTTATTAATACATATGAGCAAAGGCTCACCTCTAAAATAAATTTTTGCAGAAAAACAGATGATACATGCTAAATGTTTATGAAGGTGTTTCCCAGGACCAGCCTGCCAGGTTAGCTTGCAGCATTTGGCCAGTTGGAAAAAATTCAGCTTTTCACAGCCCTGCAACTGACAGCCAGAAGTAGCACCATGACGACAGCCTGCTTTAAACCCTCCCTGCGCACACACAAGGTCTGCTGCTTCCCAAATTCAGAGATGTCAGACAAGGCCCCAAGGGCTGCAAAGGGAAAAAAATACACACCCAACGCTTGCAAAGTACTCCCGGGCACCCTGGATTCCCATGAGAAACTGTAATGTTAGCTAAACTGCGTCACAGCAGTGTGCAAACCGGAGACCAGGAGAGTTTAAAAATACTGCCACTGTAGTATTTCCCAGGCCATATATAGTTCACACTTCTCACAGTAGCAGGAAGAAGTTACAAAGAGAGAAAGGAGAAAGTAGCAGGGGATGCAACTGTCAGCCTGCATCAGAATGAGCTAAAAATAAGCTGTCATTGTAACAGCTCCCCTAGTAAGCCTCAGTTAGGAGGCTTTTGGTACTCGAACTGCTCATCCTCTTGGTTTGTCTATTTTCTGCCATAGACTGAGGACAGGAAGGAAGATCTTGTTTCCTGTAAACACGGAGAGTGAAAATTACAGCTATTATTGTTTTGACAACGGAAGGACTCCCTGAAGTTTGCACAGCAATTCATTCCTGACAGACTCCAGGTCTGAACTGCAGGAATATCTCCCTGGGGTGAGAGGGTGGGAGGGGGTCACTTAGGAAAGTTGGAAGTCTTGATGGCTTTGCATTAGATGTCAGACAGCATAAGATGTAATCATGAGCAGTCGGATGCCATGCTACTGAAATGGAATGCAGCCTGTGTTTTGATGAATGCTTTGAAACAGGCCTCATCCGTCTGAAATGAACATGTTGAATCTTGACCTAAAAATAAACCAGATTTTTCCAGTTTTTCTTTGGTGAAACAAAAATGCTTATTCTGCTTAGCTCTACATCACCTCACAGGCCATCCTGACTTCCAGATAATCTGACCCCAGGGGATGTCAGGACCAGCTTCCTTAAATCCCCGATGAAGGGAAATCTGCAAAGTGCCAGATGATGTTATCTCTCCACTGGTATCCACTTCACCACCTTCTGCCAGTCAGGACTCTTAAGGTAAAAGCAAGAACTTCCAGCGCTTGCAATGAGAGCAGATTGCTTGCTGTTGGCCTCTTGGCATGAGTTGGCTTGTCAGGCTTTTCAGAAGTCAAATGAACACCATTTGATTAGTGGCAGGCGTGAAAATGAAAAATATGCTGATACACCCCCTCCCTCCCAAATTGTTTTTAAAAAGTGCCAAAGTATTTTTATTCATTTACTTGGTGTGGCTTACATCCTAACAGCCAGACTTTCAGGGCCATGAACAAGCTCTATCAGCTCCTGGGCTCTGATATGAGAAACAGAAAGGGGTCCAAGCCAAAAGCTCAGATTCCAAACATCCCTGAACTTTGGAGAAGTTCAGATCTGAACACACATCTTTAGTGAGAAGAAAGCTGTAATATGATCCAAGTGCTGGATAAAGGGAGCCATAGTCTGAAGGTGACTTCTCGAATACTCAACTTGGAGCAGAGTGGAGGAAGAGAATAAAATGGATTAAGAAAGAATGAGGTAGGTATCCTCCAGCTGAGGAGGGACCAAAGTGAGTGAGGATAGTAATGGAGGAGAACTTCACATGGGATCAGAAAGGATTCTAGGAGCTGAATAAGTGATGTCAGAAAAGCTTCTCTGGCTGGAAGGGAGAAAAGGACCAAGGCAACTAGACCTGGCTGAGAAATACTGCAAGAATTATATGCATGTCTGTGATGCTGATTATAAGGCTGATATTGAGGCTCATATATGTCCCTGCTGCACAGAAAATGGACTATGAGGAAACCTTAAATAAACCAAAATATTGTTAATACACATCAACTACAGCTGCATTTCTATGATTGGAGTATGTGGCACATTAAGGGATATTACTACTCCATAGCTAGTGTTGTGCCCAAGGAGCAAATGGCACAACTCCCTTTGCATGTTACTGAACTGAACATGCCTCCGCATTTTAACATGTTTGTTCTGTCAGGTCCAGTGAGTTGCAGCCTGTGGGCCAAATTCTCTGCTGCCTTAGCTGGTGGTTTACACTCACTGCACAAGCCTAAAAGATGCCAAAGGGTATGAAGCAGTGTCTGATCATACCCTATGTCTAGGAGTGAGAAGGAACATGTATATGAGGTATTAACATGTGTGTGAGTGTGTGTGCACACATGCATGTGCCTGGACTCTAAGCATGTGCCAGAATAATGAATTCCTTGAGATATTTGACTTCTTTTCTGCCTGCTGCCACTGGTTGTTTGGATGACTTTTATGCTATACCATCACACCATCCACAAAGAGTAAAGGATAGCTTCCTGGCTCTCACTCCCTCATTTAATGAATACCACCACTAATTAACTGACAGTAACATGTAGCTGTTCTTGGCTGCATGTGGATCTTTCTGAGGTCATAATGGTTGTTGGTAATGTAATTTATTACTCTGTAAAGCACTTTGGGATACACTGCATGAAGACCACTCAGAAAGAGCCAAGGCAATAACAGAAGTCAGGATTTTCCCCAGTAAGGTAATATGTTCCACGCTCACTGTGCCTCAGTAAACCATCAAAAAGTTACACTGGTTCCAACGGAAAGCTATAAAGATTTGGAAAGGCTTTTGTTGAAACAGAGAACTACTGTGTTAAAGAGGTGGGCCTTTCTTTTGAGAGGAAGTGCCAGGCTTTTATTTGCTAAACAGATTCTGATAGCACAAAACAGCATATTAATAGAGGGAACACAGGCACTGAATAAAGGAATCTAGCTTTGGAGGGCAGGCGGTTCTCCATATGCAGCAGCCAGGGTCATGCAGTCAAGCCCATGTTAGGACTCGAGTTGTACTCTAGGTGAACTCTACCAAATTAGCTGTACATGATGCTGCATTCCCTCTTTTCTAGGAGGATCAAAGTTGCTGGACTGAGTCCCAGCTTTGTGAAGATAACCAGGTCACAGGATAAGTTTGCACCTATTTGTTACTTGTAATACACCATGTTACAGATTCCACTGTATTTCCTAGTTTGTACTCATATACAGGGTACTTGTACTCACATTTTTTCCTTCAGTCATCTGAGCTAATCGAATGACCTGAAATCCTTTCCATGGACTCCACCTTTAATACAGATAATCTAGCCCGGTGTAACATTTGACCTCTTTTCTATAAATCACTACTATTGCTCCCACCAAAAGTATTTGTATTATTACCTTGGTTTGTATGTAAAAGCATGCCACACTAACATTCAAAAAACGACTTGTCTCATAAATATAGCATTATGAAGACAGCATAGTTTTTCATTGGTTTGACTTTGATTGAGCCATTTCTGAATAGTGCCAGAACAAAGATATCCATAACAAAGGCATACATAATTCCTAAGCAAAATGTCTGATAAATAGCAGGGGAAGGATATAACTAGTGGGAATACATTCCAATTGTATAAAAGTGTTAATTGGTTGTCTACCTGCACACATTGCAAGTTTCACAAAGACACACACAAGTTACAGCAATTAATTACTTGCAGAGCCTATGCGACTGATCCCTCTATGTAATTAAATTTAGCATTCAGCCAGCACTGAATATACAGGCTAATATCAGGAAAATTCAAAAGTGAAGACTAAAATATGTTTCTTTCAATAAAACTTATACATATTTATTTTTTAAATGGTATTGCTAATTTGAGATTAAGTGAGATTCCTTTTTAGAAAGGCACCATTTTGTTTAAGTAACAAAATAGGATCCATTCTAGTATGCAAGCGAAACCAGTAAAACTGAGAAAAATAGTTCAGGCGAATAGTTTATTTATCAATAGCTACAGATTTGCATTGATTTGTTTATTATATTTGACAGAGACTTGTGGCCAAAAATAATTGGAAAAGAAATTGAAACAGCTGAATCATATAATTGTGTCATTTTCAAAATGAAACATTTTGATTTGTTGTTTTGAAATGATATTCAAAACTAAGTCTGCCCAACTTTAATTTTTTTAAAAATTAGAAAAAATCCCAAACTAAAACGTAACATTTCATTTCAGGTCACAGAAAATGTTTCTTTCAAGCTGAAGCTGTTTTTTTTCCCAGTTTTTCAGATCAGCCAGTGAGTGGCACAATCAGCTAGTTGCATAGCGCAAATAATAAGCAGTGACTGTTCCCATAAAAAATCTATCCCTTTCCAAATGGTGGAGAGTGCTGATTATAAGGCTTTCAAGAGAATGAATTGGGGAGAATCTAATCATTTATGTTCTCATTTAAACAGAAATGTTTTCTTACAACCAGAGAGTAGGAGGAGGCAGTGCCACTGTGCAAACAAACATATTTTTCACAGGACATTTTACTGGAAATGTTTACCACAGTTGTAAAAAATACATGGAGTGTTTTAATAGGATAGTGCTGAGTTGAACTTGTGTGATTCCTGTGGGATTGAAGATGTTCTGGAAATTTTGCCTTGTATTCTTCCTTTGTGACATTTCTTGAATGTATCTGCTTGTTGGTGCAATATGGACTAGTCCAAAGATTTTTAAAAATGTTCTTAGACTTTTTTTATAAGCCACAAGGGTAAGTCATTTCTGGCAAGGCTGACTGAGTAGTGGAGCAATTAAAATGATTTGTAGTGAATAATTTGAAACATGGTATATCTAGCCTTTTGTGTTGTTTGTGAGTTGTCCACAAGCAATTTACAATTTTCAAATGTATTCAATGTTTAAAATGATTTGCAGACTTATTTCTGCAAATATTTTTGGTTAAGTTTCTCAAGAGTAGTTGAGAGTACTAAATGTAAATCTGACCTGTGTTGATTTTTGATGATTTGACACACAGATCATAAAACAAAGGATATGTTTAGTTTTGTGTTTACTGGATGAGCATAACACTTATAATCAGCATATTTGTGTTGATAAATATAAATGTCCACATCCACCTTTATTTTACAACATTTTCTCAAGACTGTATGTTTAACATGAAAGCTAGTCAAATGGTTGGCTAAAATATTTCTTCACAGGAAATTCAAAAGTGATATAATCATAATAAAATTCAATGTAATGTCTACAAATTATGTTTTGATAATACTCTCTTGGTTTAGTTATCAGTATTCAGAGATGAGATTCAGTTCAGGCAGAAAAAAATAATCCAAATACCAACTTCAGTTTGGTAGCAGCATAGTATCAAGGAACTCCTAAGAGCTCTCCTTCAACACAGTATGGGGCTTCAGACAGCTGAGGTAAGCAATTAGTTTTGTTTAAATGATTTATGGCAATGACAAGAGCACTGTATAAAAGATGGCTAGTTTAGAAGACTTTACTTCCCATACCTGACAGGCTTGAAACGACAAGTTGGGTGAACTAAAGCTGTCACTTTACATCTCTTCATTTTAGTATATTAATCTACTATCTTTGCCATTAGGCCATTGTGAACAATACAATAAACAGAGGATAAATACAATTTGCAAATCAGCATAGCTTAATAAAATGGATAAATATTTTTAAATGCAAAAGTAGATACACAGGATCAGTTTGTTACTACATAGCTGTTTACATGTTCATTTAATGCACAGTCATTACTACACATTTAGTTTAGTACTTGCTTAATGAAGAATTACTAAATGCGCAGTAACAACAGTTACTGAGCAATAGTGTCTGTGCACAGGTTTTTTGCTGTGCAGTACCCTAATAACACTGTGCAGTAGTGTATTAGCACAGTTTTTTACCATTACACTACTGCACAGTTTTATTAGGCTACTGCACAGTAAGTGTCTCGTGTAGATGTGCCTGGTAAGTACTCTAGTTCTTTAGTCAGTGCTTCAAAAAACTTCTGAGCCCTAAATGGCATAAATTATTTAATTATTGGCTGATAGTACAGATTCTACATTGTTGAATTAAAGTAATCAAAATTTTCCTTTTAAGTCACTTGAGACTTTTAATCTATAAAATATATAGCTGCGGGTAAAATCAGAAGCAGTGTAAACGGTGATGGGAAAGTGAGGTTGCAGCATGTAAAGCAACTGTCAGGAGGGTACAAAATAATATCTGGGAGTGGTACATCTTCCTAGACACTTGTTAGTTCCTTTCCCTGCTACAACAGTATAGAGATGGAAATTAAACCAATTTACTGAGGATTAACTGATGCCATTTAAGTTACCTTTGAGAAAACAGGATCATAAAAATGCTTACAAAATAAATAAGAGTTTTGTATGCTTACTTTGGAAAATCAGCTTTTTGTTCTACAGCTCTCAATTAAAATATCCATTTAAAAGATTAATAACATGAAATGCTTACCATTAGCAGAACCAAAACCAGAATCAAGTTTTGGAAGGATCCAAAATCTCAGCCACGAACTCTGATACAGTTTTTAAAAAAACAAATGTTGCTAAATTACCAAATCTGAACTGGTGTCAGCTAGCAGAAGACACCATTTGTCTATTAGTTAATTTAGACTAATAGACCTATTCAGTCTCCCAGCCATCTGCAATTTTTTAACTTGTCATATTTGGTTTGATTGAAATTTTCACTTAGTAAGGAATTCCAAGGCTTTGAGGCAGCAGGGATCTTATTGACAAGATTTGTAAAAGTCTACCCAGTCGGAAAGAGTGTAACACAATGCAACCAGTTTACCAACAGTTAGATGCAGTAGGTTTTTATCACATCTTGGATTGCACAGTAACTAGTTTACAAAAGATCAGATAGCACACTTATCATAGACAATTACAAATATCACCAAAAAGCTTTATAAGATGACCCTTGTATAATGCTGTTTGGAATCACCCTGTAAGTAACCACAAAGCAATGAATATTTTTTCATGTTGAATCATTCTTCAAGCATTACTATCATCATCTTAATGTCACCACACTGACCTGTCAGTACACTGTAATGAAACACATTTGCATGGCAGTTTATCAAAAAGTGCCTTGCACTTGAAATGCTTTCTTGAGTCTATTTGCAATGAGAATTTGCACCTAAGATAGAATTCCTGGTCCATGGTTTTGGAAGTGTCCAGTATTGTTATTTCTTGGCAAAACCACTAGCAAACACATCTATAGATAGAGAATACATAATCTTGTGCAATATATACTTTACTGGCATATTGTAAAGCACTTAAACTCTCCACCAATATACTTGGCATATCTTCTCTGTGTACATATGACCATACAATACAGAGATTATTTTAAATTTACATTAGGATATAATTCAAACCATCAGGCTAGAAAATGGAAGACAATATAACAAAGAGCTAGCACATATTATTTGTAAAAACAATGGTTCTTAAAATCTTTGCTGCTTTGTCCCATAATCAAAACCTCAGTTTTGAAGTCAGGTAACTTAAAATTGTGATTTTTCTTTTTAGTAGGATTTTTGGTTTATAAAATTGTATTTGATTTTCCCACATGAAACAACAGTTGAACTTTAGACCTATTATAGAAGACAATTCACATTGCTGAAAAATCCCTGGGAATTTCTGTTTTACACGGCTGCATGTCTTAGCTTTAAAAAACATCTGAGAATTTATGATCCACTTTCAAAGAAACAGTAAAAATGTGGGTATAAAGAAGCACTTCATAAAATCTCCACATAAAGATTTACATAGAACCTAAGAATGTGGAGTCAGCAAAGCAAAAACTTGAAATGTTACTATGCTCCCACATCTCACTTTAGTGTGATTTTTTCCTAATCAGAGGTATATTGGACTCTTCTCTTTTATAAAGGATGACATAAGGTGTCACTGTCTGTATTGTTTAATGTCCAATCTACAGATGCTTAAGCATGTAATTAGTTGCACATGCCCAGGGGCTACAAATAAATGTTTGTAGGAACAGTGCCTTTTGTCCTTCAGGTGATTTGTATCTTGTTCAACCAGCAACTTATATCAGCTATACTAGAATTAAAAATATGTAAGCTGAATAAATTTCTGCCTTCCAAAATACATGGTAGAGAGTGTCCTGGCTACTTTTGTCATGCATTATACTCATGTCTCTGCAATAAACTAGTAAGTTTACATGATGGTTGTAGTTTTCATGTATAAAATGAATAGAGTGCTTGGTATACAGAAATATTAAAACTAATTCCCCTCTGTCATTAGGGCCTGAAAGGTTGTGTCACTGTTGTATCATTGTCATTAGGACCACTGTAGAGGTTGTAGAATATCTTTGTAAGTCATAAAGGGCAGGTTAGGCAAATGCTTGTCTAGGATGGTTTGATCAGGCATGATCCTGGCTGGGGTAGGGGGTTGGGCTATATGAGCTCCTGAGATCCCTTCCAGCCCTACATTTCAATAATTCTATGAAGTTTAAGGACTGAACTTGAACAATAACACTACGTATATTCTTATCAAATTTGCAGCTGACAGTAAGCTGTGTGGGTTAGCAGGCACTTCAAAGGAAAATAATAGGATTCAAAATGACCTTGATTAATTGAAAAAAATGGTCTGAAATAAATAGGATGAAATTTAATCCAGTCAAGTGCAGAGGAAGATGTTGGGGCTACAGTAGATCACAAACTGAATGCGAGTCATCAGTGTAAAGTTGTTACCCAAAAGAGCTAATGAATCCTGGGATATACTGACTGGAGGGTCATACGCCAGTTGCAAGAAGTGACTCTTCTACTCTATTCAGCACTATCAGGTCCCACCTGGAGTACTAAGATTAGCTTTGGGCACTAGACTTTAAGAATGATATGAACATATTGGAGAAAGTCCAGAGGAAATAATAAAAATAATGAGAAGTCTAGAAAATATGACATACCAGGAAAGGCTGAAGAACTGAGATTATTTATTCTAGAGAAAAGAATACTGAGGAGGGATTTGACAACAGTCTTCAAATATACAATAGAGGTGCTATAAAGAGGATGGGGATAGATTATACTCTGTATCCATAAGGATCAGGACACAAAATACTGTATTTACTCAAATCCAAGACAAGCGTTTGCTCCCCATTTAATCTGTGAAAAGCCCCTTATCTTGGATTCAAGTACAAGTGGGGTTGGGCAGGGGAAGGGAGGCAAGAAGCTGCTGTGGCTTGAAATCCAGTCCCAACCCAGGCTCAGAGCCACTGCCCCCACTGTTGCCTTCCCCTACTCACCTGCCCTCTTGCTGCCTTTGCCCATCACCCCCTCTGCGCTCCTCCAATGCCTACCCTCCCTGGCACTGCTTACCATCTGGCCCCAGCTCAGGCCCCGCTGCAGCCTGGGACATGGAGCACTTGGCTGCTTTGGCCCCTGTCCTGCCAGGAAACAACTGCTGCATGGCCAAGTTGGGGTAAGGCAGTGATGGAGGAGAGGGGAGAAGTGGCAGAGGGCAGAGACAGTCAGGAGGGCAGGCTGCAGGAGGGGTCAGATGCTCTCTCAGGGGGCAGGCGAATGTAGTGGGGGGCAAGTGGTGGGGTCAGGTGCCAGGTGTGGCAGGCACTGCAAGGGAGGCTGGCATCAGAGCATGTAGGGATCAGGAAAGGGTAGGGAGAAGGGTGAACAAGTACTGAGGGGGACAGGTAGCGGGGGGACAGGCCACTTGACTTCCCCACTGCCTGCCCCTCTACAACCTCCTCCACTGCTTGTCCCCTGCACTGCCTGCTCCACGGCTGCCTTCCCTTTATCATTGCTTGCTCAATTGTGTGTGTGTGTGGGGGCGGGGAATGTTATGAATTTAAAATGACCCTCAAATAATTAGATTCCTGACATGGAAAATTATAACAATTTATACATTTTCCATGTCTAGAATTATTTTTGGGGAAGGGGGTGGATCTTAATTTGAAATCATCTTGAATTCAGATAAATATGGTAATAGGCTTAAACTGCAACAAGAGAGATCTAGGTTAGGTTTTAGGAAGGACTTTCTAACTCTGAGAGTGGTTAAGCACTGGGACACAGACAGATTGTGGGCCCTCCATCATTGGAAGTTTGTAACTGCAGGTTTAAGAAACATTTACCAGATGTGGTTTAGACATGGATAACTGTGCTGTGAGCAATGGGTTCAGGCTGAGGTTCCTTCCAGACCTATTTGCCTGTGATTTTGTATATCAGCCTTTCCACTGACTTTACTGAGCTTGTGTGCATGTGCAAACACACACACACACACACACACACACAAATTGTACAGAAAGAGCTTGATGAGGTGAGCCAAGCTGCACTTCTCCTCTGAAATGGAAACATATTATCAGGTAGACTTTTACAGACAGAGAAAAGATTTCACAAAGCATTTTATTTGGAATAATTTGTAATTTCACCAAACTCTCATATGCACATAATATTGAATTCTGTTTACATCTTATATAATAAAGATACAGTGAAAGATTTTAATAAGATAATGAAAATGTTTAATATAATCACAGATGATTAATAATTATATCATAATAATGATTTTTTTCTTATATAGCATATCATATTGGATCTTAATGTGCTTCATCAGCTTTGGTTTTAGCCTACCCCAAAATTTCCTCCATCTGATTTTTGGACCTTTTTAATTTGATAGATAATGGAGGAAACATGGGAAGCAAGTGTACATGTTTTTAGAAGTTTTATTTCAGGATGCTCACTGTTGGCTGATTTGAGCAAAACAGCTGAGTAAACTGGCCAGTCATATATTCCAGGTTGCCATGTACATACCGCAATGCTACTTGTGAAAAATGCCAGAAAAGCTGTCTTTGATTTTTCTCACACTTACATACATATATCATTTCATCTATATGGTGTCACAGAACAAATTATAGCCCTTCAATTACATCCTGGCCTTGAGATATGATTTTATATGTAACAGATGTAACAAAAAATATCATTACCAGATAGTAACAAAAGATCATAATATAATTTGAGAGATAATAATTCATGACCTGATATCCTATCCCGGAAATTTGTCTTTTTTAAGTACATGAAACCAGGGTAGTGGTTGCCAAATGTTTCAAGCCTTAGGATAAGGCCAAGATGCAAATGAACTCAGCTTATGAGAAGTGATTTGAGTGATATATTGCTGATGCCCAAGTCCATCATGATCTAATCATAACTGTTTTGCAATCATTAAAAAATATGAACAAAGTTTTTCTGCTAAAAACCACTCTAAAGCTTTCTACTAAAAATTGTACAAAACAAATATTCAGATTTACATTCCACAGATTCCTCATGATCTCTCATTCGTGTCTTTCCACCTCCTTTCTCTCCCTCTTGACTACCAAATACACTATTATATAAAAGAACAGCTCAGCATTTAAGCACCTATTATGGAGCCCTCACACAGTTAAACTTCCTCTAGTCTTGGAGTGGTGACAATATGCTATCAAAAGGTGCCTCCCAGCAAGTCCACACATGCCATTTGTAGAACCTCAAACCCATGTGAGGTGCCGCAAACCACATGTGATGCATGTGCACCCATTTGCCAGACTGCTAGTTAGTAGTGTGGAAGGTTTTTTGGACATCAGGAGATCCCAGTGTCAAAAAAAAAATGTTGCTAAGAAAAGCAGCGCGGCACATGTGGCAGCAGCATGCACCACCGGAAACTGGAGCCTGGCCAGTCACAGCCATGCTCTGGTTGCCAGCTAGGCTCTGAGAAGTGTTGATTGCCACTGCTGCTGCCCTGGGAGGCCCCCAGGACCTCAGGTAAGGTTGCTGGGGTTAGCACAGGTGTTGGTCCCAGCTTCCCCTACCCGACCTGGGACAATTTGCTTCGCACCAATCCCACATGCAGGGGCATGCACAGCTGCAAAAAGCAGTGGCACAGATTTGTGCTGCTGATATTTTTGCCACATGAACTGCACGCCCCTACATGTGGGAACATGCCCAAAAGGTCTACAAACATGGGAGAGAGGTAAATTTTCCCCTTTACCTAAGGATACATAAAAATGGGAACCATTTATTTCTTAACTTGCTGGATAAACTGCTACAGAACCATTTGAACCTTTCCCCTGAATGTCTTTAAAACATTCCCAGTGAGAAGAATTCACAGCTGCGCTGTGGCACAAGCTGACATGCCCAAGTTGTGGGTTACCTTCTCAATTTGGCCCTATATCATCGGTGGATAGTGAGGTGGTCTTGTCAGAGTGTGGTGCATTCTAGTTATTCCCATTTGGAGCATAATGCTTTAGGGATCATTGCCAGCTGGTGTATCTTAAAACAGGCTCTAAGTCAGGCCCAGCACAGATGTGCCATGAGAATCAGGGAGCTGTTACTTTGCTCTAGCTTCAGACAGTTTAGTATATTAGCTTTCACTGGGCCTGCAGCCTAATAATAAAAGTGTTAGAGGGGGATTTCTAATTTTCATCCACATTTTATAGTTCAGGATAGGTCAGGGTGTTTATTTTACTAGATAAAATTGCTCAATTTGCTTAAATGGTCAAATAGTAAATTTTGTTTCTGTAATGGAATTACTGTGATGAAAGATGGAAATCAAATTTGGGTTGTATTTATGTGTCCTGCCCACTATATCAGAAGATCTTTCTGTGTTGACTGATTTTAGAGAGTTGGCACTTGCCTTAAATAACTGTTTTACTTTGGGAATTTTGCTGAGATACAAATATACAATCCTCTGAAGGGTGCAGGGGTACAAATAATTTCTAAAAACAGAGATGAGGCAAAATCAGAACTTCTTCTACAACCACTTTATTCCTCTCCCCTGCCAAATTTCTGCAATTTGGATAAAATAAAACTTGATAGTATGAAGTGCCCTTGGGATTTTGGTTTTGCAACATCTGACAAAATTCTTGGCTTAATGCTGCTTAGAAAGGAATATTTTTCTATTTCTTTCATCATTTCTGTCTCACATTTCATCTCCCATCTCTTTCATTGTATTGCCACTATCTTTCAAAAATCTCTTCAGTCCATTAAGTCCACTGTGTGCTAGACCAATGTCATACTATTCTCTTCACAGAGGGGAGCTCTCAATGGGTGTAATACTGCAGTGGAAGATGCAAGAAAAATTGTGATTCAACCAAAGATACCAGAGGAAAAGTATCCTAAAGAGGGAGCTCTTTCACTCTGGAAGCAAGAGGAGCATGTAACACTCTCTTTTACTGGTCAGTAGGGACACAAGGAAAAATGGTTCTGTGATCATCTTATTCATCCGTGCCCTTCTCTGACAATGCTAACGCTAATAATGATTACAATCTAGCACAGTACTTGTGCTTCCTTGCCATCCTGGTGCTGGCTTCATGAATACAAGTGAAGATAGTTTCCTCCCTCTTTCCCCTTTTCTCAAATGCTTACTTAGGGCTATCAGTTTTTAAACAGATCTCCTACCTGTTTTTACTGTTAAGAAATTATTGGAAGCCGTTGTGCTACTCTGAAGACTTTTAGAATGGCTTAACGGCTGCCTGAAGTAGTTTGGATTGCACAAAATCTCATGGTCTGATCATGAGAGGTGCTAACATCATTCCAATTATCATTCCTGCAGCTGTAGGCACATGCCTTGCAGGAGTGGGGCCTCACTCACCATTGAATATGGCCTTGTTTATAAATTTCTTGTCTTTCTACTTATTACTGAATTTAATATATCACTTTTCTTTTCTTTTGAAATCTTAATATGCACATTATATACCATAGTTTTGTTGCAAAGTCAAATGCTACCATAAATTAAATGGATTCCTTCATAGATGTTAAGACCAGGAGGAATATTAGATCATCTGTCCTCTGTTTCTGTGTATCATAATGCCGTTACATTACAGCATTAATGCCATTACATAATGAGGTTCTCTCTGCATTATGTTGAAAAACCTGTGTTTGACTAAAACGTATTTTCCAGGTTGGCTTTCAGTCTTAATTTGAAGGATTCTTGCTGCCCTATCAATGTGCATTATAAAATATATAACAAAGGGCAGCTGACTTCCTGCCCTTTGGATGGGGGGCTGGACTCGATATCTTCCAAGGTCACTTCCAGCCCTAATGTCTATGAAATCTATAAGACTATACAGTGCTCTGCATATAAGACTATACATGCTCTGTAAGTGGGAAGTAAAATACAGTTTTGTAAAGAAATGATGGTAAATGCTCTTATGGCCACTTGCAAATAAATATTTGTACTTGTGTAAAGCTGCTTTTCAACTTAAAACCTACACACCTGCATGCGCGCGCGCGCACACACACACACAAATGCTGGCGCACACATCCATTTTTCACAGTAAGGAAAGTCAGCTCAGTAGGATATCTCCATGTCAACATATTCACATTGGTGCTGTTATTTTGATCTAATCAGGAAAGGAAATGACCTTACAAATAAGATTTACAAGCAGGGGTCAATAGTCTCAGAGAGGCAGCAATCAGAGGTGTTTCCATGCTTGGTCAGGAGACACACATTTTTAGGGGATTTTCATCTACTCAGTTAATTATTTATATTTTTATATACTACCTTCAAAGCCTCCCAGCTTATGTTATGGAAAACAAAGCCAAAGATCAGAGTAAGAAAAATAAAGTGATGATGAAAGTTAACAAAAGACATTTTCTGATCTCAGTTTTTGCTTGGACTCAGTTTAACCTGGATTATATTAATAAAGAAATCCCTGATCACCTCCAGCAAACCTCACAGTGCAGCAAAAGTCATTGGGAATTGTCAAAAAAATGTTTAGGTTTGATGTGCCTACTTGAACAGGTGAAGAGAAAATGAAAAGCCAAAGACTCTATATTTAACAATACACATATTGTAGATTCATGTTATTGACAGGTAAGTGCATGTATATAAGGGTTGTATAGGAAAAAGGAGATTTTCTAGGAGTTTCAATAGGCCATATGCCTGTTCTAAATGTAGAAAGGCTGTGAGGGCAAAAGAGGTGTACAAAAATATACCTAGAATGCAGTGTGCATGCTACAGCCAGACACACCCCTGGGACCAAAATATGCTAATGGTTAGGTTGTAAGAGGCAATGATGGTCTGCCAAAATCTTAATAGCTAAGTCCCTTAAAATGTCCAACCTACTCAGCAATAAGTATAATATTTCTTCTGCTCTCCTCATCCAATCCTACCCTCCCCACAGTCCTGCCTCCACTCAAATAGCTATCAAAACCACACTTGTCTCTCTGCAATGCAAACACAAATTCATCTACTCCATAAGCATTCTCACACCTCCAGAATTCTATCAATTCTGTGCTCTGAGCTCCCTCTGTGTGTATGTTTCTAAAGGGAGAATATGTGGGCCAATTCTTAACTTGCTTCCAATTTTGCAATGCATTTGATTTCACTGGGCTTACTCCTAATTTATACTAGCAACAGGGAAGTGTCCAATCAACAGATACTTCTCATAATCCTGGCTAAATGGGAAAAGCAGTCCATTCTGCTTCAAGTTGGCTGTGCTCCAATAAACTTACATGAGGGCTGAATTTGATCCAGTGAGCCTGTTCCTTGGGACAAATAAGTATGGTAAATTGTTGATGGCAGTTTTGCTTTATTCTCTGACAAATCCAAAACAGATTTCCACAGTTTCTTCTATACAATTCTTCTCTAGTTAAAAAGAAAAAAACACATTTATTTTTACAGTCCTTTCTAGATCATTGCTGTTTTGCATTTTATACATGTTTTGGCTTTAAAAATACTGCCACTTGCTGATTGTTGTTATTAATTTCTACCTTCATATGAGTCACCAAAAACTACTAATGGAGAATTCATTAAAATGAAAGACAAAATTTAAAAAGGTGGCTCAGGTATTTAAAACTACTGTTCTACCAAACTTGGGGAAGAAGGAAGAGACTGAGAAAGCAGGTCTAAAGCATTCCTTTCACACTGTCAATAACAGCATGTAGCAAAGCAATTAACATTGTAACCTACTGAAAGTACTGGTTATATTATAGACAGACAGAATGTCATAGCTTGCTGAAAAATGAAAGATACCCATATGTACAAAAATTAGCAGCAGTAAGCAAAACTTCCTTAGTTTTTATGTCTCTAATAACAGGTGGCAATACCGCCACATGTCAACCTCTAACATCCTGATGGAAAAACTGATTCCACATTAATGCTCAGAGAGGACCATTACTTGACTCACCAAAGCCACTTTGCAGGTTTTCATTGGAGTGTGCCCACAGAAGCACTAAAGCTTAAAAATATGAAGATGTTAAGAAGTTACTTTATACCCTGAAAGATTTAAAAGAAACTCAGAACTGGCAACTCTAGCAGTTAGTGATTGGGAAGGGATTAGCCAAACATCCTATGGAAAGTTCCTCTTTTTATCTGTAAATTTATAAATGCTTTCTCTTAAGGAGTTATACAATACTCACTGAGCTGGAAGTAGCTATTTAAAAAGTTATTATTGTGTAATATTCTTGTTTGACCTAACAATAAACTCTGTACAGAGTAAGTGTGAGCAAAGCTAGTTACTATACAGATGGACAGGCCATGGCATGCTTGGTTCTTCTTGATGTTATAAGACTGCACACACTCTCCTCTAATTAATTTAGAAATACTCACATGCACTACACCAGGTGAAATGGAAAATATAATACTATAAAAGCCATGATGATTGACTAATAAGTTGTGCAATGTAATGCAACCAGAAGTGTGTCAAGAGAAAAAAGAAAATAACGGATAATTAAAGTCAATCATAGGTTACAATGCACAGCTCAATTCAAAGCATTTCCTTGGAAAATGTCAGTAGCTTGGGTGTTTCTTGCTGGGATGCTTGAATGGCTCAAATATTTTAACAATAACAGGCCTCGACCCTGCGAAGATGTATGCATAAGTTTAAGCACTGTGAGCGTTTGACTGAGGCCAATGAGACAACTCAGTGCATAACATTAAACATGTCTATACATCTTTAACAGGATTAAAGCCATGAATTTGAAGTGTTCCAATCTGATAATCTTTGTAAAGCACAAAATAACAAACAGTTCACAGGGCCTTTATTTCTAAAATGTTCACAGTGTGATGGATGTGTCAGGAGAATCAAAAGGAAGCAGAACTGTGATATAATTTCTACAGAAATAATTTATTTCTTTACCTTGCATGAAAAGAATCTAAATTACAATTAAGAATGTTTTACAAAGTTTATTTTTCTTTATGTGGTTATGTGCCTGGTGACATCTGATGATGGAAGCTAAGCAGAGTCTTATGTAGCTAATACCTGCAGAGTGCTGAAAATAGCAGATATGGTTGTCTTTGAGCAGGGGAGGTCTTTACAGTGTCTAACAGAGTATTTTTTTGTGTATGAAAAAGAGTATTTGCTATTTATCCTGTACACAGTGTTTCAGTGAACCTCCAGTTAGGGAGCAGAAACAATAGCATGTGTCTTAGGTGACCAGGCACATCTCACATTTTAAATAAAGAACAAATTAATAGTTAACATGAACAGTTTGCAAAGAACCCACACAGATATCTGGATAAAATGTTCATGGAGTAGTTACAAATGATTGAATTTCTTTCTGTTTACAAAGATTTTTAAACTATGAATAGACCATGGACCTCCTATAAATTAAAATGCTATTAGTATTTATTTTGCTTACAGATGCATAACTGGGATAGTATCTTTCTTCCTCCATTCTAATGCTATTTAATATAATTTGTGTGTTTAGAATGTGAGTGAAATAGTATCTTTGGATCAAGGATCCTTAGATCATGAACTGTATCTTCCTATATTTACAGTGCAGTAGTAAATATAGTAGGACTCTGATCCTGAATGAAGTCTTTCTGTACATTAAAAATGTAATTATTAAATGCAAATAATAATACACTTAGAATTCCCACTGACAAAAATGAGAGTTTTGTTCAAACACTGTGGGTAGGCCATGGCCAGTTTTTTGCATGATTTTGTGTTACTAGCATTTAAAACTAAATATAATAATGCCATTAATGTACCTCAAATCCTAAATGAAAGTATTTTTTGAACACATATTAGGGCAGGATAGAGAAACTAACGCAATCTTTTAGAAGGGCAGACAAGGTTCTTGGGGTAAATCTGATTTTTTTTATTAAACCAACTCAAATAGTTGGAAAAATTCTTTTTAGCAAGCTTTTGGGCACAAACCCTTCTTCAGCCTGACAAAGGGTGTTTGTGCCCAAAAGCTCGCTAAGAAGAATTTTTTCAACTATTTCAGTTGGTCTAACTCTAATAAAATATATTAGATTTACCCAAAAAACCTTGTTTGCCTATGTCCTTAGACCAACTCGGCTATACCCTACACCCCTGAAATCTTTTAGAAGGGACACTTGAAGAACAGACATTACCAGAGCTGACAGTACTAGTTCATCAACTCTATCTCATCTGTGCCTTTGAAAATCTCCATTTGAATTCATCTTAACATATAATGGTGAAAACTCTACACACTTCTTAATACGGAAAGTTCAAGGAAATTAAAGAAGGATTTTTTCCTGCATTTCTTTGTAAGTAAAGAAGGGCTTACATTTATTTTTAAAGTTTAGAACAGCTTGCTTTTATGTTAGAAAAATCATGAATGTCAAATCTTTGATTTGGAAATCCATAAAAGCAAATATAACTGAGATGGGGTGAGCTGGAATTTAGCCTTTAACAAAGATTTCCTCTGTCCAAAATGCTAGTCACTAAATGGGTACTATTAAAAAATATTAAGTATATTGACTACAATTTCAGCTCCTGCTAATAACTTTTGTTTTCTTATTAAATATCAACAATGGACAAGCTCTCTAGTTTTCACAGTCTTGTGGCCTTGACTGGAGCTGAATTTGCTGTTAAAAAACAAACAAAAGTTTATAAAGAAAAAAAGAAAAAACCCCTCTGACTGTATCACAAGGAAAGAAAGCAAGCACAGACATATATCCTAAGATTTTCCTTCTTTTGTGAGTCACCTTTAAAAAAGAAATACATAAGAAAGAGAAATCGTCACATGACTCTAAGCCTCTTACAGGTACAAAGTTCAAGATGCATTCAATCAGTTTATGTGCTTTGCCGTATCAAAAATAAGAAGACTTCTATCTCCTGATTTGGATCCCCTAACAGCAGAGAGAAACTGATAATTACTGGAGCAAGGCGCATTGTTTTCAGTTTAGTAACTTTCTTCTCTGCCAGACTTGTGGTTTCATTTAAAGTTTCAATGCTTCCATCCTCTGAGAAGCCCAGTGGCTCTTCAATAAAAGAAGATCAAATGATGTTAATCAGGCAGTGTGACCTAATCCTTTAATTCAGCTGTCTTTGTACATTAGAAACGTTCTACTCATGTAGGATTGATTTGCTCTTTGACTTTTTTTGTTAAATGCACTTTTCTGGAGTGCTGCTTCTGACTCCTGCTCCCCTCCAAATAATTCTCTGTCACGCTTCTGTATAACTGAGAAATTAAAACATTTATTTTTCAGGTCTTAGTAGCGTGTCCTGATGAAAGCAGAGGGGCAAAATCTCCTAACACTATATAAAAAGCCAAGATTCTCATGCAAAAGTGTATGTATCTCAGTACTAAGTGCCATGCATATTGTGTTACTTTGTCATAAGCACATAAGGCAGTTACTAAATGATGGCTGAATGCAGCAACACTAGATTCAGTAGGTTTGGAACCAACTACAATTTCTGGTGATACATGTTCTTCTCAATCTGCAGGCATCAATTCTATTAATTCAACAGTCAATGCTTGTGAACAGAGGTGATATCTTTTATTAGACCAACAAGATTTTTGCAAAAAAAAGTCTTTGAATACAAGCTTTCGGGCACAAACACCCTTCCTCAGGCACAGTGATTTCATCTAGAACTGACAGCAGTATATCAGAGGACCTCTGAGATCCTATACATTGCAACAAAGAGAATGCCAATTCTATTTACGGATATTTAGCTGGATAACTTGCACATTAATGTGAGTTACATGGCTAAATCCTTTTTACATTGTTGTGGAACTATATCTTTAAATTTGAGGACTGTGTACTGTCTCAGATTCATATTCAGCTTTGGTAGGCACAATTCCCTAGAAGTCAGAGAAGTTGTCTCCACTTCAAATCTGAATTAAGCCTCCTGTCCATAGCAGATATTGGACTGAGAGCAGACAGCTGTCTATGTGGCATGGATTGTTTCTACAAAGTAATCAGTGACATAAGAAACATTAGGTCCTAAGAAACATAAATGACCTAAGAAACATTTGCCTACATGCTCTGTATACCCCATTAGAAAACTGTGCAGTTGCCAGCAAAGAGAAAAGCTAGAGTAGAGCTCCACAGACAAAAAGTCATCCACACTATTGATAGTAAGGTGTAGACAGAAGGGAACCAGAGCTGCACTGGTTATATTTGTAAGGGCTGTGTTCCATATTGTCTGTGTTGTCTGTACCTGGATATTCTTGTAATAAACAGATTAGCCCAGTGGCACGCCAGTCTGTGTATGTGGCATGCAGCAGATCAGGGTGTGGGCAGGCAGCATGGTGGCAGAGAGAAAGCAGAGCGGCAAATTGGGAAAGAAGAACAAGTAATGGAGCAGAAAGCAAAGCAGCAGATTGGGCAGAGAAAGCACTAGATAGGGAGGAGAAAGCAGAGCAGTGGTTAGAATTGGAGGGATTGGAAGAGCATTTGGGGAATGTGCAGAGCTTAATTTGTGGCACACCTATCAAAAAGGCAGAGCATGACTTAGTGAAATAAAAAGACTTTAGAAATTGTTTTACAGGTGCTCTTCAATACATTTTGAATGTGGGAGAAGAAGAGATAAGCCCTGGTTATTAGAGCTTCTGATATGTTGTCACTGAGTATACATAATGAACTAGACAAGCAAACAACACATCTTTCCATTAGAAGGCAGCAGATTGTTCCAATTTAATTGATTCATTAATTAATTATGTTGTGCAATCTTTTCAAATGTAGGCTTGATATAGCCATTTGGCATTGTACATAAGAGACTGTAGCAACGTAGAAACATAGTACTGGAAAGAAACCCTTGGTTCATTGAGTTCTGTCCCCTGCTATTGCAGACATCTTTCATACGCTTATGGTGCTCTATCTTAAAAAACGTGAGGGTTTTATTTGTGGGGGGGCTCAGCTGTATGGTTCTTGTTCTTATGGAATTCATAGTATTCTTTTGTGATGGAGATGAGCTTTTCCCTGTGGCCATAAGGGACACGACTAGGAGCAATGTCAAGCATTGGAACAGGCTACCTTGAGAAGCTGTGGACTCTTCATCCCTGGAAATTTTCAAGAGCAGGTTAGACAGACACTTGACTGGGATGGTTTAGTCAGGGATGATCCTACTTTGAGTAGGGGGCTGGGCTAGATGACTTAATGCCGTCCCTTCCAGCCCTTTTCTATGATCCTAAAGAACTGAAAACTGATTGAAGTCTGGTAGCGGTAACAGCGAGCGGATGTTTAAAGCAGATATCTGTTGGCAGACAGCGCCATCTGTTGTCCCTAAAAAGAATCGCCTCTGCACAGGGCATCAGATTAAATAATTGAATATTATTGTGTGTTGATATTACCAGGATCATGAATACATTTTACATGAGATAGCTATTTGTTATGAAAAACAAATAATCCTGAGAGTGGGGACCAGAACACAAAGCTCTCTTTGTGTAAAGAGTTGTACTCTTTAAAGCAGATATCTGTTGGCAGAGAACACCCCAACCAAAGCCTTTGCATGACAGCACTCTCCTGGGAAGTCTGAGATGTGGGTTTCAGTACCCCTGAAGTTGAGGAGTGCCTAGATCCCAGGTCTTCCACTTCCTGGGTAAGTCATCTAATCACTAGGCCTTTGGAAAAAGTTAAGCATCAGCACTGGTCCCTGTTAGGTCAGGTGGGGTATACAGATGTGCTTTCTTCCAAAATTCAATGCTGCTGTCTGCATGAAGAAGGTATCCTGATTCAGGTATGTGCTTCCCCTCTGGAGTCTCTAGGTCCTGATATAAGACATATCCATGGGCAACAAAGATGAAAAAGGGCTTGGAAAGCAAGTTATACGAGAAGAGGCTGAAGGCACCTGGGTATGTTCAGCTTGCAAAAGGGACATGCAAGCAAATATTTGAAGGGCTGCTATAAAGAAGAGGGAAAACACTTTTTCTCCCTTGCTGTAGGGAGGAGGACACAGACCAATGGTTTGAAGTTGCAGCAAAGTACGTTTAAAGTAGATATCTGGAGGAACTTTTTTACAGTTAGACTAGTGAGGCAGTAGAATAGGGAAGTTGTGTGCCTAGAGAAGCTATGGACTGTCCAGTATTGGAGATGTTCAAGAAGAGGCTGGGCAGCCACTAGCTGAGGATGATCTAGGTGTAGCTGTGCCTATGTTCTACTATGGGTACTTCCCATTCTTTTGGGCTTTGCTGGTTGACCCTGCCCACCTCCCCTTTCTGCTAAACATGTCAGGGTGTTTTGAAGCCTTCCTCAGAGGCTTTGGGTGTTGGCTACAGCCAAGACTGGAGACTTTGACTGGGGGGTGTTAATGTTTCTGCTGGGGCCAAAGCCAAAGGTTCCTAGCTACAGAGTCCTGCTCCTCCATTAGGGTTAGACTGATCACCATATTTGTCATCAGGAAAGAATTTTACCCCATGATCAGACTGGTATGAACTGTGGGGTCATGGGCAATGGGTGCCTCCCAAGTCTGGGGGTGCACCAGATCACTGACTGGGGTTGCAGGGGGGAGAAGGGTCCTCCAGAGGCAGATCACCAACCAAGGGGCGATCCCCCAGCGGCCGATCGCTGAGCCAGTGATAAAATCAGAAGTGCACTTCCGGTTTCGCAGCTGGCGCTTCCAGGGGGTGCACAGCTGATCTCAGCGTCGCCAGTGGGTGTAGTCGTCAATGCGTGTAGTCCTCTACATGGAATCTCTTGATCTTATATTGACAACATTTTAAAGAAGAAGGACATTGGCTGCCATGGTTCCCCTCCTCTATCTGTAGCAGGTTTAGGTGTCCCACTTAATTAGGGATGGGTTGTCACTCTAGCCCAGGGGTGGGCAAAATGCGGCCCGGGGTTGGATGGGGCCCGCCAGGCCATTCTATCCGGCCCACGGGGCCCCTAAAAAATTTAGAAAATTCATATTTATCTGCCCTGGGCTGCCTGTCATGCGGCCCTTGATGGCTTGCCAAAACTCAGTAAGCAGCCCTCTGCCCAAAATAATTGCCTGCCCCTGCTCTATCCAGAGTTCAGACACACCTCTGTGTCTAGGATTTTGCTTACTGGCTCACTTCTCAAAGTCTCCCTTCTCAGCAATGATGTCCTCTGGTTCACCCTTGGGATGCACCTTGGTCTTTCCAGTCACTCTATAGCAGTGGATCTCAAGCTTTTTTTTACAAGGACCCATTTGTAAACATCAATGGCCAGTCCTGACCCAGTGCCCCTCACTCCTGACCCAGTGCCCCCTGCTTGCAGGCTGGAACTCTGCCAGCCTCCAAGCGAAAACTCACGACTTATCATGTTTTTCTCCTTTAAAGGAGAATCCATTTTTTAAATTTGTTTGTGACCCTTTAATATATTCCTGTGACCCACTTTTGGGTTGCGACCCATAGCTTGCAAAATGCTGCTGTATAGGAAGCCTAGGTGCCTCAGTCTATCTGTATGACCCCTGAACTCTCCCATGGCAAAGGCATCTACACTTTTGGCACTACAGTGCCCATGTAGAAGTGCCTGCAGTGCTGATTTGGATCTGGTTCTTTGACTGAGCATGTTCAAAAGATAAGACAGAGCCTGCCAGTTACAAAGGTTTTAACACATCTTGAAATAAAGTGTGGTGGTTTCTAGATGCAATCCTAAACTATTTCAGAAGCTTTAGATAAAGTTTTCATAGTGGGTGATCGGCCTGTCAAGTTATACCCAGTTAACTTGCAAGAACTGGGATGGAAGTTACACAGTGACCTTAAAAGAGAGCCAAGTGGCTTGGACAGGTGACTGACACAGGACTGAAAGGGGATCACAGCTCTGAGGGCTGGTTCCCCCAGCCAGCACCGTATCTAGGTATCTAGGTTCCTGGCGGCCCTGGGTGAACTTTTAGTATCAGAGATAATAATAATCGGACAACAGGAAAACCATTACCATTTTCGGACCCCCTTTCTGTCCGGGCCCTGCGCAGCCACCCAATTCACCCAGACCTGTGTCCAGCCCTGCATGCATCTGTGCTACTCTGGGATAACATCGACATATTTCTGTTATTTTTTACCACTGACCAACAGCAAATGTTCCTTGCTGTGTACAGCCCAGACTGCTTGCTTATTCCCGGGGTTCTGAAGTGTTTGGGGAAAAACCAAGACGAATACAAAACTCTAAAACTCTTGGTTCAGAGGTGATACCTTTTATTAGACCAAGCAGAAAACAGCGAAAATAAAAGTCTCCTTCTCTGCAAGCTTTCAGGCACACAGGCCCTTCTTCAGGCTGAGGGGACATCAAAGACTGTAAAAGTCCCCTGAGGTAGAAAATAAACTGCATTTTGCATGGAGGAAGCTGAAGGTGGATGTCTGTTCCTCTGGGCCCATGGGAGTGTCTCTGAGTTGCTCTTTGATGTGGAAATAAGAGTTTCTCTTCCCTGGTGGTGTCAGATGGCAGAAAGGCAAGAAGGCGCCGAAATCGTGGGAAAGACCCAGGGGTGTAGGTTGTAGCCCTGTGGGTCTAAGGCAGGCATCAGCAACAGTTTGGGGCAGAGCGCCAAAAAAAGGTGCCACCTCGACTTGTAAGATGCTGGTGTGCCGGGGCGGACGGTGGGGGAGCCACGAGGGCCCTGATCCTTGTTGCGGCTGCCCACCCCAAGGCACAAGCGCCAAGAAAAACGCCTTCAAGCCCCCGTGCCAGGGGGCTGCCTACCGCGGTGTGAGAACATGGGCAGACAAGGCTCCGTGGGTCAATCTGATATCTTTAGGAAAGAACCGAGCAGTTTCTGTGCTTCCCAAAAATACTGCAGCGTCCAGCTGACACACACGCCGCCTGAGGGGCACACTGCAGAGTCTCGGAAATACTCTGCACTAACTCCTACGTTTAAACATCGGTCCGAGCAGTAAAGAGGCAAGAGCGGGGGGAAGCAGGCGGCGAAATTCTCTTCCGTTCATTCTAAGCCCGTTTCCTCCGAGGGCGGCGGGACCCCGGGAGGAGACTGCGGCTCCGCTCCGGTGCCGCCGCCAGGGCGGGAGGAGCAAGGGCGCAGGCGCGGAGCCGGCCGGGCCCTGCCGCGCGCTTCCTGCAGCCGCCGGGCGGGATGGCGGCGGGGCCGGGCGGGCTCCTGCCCTTCCTGCGTCTCGTGGGGCAGCTCAAGGTAGGCGCGGGCCGGGCCCGGAGGCGGCGGGGAGCGAGTATGTTTGTGCATAGGCATGCATGGGCATTTGTGTCTGTGAGCGCTTATTTGGGCCTAAGTGGGCGTGCGCGCGCGCACCCGTGCATGTGCAGTTGTGCGTGCACATGCATTGGTCTTACATGGGTGAGAGTGCCTTTGTGCACGCGTGCGTGTTTGTGTCAGCGTGGCTGTGCACGCGTGTATGAGCATGCATGTGTGCATATCTGCGTGCATGTCCACTTGTGTCTGCGTGGGTGTATTTGTACACGTCTGTGTGTGCGTACACATATGTGAGTGTGCATTTGTGTGTGCATGTACATTTGTGTTTGCATACGTTTGGGCCTCTGTGTGTGTGTGTGTGTGTGTGGGTGCATTCGTGGCTCCATGGGTGCATTTGTCTTATGCATTTGTGCCTATTTGTGCATGTGCATTTGTGTTTGCATAGGTGTGTGTATGCATGTGTGTGTGCATGTGCATTTGTGGCCGCGTGGGTGCGTTTGTGTATGTGTGCACATGTGCATTATGCACATGGTTGCGTTTGTGCATGTGTGTATGCGAATGTGTCTGTGTATATGTGTTTCCATGCTTTCTGCTCCTTTTCAGGGTTACTGCCTACTCCTCAGACAGGGAGGGAAAACAGGCTTGGGGCTGCTGTGACCCAGCAAGGGCTTCCTCCACTAAGAGCTGGGAGGGCTCCGGGGTGAGACCTTGGTGCTCCATGGCATGTGCTCAGAGGGACAATGGCAGAACTGCCTGGGCGCAGCACCCTGCAGGTGGTCCACAACCCAGAGGGTGTCTTTGTCTTGGTTCTGGCTTTGTCTAGGAACTATTTGTCCACCTTTAAAAGAAAGTGTGGGCCTAGCCTACCAAGTCACTCTGGAGGCCACAGGAAAAGGGGACCACGGAATTTGTGGGACAAAGAATGAAAAAACCAGGAATGGGAGTGCAGGTCAGAGGTTCAAAGCAAGTGTGCGGAGTGGAGACACCAATACCTGGCCTTGTTTGGGAGAGTTGCACCAGCATGCGGTGGACTGGGACTTGCACTGGGGTGAAACATTTGCCTTTAAGTTCCAGCATAAAAGCTTTGAGCCAAAACTCAGACATACTTGGTGCCAGGACAGACAGTGTGTGGCTTTGGCAAAAGCCCTCAGAAGTATAATGGCATCAGTGGGCAAGCTGGCAGGCAGCTGCAGAGGAGAAGGCTGAATCTGGACTGGCATAGGGTATTCAAATAGGGCAAAACCCAAGCTTTAGTACAGCCTACAGGACTCTGCTGAAAGAGATCCTTCTACTGGGCAAAGTGGGGGCAGATTCTTCAGTAGACCAGAGTTTCTGGTTGGCTGATTTTTCTACTTCACTGAGGCTTAAGTCTGAAACTTTTGAGCCCAGTTGCATTTCTATTCTTCCATGCCTTGAGCAAATTATTAAAGCCCTAGTTTCCCTAGTTTGAAATGGGGATAAGCATCCTGTGCATAAGTTGCAGAGAATAATTATAGTAATTAATGTTTAAACCATGAAGATATATAATGCCATTCAAATGCTGAATATTATTTGGTCATGCTGCATGCATGCAGGTTAGGAAGCTGGAGAAGACAGCATATGATGATGGGTTGTGTTGTGTGTATGGGTAATGCATTGTTAATAGAGCCTTGTCTGAGAATCAGTTTCTTGTGCTTTTGAACTAACTTTGGCTTTCTGTCAATACTTAGGACTCTCAAAAACTGTGGCTCAGTGGTGCATAATGCTCAATGGAGTGAATTTTCACTGGAACACTTAAGTTGGGTGGGCAATTATTTTAGCTGGAGGGCCGCTTAACGATGGGGCCCACAAGAGTAGCTCCTCCACCCCCCCGATTGCCATCTTGGGACTGAGAGCCATGGGGAATCAGTCACGCGCCATTGGGCCAGGCTGGCTCCACGCGGCCACGTGCGGCTCCCCACTGACTGCTAGAAGTCCCATGTGGAGTCATGGAGATAGCCCGTCCGTCCCGGCTTAATGGTGTGCAGCTGCAGCCTGCAGTGCCAGGAGCCCCATGTGCTGGCCTGGTCTGGTTTGAAGGCACGTGCCAGCAGACTGGACTGGGTAGGCTCTGTGCCACTACATGCAGCTCGAGCTGTGCACTGCCAGGGGGGCTCTGCCTGCCATGGGCAAGGAGCACCCCAAGGGCCTGCTGCTGCTGGCGACAGCAAGGGCTGTGTGCTGTAGCTGGAGTCCCACACCCTCACCCAGAAACCACATCCCCACCCCTCCATCCCCAGCTCCTGCAGGAGCTCCCCTCCCCACTCAGCAGCTGGCCAGTTGTGCACCATTACACTCAGTGCCTCCACATGGGGCTCCCAGCTGGAGTGCTGGAAACCCCATGGAGGTGGAAGCACATACCCACCCAGTCCAATGACAGGTGACCTCTGAAAACTGGCACTTCTTGACAGCTTTTAGAGGGGCAGCCATGGGCCACTATTGTTTTTTGGAGGGGTCCTGCAAGCCAGATAGAATGACATAGTGAGCCGGATCTGGCCTATGGGCTGTCTTCTTCCTGCCCCTAAGTTAAGATAAAAACTTTGAAAATGTATATTGTAAGTTTATTGTTGTTAAATTTCTCCCACTAGCGAGTGCCACGAACAGGCTGGGTGTACAGGAACATAGAGAACCCAGAGAGTGTATCAGATCACATGTACAGGATGGCAGTCATGGCTTTGGCAACTGAAGATAAAAAGCTCAATAAAGACAGGTAAGAATACTAATGGTCATCATGACTAATTCAGTAACATTTGAGTGTTTTAAACTAGTCATTGACAGAAATACCTTACTTGATGAGCTTTAAATTGGAGGGTGGATATTGGAATACATATTTTTATATCCTTGGGCAAGGTGATGCGTGCCCTTGGGAGATGAGGTGATTTAAGAATTATTAACTTACGGTGCAAGATTCACAACATGTAAATTACACATAAAATATACTGCCATCCAGAGTGGGCAGACAGCCAACTTCTCCCAGCATAGCAGGCTGTTTTATAGGGCGCCTATACACGAGCACGGAGGCTGCTCTGATGCACTGGAATTCCAGCAAGTCAGAGCAGACTCAATTAATCGAGTCTGCTGGAGCATGGCAATTACTGCAGTCCAGCAGCCTCCTGCATCATGTATCAGTGTCCCCATGCTTTAAAATAGTGGTGGGGGTGCTAGAACTAAAGCTCATTTGATGAGTTTTAGTTCAAGCACCCTGCCACTGTTTTGAAGCACAGGGATGCTGATACATGAGACATGGTGGCACTTTAATTGGAGCAGCTCTGATTAAAGCACCCTCATCCTCTCCCACCACCAGAGTAGGTGTAAAACTGCCCATAGTGTTTTGGCAATAGGTGATAGGAGAGCAGGTAGTAAGCTGCCCCAGGACAGTCAGTTGAAATGGACCAGAACTGCAGTCAGTATCATAGGTATATCAGTGTAACATGCTAGTATATAGTTACTGGTTCTTTTGGAGCAGAAGGAGGACCAACTTTATACTGGAGCAGAGTGGTTTTCATTGGTATAAGCCTGCCCTCCATTTGTCTGCTCCAGTTTTATATTAGTGTAAAAGTATATGGCAGTAGTGTAAATACACTGTCTGTCTGCACCCTTAGCTGAAAGCAGCAATTTGGGCAGTTTAACTACACAATAGGTTTCAGCTTGTTTTCTCTTGATTGATGATAAGTAAGCAGGCTAAAGAATAACATTCAGAGAGGATTTTGGAGAATTGCGTGATGAAGTAGAATCCATCTCTTGTATTGCTTCTGACAGATCCTGTTACCTTTTGGAAGCAATGAGGAAGCATGTCATTGACTTAGCATAGAAAAGAAAACATAATTAGTATTGGATCATTTGTCAAGAGGCATATGGGATCATATTTGCTTTGTCACCTCTGTGAATTAATGGAAATAGAAGGCTCTTATTACTAGAAATTCAGGTTTTCTAATGCAGCATAAACTGCTTTAAATTACATTGCTGATAATTACTCCTCCTCAGGCATTATTCCTCCCCACCAAACTGTTTCCTTAGTCTAGCAGAGAACATACACAACTACCTTTTCAAATAGGCAAATGAAAGGGGGCCTGATTTTCCTTTTACATTCTTTTTACATACTTATATTTGCAGAAAAGTGATTGTAAACACTAAAGTTTTAGATTGCACGGATGTAAGTACCCTTGCAAAGATGAAGGCATCAGACCTAAAGAATGTAATTTGCCAAAGGTTTCTTGGCTTATTTTATGGCAGAGGTAGAGTAGGTCTATTCTTTTTTATTTTTTAAGATGTTAGACTTAATGTGTAACCCACACAAATGGGCTAAATACAGAGACCTCTATACAGAGGTGCATATCATGTCTGTTGCCATAGTACTGGTATGCCTTTCAGTAATTAAGCAGCGTAACTTATCCTTTGCTCTCTCATTCATTCTGTTCCCAGGCCTAGGAGTGTTTTGTTTTGTCATTTTGACTTGTTTTATATATGAGTGTCTATTTATTGCTATATTTCTGTTAAAGAAGGCAAGGTCAAAGAAACATGCCATCTCCTTGCAGTGGAAGCTGATGAGGTTTGTGATGGTCTTTAATTCCTGTGGGAGTTCATTCCTCAGTCTTGGGCTGCCCTCTGAGAAAGCTCTATGTAATAATAAAGAACAAAACAAAAAGCCTTGAGGCCAACTAAAAAAAATGGATTAATAATGCAAACTCACCATTGTGAACTGCTTTGGAATATATAGATGATAAAACTTGTTGATGAAAAAGCATTGTTAGTGGCTGCACTTTTTTGGAAAAGGGTTATTAAAGCAAAGAGAGGTTTGTTGACTTGTTGTGGGCCATTGAGACCTACTAAGCTAGTTATTGCCTGCAGAATCAAGGAATCTGTGCTTGATTAGTAGCTTGCTTTGAAATTTGCTCTGAAATTTTGTAAGTCCTTACCAACAGTTAAGAGTTAAAGGAAGCTAGGCTGTGCATACTTTTGCGGTTAATTGAGCTGTGAGTATATGCATATATTTTGTCCATTGCATATTAAATTTGACAGAACTGTCTCTCTTGTTATTTGAGAAATGCATACTTTCTTCTTATTGTTTGGGTAGTAAAATGTATAGTGTTGTTAAATTCTTATGTGCCTTGCTTTTGAAAATGATCTGTTGGTCTCAATACTATTAACTTTTTTTTACTGTAAGGAAAACTTTTTGGTCATGGATATATGCGTATACATAACAGGAAATAACAATTAGGACTCAAAAATATATAGGATGAAGTTCACTTTCCTGAGTACGATGTTATTTTAAATATTAGTTGGAGGGTACAAATCGAGCATTTTGTTAAGATTGCTTAATAATAAACTGAGCACAGCTATAAAGTTTATAAACTCATCATTTTATTCTTTTCTTTCTGTCAGATGTATCCGACTAGCTCTGGTTCATGATATGGCTGAGTGCATTGTTGGAGACATAGCACCTGCAGATAATGTCTCTAAAGAGGAGAAACATAAGCGAGAGGAGGTTGGTATATTTACAGAGCACCGGGCTGTATTGGCAGGGCTCTATAAAAGTATTAAAACTGTATTTGTGGAATTGATCAATTCAAGCTAGTTGGGAGACAGTCAAAACAACATAATATAGCTGCATATATTTGTACACGTATGTTGAGACACACCCCTAAAACTACCTGCTAATTTGGATTGTGGCTGTAACACCACAAGGGGCAGGGTACTCAAACATCAGACATGGGCAGCTGAACTTGCTGGATTTTCAGTAGCTTGGGATGTTAGAGATATTGCTTATGTATGTTCCTGTTTAATTTGGGTGGTGTAGAAGAGAAACGGGTATGTAGAAGGAGAGGACAGCAGTTAATAGCTGATGTGTGACTCTAGTTCCTTTCAAAGTATCACACAGACTTTACCAGATCCCCTGTGCCCAAGATAATCAGAGAGCCTGACAAATGTGTAACTGTCTATGTGCAGTTATTTTGGGTGTTAATGCTTCTGTTGTCAGCAGAAACATGTCCAACATCCGCTGTTCTCTCATTTCCGGTCCTTTGTATGCAATAAAGCAAAAAGCAAAATATTCCTTCATTTGCAGCTAGAGGGCCCCACTACGCTTAGTAAAACTTCAAAGGGTCTGAAACAGGAAGAATGTTACTATGCTTTCTTTACCCCTGTTTGGCTGCTAAAGGTTTTTAAAAGAGTAATTATAGCAAAAGGTACCACACAAAGAGAAGTTTGAATGTAAAAGATTAGAGCTTATTCAGATGTTTGTTTAAACATTATATTCACTGTCATTTTTGACTAACTTGTTTGAACTCTGTTTTCCTCATGCCTCCTAGGAATGTTTCACAAGCAAAGGTCAAATTTTAATGTATTTGGGCACCTAGAGGCATTTTCAACAATACCTAGCACCTGGGTATTTATATGTATCTGTAGGTACCTAAATATTTAAAACATGTTCCTAAATGGCCTTTGCTCCCAGTAGTTCCAGTGGAAGTTTAGCCATAGGTTTCACTGGGAACAGGGGGTAAGTCCCTAAATATTTATCCTGCTGAAATATTGAAGTTTTTAAAACAAATAATATGTGAAGTGGCAAGTTTAAGTATAGGTGTATAACTGGCATTAAGCTTGGTGTTTCTTGAATTGTTCATTGTTTCAGTAACAGGCCTCAAGTGCTGGTGGGGAAACACTAGAGAAGGACAGGAATAAAATTACTTAGTTGCAGCAATGTGGAAAGGGGATTCTGCTTAGACCAGTAGTTTGACGTTGTGTCAAGACTGGCCTCCAGAATTCTGCTCTCCCTTAAGTAGCATCTGTGGTTGGGAACCTTGGGCATTTTTGCACGTGCTCTGGGGCTGCTGGACTTTAATTTAGAGCGTCTCTGAGAGCTGCTCTAATTGGAGCACTGCAGCGTCTCATGTATTAGCGTCCCCATGCTTCAAAATGGCAGCAGGGACACTTGAACCAAAGCTTGTTCAGTTAGTTTTAGTTAAAAGTTCCCGCCACCATTTTGAAGCATGGGGGTGCTAATACACAAGATTGGCTGGAGCACAGTAATTACCTCGCTCCAGCAGACTCATTTATTATCAAGTCTGCTCTGATGTGCTGCAGTTACAGCGTGTTGGAGCAGCCTGTAGCACATGTACAGGCATCCTTTAGGCCCAACTTCTGATGTGCATTGTTCTCCTTTTTTTTCCTACAACTGGGTAGTTATTTGTGGTACTTCTGGCAGAGCTTTGAGGATTTTTTAGATAGGTTGTTCTTTTCTTTTTTGGTCCGTGTTTGTACTTCGGAGTTGCCTTTATGCAGTATACCAATAACTGAAGGGGTGCATCCAAACAAGTGCACATGTGTGCTGGGTGGCAAGGCTTTGAGGCACCACAGAATGGATGCAGCGTACATGAAAGGCTTCTCCAGGCTGCACATTTGCAGAATTAGAGGCAGAAGCCAGAAGGAAGCAGAATTAGATGCCAGAAACTCCTAATATCTTTAAAAAATGCAGCAAAAAAAGGGAGACGCTGGCTAGACCCATGCTCTGGCTGCTGGCTAGGCTCTGCATGCTCAGATTGCTGCCAGTATACCCCAGGAGGTTCCCAGAGCCCCAGATAAGGCTGCTGGGGCCAACCTAGGTGCTTGCCCCAGCTTCCCCTGCCTCACCTGCGGCAATCTGCTGTGTGCCAAAGCACACGTGCAGAGGTGTGCCTGGGGACAAGTAGCAGTGGCACAAATATGTACTACTGCTATTTGTCCCTGGGGAAATATACATTCCTGTTTGTTGGGATGCCCCCAAGAAGTTTAGATATTGTCCCTATATTCTGTAAGTCTGGGAGGCAGAGTTGGTAATCAGAGAGTCAGTATGTTGGACCCTAACTGCTCATTTTCCTCTAAACTCATTTCCCAACTTCTGGGATAGCTACTGAATACAGATTCAGATTATTTCTTGCTTTTTTTTTTTAGGTAAGTTCTTTACGATTATTTCAGCACCTCTAATATGAAGAATTTGTTCTACAGCATAGTACTTTACGTGTATACCTATGGAGAGATTTATATGTTTCAGTTTTGCTAATGCAAGCGTAGGAGGAGGCAGTTACTTTGCCAGAAAACGAAAGGAAAGGGGTTGTACTCAAGTGATGGCCAAATCTCTTTCAGGCAGCTATGAAACAGCTGACCCGACAGCTGTCAGAGAATCTCAGAAAAGAAATCTATGAACTTTGGGAAGTAAGTACAAATTATCTGTATTTCTTTCACTTGGCTGAAAATCCCTGTCTTATTTTGGTGAATGTTTGCCCAGTCAGCATAGTCAAATCTAGGAAATTTAGTTCTGTGATATAAGTACTCTCCATTAGCCTTTTTCACTGGACAACTACTATAGTGCATAGGCAGACTATTATTCTGGCTAGGGTTCCTTGCATATTTTTTTATTATGCCATAGGCTTCACTGTTGTCTTGTACAAGACTTGGTTCCCCATCCTCACCTGTACCCAGCCTGTTTTCAGCATATGTTACTTTTTAATCTTTTTCATTACACCTATATGCACAGTTTTGATCATTTGTCCTTGCTTCTACCTTCAGCACAATTTAGTAAAGTAGAGTTTCTAGCATGAAGTATCCCTCTAACCCACCGAAAATACATGCAAACCCTTTGGTCTTCCAAATGCTAAAAAAACCAGTCCTCTGAAGCACTCGACAAATGATGCACTCAGCTACATAGGGTCATTCCATTGCCTTGAGCATCTCTTGAAGAACTAACAAAATAGGTTTGAACTGGGATGGGGTCTGTGTAAGATATTTTCCTGCAGCTTTGTGAGTAGCACTGTGTCCTGATCTGTGACAATCCGTTTTTATTTCCAGCCGTGAGTAAAGAGTGGCACTTGTTTCCATTTGTGCTAAAACTGTTGGGTACTTTTGAAGCCAGAAGAAAAACATATCAGGAGGAGGCCACCAAAACTGTTTTCACTTCATTTAAGGATATAAACATAAGTTAGTAGTCAGCAGAGGTTTTCTGGCACTGGACTAGAATGACCAACTTGTTCCAGGCAGACTGGCACTAGGATGTGGCTATTTCCACAGCGTCTCCTTACCACCCAGCCATGGCACAGCATGGGCAAATGCCCCAACCCCCCTTCCTCCTTTTTTCCACATGGCCAGATCCAACAGCTTCTCAAGTTATAGGTTGCCAACACCTTTACGCAAATCACTGGACTTATAATGAGTAGTGTAGTCTTCTGTCCCTCCCCTTAGTTTGTTTGTATTTCAACCTGCAATCCTGCAGTAATCGTTTTAATAGTCAGTAGCTGCCATCTTAGAGTGCTGAAAAAAGGAGTGATTTCACACTTGAGGTATAAAATAATGTTGTTAAATCTCCAATACTAGCATGAAAGAAACTGGAAATGTTTACCTTCATGTTGGCCACAGCCTGCAGTTGCCACATAGTGAAGTATTTCTTTAGGTTATAGTATGCTGCATTGCATGCAGTATCTGGTGTACAGCAGGGACAAGGAGGCAAAGCTAAAATTATTTTCAGCTCGTTGGTTTCTTACCCCAAATTAATTTATGGCAACAGGGCAAGGAGACACATTGATGAAGTTCTTACTTAGAATGCTACGAAAGGAAAATGTGAACTTTAATGATGAATAGCACTTAATAAAACAAAATCGCACAAGCAGTTGAATAAAATAAGTCCAAGAAAATAAGATGCAATGTTGAACAGCATTTTAAATTAAGTTATGCATTGATGTAAAGCCTTAGGCCAAGAAGGGAATCAAGGGGAAGAATGTAAAACTGTTGAAATGGAATCTTCAAATCAACTAATGATTAAAGCTTAATTGAAAATTTAAAAATGTAATTTAAATTCAAATTGATTCTTACACCACTCTTTCACTACTGTCAAAGTCCTGATTTTTGGAACACAAAGCAATGAATGTAATAATAGAGCCAATTTTTAGTAATGTGTCAAACGCCCAAATGAGCATGACAAGTTCATTATCTGAACACAACTGTGCTGGAATGACAAATCAGGATCTTGCCAATAGATATGACAGTTCCACTATTGTCTTGTTAGACACAGAGTGTGGTATACTGTTAGCTGGTTGCCCCTGCTTCCCATGTTACAGGAACTACAAGTTCTGATTGAGTATAGTAGCAGCTCTGGTACCTGATTATTGCTTTCAAGTCTCTGGCAAAACAGGGATGTTTTATCTTTAAATGTGCACAGCTCTCATCAGTGGGAGGAGTTAAACATACCTGAGAGCAGAAGTTGGCCCAGTATGCACTTGCAGAGACTTAGCTGATGATGCCCACTGATGTCAGTGACATTGGACTAGGATTATGACATTGGACTAGCTACTCCCACAGCTGCTGAGGGTATTTAGGTAAAAATAACTCTCACAGAAAGAAGAGACTCCTGTGAGCATTTTTATGTGGTTGGTTGTAAACATTAGAAAGAGAAAAGAGATCAAATCTCACACAGCAGGCTGAAAATAACAGAGTAGTCAGCTGGTCTCAGGTTACCACCACAGATAGTAACAACAGAATTGTTCAAATCAGCTATAAATGTGAGCAACTTAATTAAACCAGTGCACAAGAAATGCCCACACTTCATCCCAAAGAGCCTGAAATGAGCAAAACCAAGCAAGATCTTTTTATGTATTTTAATTTATCCAGTTTATTTTAAAACATACAGTATAACCAATATTTAATAATTATTAATGTCTTTCTACAGTTCTCAGTTCAGTTAAGCACTTTAGTACGTGGTTAACTTTCGGCATACATCTTTCTTCCGCAAACTATTTAAGCGTATGTTTATATCCCATGAAGTTTAGTGGAACTTTAGCACGTGCATAATTCTAACTGCTTTGCTGAAGAGTGCAACGGTGTGCTGTGAATTTCTATGAAGCAGATTTTACTATGAAAGAAAAAGCTCTTAACACTGGTGCTGTGTATTTTAGCTTTTTTCTCTTTTAATTGCACATCTGTTCAGGAATATGAATACCAGTCTACTGCAGAAGCTAGGTTTGTAAAAGAACTGGACCAGTGTGAAATGATACTCCAAGCATTTGAATATGAAGAGTTGGAAAAAACACCTGGAAGACTGCAGGACTTCTACGATTCAACTGCAGGTATGAATCAGAAGTGTAGCGATTGTCTCATAAACAGAAGTGGGAGTGAATTCTAAAGAGGGGACTTCCCATAATTTTTGTGACTACACAAAGCTTTTTCTAGACTCCAGGTCTGTACACAAGTGGGTCAGTGCCATTGACAATGGGAGTACTTGCGTAAGTCTTTGAGGAACAGGGGTCACGATGTTTTAACCCTTGACTATAAGTACAGGGCAGAAAGTGAGTTCCTTGTTGAAAAAGAACAGTAATGTACCAGTTTATAGTATACTTGCTAAATTTATAATGAATCAGATCTGATCACACAAAGGAATGGAATGGACATTTCAGCAAAGTGGAAAAATAAGTCCAGCTTTCAGTATCGCCGAAGTAAACCTGGAATCAACACAGTCGTCTTAGATCTGTTGGCCTTAGGCCTGATTCTCATTTAATACAGCATAACGAGGCCCAAAAGAATAAATCCTGTTTATATTGACTTAGAAGTTCCTTTAAGCAAGTCCCTTTACACCTTGACTGTGATCATATGGAAGAACGTGAGCTTTAGGCTGCAGTACCTAAGCTAGCTATTTTAAGTAGCTTGGGTATGTCTACAGAAGTAGCATTGACTGCAGGGTAAACCTACCATTAGTATAAATTGGAATCAGCCCTGAGTGGACTGCTACAGAGATGGTTGCTTTATTACTTATTATTTCCTTCTGTAGTACCAGTTGTCTGTTGTTTACTTAAATCATCTTTGCAAGGGTAGGCAAGGATTTTTGTGTGATATCTTTTATTGCACTAGCTGTATAACTGGGAGAGCTGTTGGACTTGTTTTCAGTCATCAGGTAGCCTTCACTAATTGTGACCTGAAGAGCACTTGATGTATGAAAGCTTGTCCAACAGCTCTCCTAACTATATAGTTGATCCAATAAAAGATATCACAAAAAGCCTTGCCTCACAAATATGCCTTGGACCATCATGACTAGTCCTGCTGCAACAGGGGAAATAGTTTGCAAATTCTGGTTGAATATTTTTGGCCAGGGAAAGATCAGAGGAGTAGATACATCTCATTTTGCCAAATCACTGTAAAATGGACCTCCATTTAAAAAAAAAACAAAACAAAGACTAATTAACCTGAAAGAATAAGCTAAATGTTTTAGATCATTCACATGTTTGGGAGATGGGAACATTTTGGTCATTGAACTAAGAAAACCCAAACCCTTAATACTCTTACAGCTCTGTTCCCATTGACATTAGCAGGCATTAAGTCAGTTTCATCTGCAGAGGAACATCCAACTAAAATGAGTTTGGAAATATAAAAATGGTAGCTGTATTCTTAAGTAATCTCACTGGTGCTCTCTCATCTCCAGACTCACTCTTGTGAAACTGGAGGTGATGGATTTACAAGCTGTAAGAATGGAATCTGTAGCTTCATTTCTGAAAAAAAAATGGATCCTTGTAGTCAAGTACTCTGCTCATTCACCACCTGCCAGACAAGCTGAAAGCTTTGTACCTAAACTAAGATTTAACCCTTTCTCCTCCCAGAATCTGTGTACCCAATGTGTTTGTTTAGACAGTTGGCATGTTTACCACTATGCCACTTATCCATTAAACCGTAGTTTTCATTTTAGCTCTAAATCAGAAAAGCAGTTTGTGCATACATCCATCCCTATTCAGGACAGAATTTAAGCATTTTTTTTTAATTAATGTGTGGTGAAATCTCATCAATTGTATGCACGTGCTTAAATGCTGCTGTGAGTAGGCATGTTTTCCTTGATCACACCCCCCAGCATGAACTGCTGTTCTGCTTTCCCCACCTCAAACAAACAAACAAAACAGTGCATAGATCAGGATAAGCCATCAGAAAAAAGTTTGGCTGAATTGTTGAACAATTGTTTTTTTCTCTAGTTGAAGTTATTTCTGACAGATCAGTGTTCAATACTAATGGGAAAATTTTGTACTAATTTGTTTTGTAAAAATAAATAAATTAGGATTTCAGTCTGAGTCTAGAGCAGGAGTACAGCCAACTTGTTACAGTTAGACAAATCAGGGAGC
Organism: Crocodylus porosus; assembly: GCF_001723895.1. NCBI lineage: Eukaryota > Metazoa > Chordata > Crocodylia > Crocodylidae > Crocodylus > Crocodylus porosus. The sequence continues at coordinate 101,220,002 of NW_017728918.1, read as the reverse complement.
ATAGTAATTGTTCCTTTTCTTTTGTCTTACAGGAAAATTTAGTCATCCAGAAATAGTTCAGCTTGTGTCTTCTGTTATTACAGAGAGAAATGAAAAAATAGCTGCTACAAGTAAACCAAGCTCATCAGACATTGTCTAGTTGTTGCTCCTAAAATAAAATATTTATTATTTTACACTCCTTTTCACTGCCACAGCATCATTAATTCAAGAAGTTTTGGGGGATATTTTTTCCTTTGCATTTATTGGAAAAATGTAGATGGGATATATAGGATAACTTTGCATTCTAGATAACAGGATGCTAAGGATCAAACACTGTGAATGGGGCTGCTTTTTTATTAGCTTTGAGTGTTTGATGGCACTTCACTTGAAAGCACTTTATCCTGAAGACAGAGTACATTTCACTGCAGGCAAAACTAATTACAATACTGAATGAAATGTAACTCCATTTAGTCACTGAGGAAAAGTCTAATTATTGTCTTTAGGCATATATCCATCAGCAGAATGTAGCCTAATAATGATAAATCCAGCTCAGAGAGAGAGTTTCTTCAGTGTGAAGTTTCTCCTTCTACAGAGATTTCCACTCTACCTGCAGTCTAATGAAAATCCTCTATATGCATTTAAGCCTAATGCATGGGCACATGTTTATACAAGCCATTTGTTTTTAGAGACCGGTACATTCTTTGAAATAGTGTGAAATGCTGTTCTCTGACCCCACAACTCATTTTGTGAAATTATTTCAAACTGACTGTTCCTCTGTGATTTTTTTACTGATTTCACTTTTTGGTTGGTTCCACCATCATTGCATCATGTTGGGGGATGGATTAGACTGTATTCAGCAGGCGCTAGATGAATTTCCATCCTGCTAGTGTAATCAAAGCTAATGTACTAGGTTAGAAGGGGAACTGCCAAAGTTATGTTGGAGGAACCAGCTTGCTGTGAGTTTGCTGCCAGACAGCAAGGATGTTTTGGTCCCACCCCCCCCAGGAGGGAGCTGGAAGACCCAAGTGATGCACCTAAAAAGAAAACCACCTGAGGCCTCTGAAGGACTGAGGAATGGACGGTAGTATGGTCTAGTCTTGGCTCTCAAGAACTGGCTGTGGGAAGAGTGAGTATCTGAAGCAGAGGCAGGCTGGATTTGTCCCACCAGGCACTTTCATCTGGCCTGCGGTGCTCACCAGTTAATTGTATCCTGCCCAGCCCTTCCACCCATGTGTAGTGCCCCCCCCACCCCAAAAAACAAACAAACAAACCCTTATTGTGCCTTGTTCGCACAGCTTTCACGCAGGGCTGCTGCAGCCCTCAGGGACCTGCTCCACTTCCCTGATGGTCTGCTGGCTCCAGGCAGCAGGTAGGGAGAGGGCGGGGGCAGCGGTGGAGCTCCAGCTGGGTGGGGGTACGGAGCCTGGGGCTGGTGGCAGCATGGAGTCTGTGCCCAGGGGAGCAGCATGGAGCCTGGGTGGGCAGTGTGTAGGTGTGGTGGGAGTGTATGAGGACCCCTCTTCACTGCCCTCATGGTGCGCAGCCCCAGCAGGCAATGGAAGCAGCAGCAGGTGGGGGTGCTCAGGGCACTGGTGCCTGGCGGAGCACAGCTCCAGCCAGCGCTGCATGTGGCAGCGAAGGGCGACATCCGCCAGGCCACCTCTATCGCCAGTGCTCCCCACCAGGGACGTGCAGCCCCCACTCGCATGGCACAGGAGGGAAGCCCCAGGTGCTGGAGCCAGCTGCCTTCCCTACCCCCAAGGAAAGTCACCTGGCACTTCCCTCCCGTGCCATGCGAGTGTGGGGGCTGTATGTGCTTGGCAGGGAGCATTGGTGATACAGGAGGCCTGGTGGAGGCTGCGCCACTTGCCATGTGCAGCACTGGCCAGAGCTGTACTCTGCTGGGCACTGGTACCCTGACTGCTCCTGCCTGCTGCTGTTGAGCCATCACGGGAGTGGGGGGGGGGGGTACCCACACCCCCTCACCAAACTTTACCCCACAAACCTGCACCCTGCCCCCACAACCCTCCATGTATACACAGCTCCCCAACATACCCTATGCCCCTCCACACACAGCCACATCCCCTCATAAACCCACCCCACACCCTACCATATACACAGACACACATCCCACCATACGCACACCCACCCCAGCCCCATACTCCCACAGTATACAGTAAGAATTTATTTTTGTGTTATTATGCAATCCCCTCTATATACAGTACACAAACACAAATCATGACAAAACATGTTTTTGTCATAAAACTGAAATATGTTATAGCAGGTGTTTGACTTTTAGAGTATGATTTGGTTTTTTTCTGGTTCCAAGATGGCCACCACCCCCTCCTAAAAGGAGCATTTCCAGGGGTGAAAGGGAGGGACTTTTGGTGGCAAAGGTCAGGGGCTGGGGGGAAGGACTTCCAACCCCAAGATGGTGACCAGGGGGCAGGGCAACTGTCAAGGGCCAGGGCTACCCATGCGGCCCACGACAGCTAGCCAAAACACACAAAGCGACCCTCCAGCCAAAATAATTGTCTGTCCCTGATCTGAGGGCCCATGGCCAATCAGCAAGTACAGTTAAAACTGACTCAAGGAAGCAGGGACAGAGGACAGTGGTGCTCTCCCCTACCTTGGGGGTCTTGGAGGGGGATGGATAGTTACCTGGCTGGAGTATTATGATCACAGCACTTGTTCCTGCCCAGGGCAGGGTGGCGGACTTGAGGATCTGTTCAGGTCCCTTCCGACCCTAGAAACTATGACAGTGAGGAATGAGAGGACAGAAGATCAACTGGGTCACTATTCTGGGGATTAGTGAAAGCCCCAGGCCAAAAAGTCCATTTATGAAATAACTGGGCACTTCTATGCCCTGGGTGGCAGCAGCAATGCACAGGGTAGCAACAAGGCAGCCACTATTTGTGCCTTTCTCCTAGTCCTCCAATTCAGCGTCCAGGTCTAGTGTCCTCATCACCCCTCTTGATTTAAACTACCGCATTTAGGCATAGTGGAGTATCCAGAGGCAGCTAGGTGGTGCCATATTTGATGAAGGGATTTTAGGGGTGAATGGAATGGGACCTCTGATCCAAGGCAGTTGTGTTGAAGGCAAATGCAGAACTTGTAGAAGATGGTGCTGGTCCCTGTGCCCAGACAGAATATCTGCTGGCAGGTCAGCTAACATGGAAAGGAGCAGCTCCAGTAGAACAACAAAGACCTTGTGTGTTCAGATGAGAGCAAACCTGGATACAGGATTAGTTAGTGCTGTCAAGGATCACATAGCTGATGTGGTGCATGGCTCTCCACTGTCATGGATTTAAGTGGTTAAATACAGAGAACCAGGTGCTGCAACGTCAGGTGAAGTCACTGGGATCTGTCACTGCAGTTTCTTATCCCTGCATTTTCTGGGCTTTATAGTAGGCCTAGCTATGTACCAAAAGGACATGAGTGTGCAAAGCCTCTCTGAGCTTTTACTGGAACCATAAAAAGCCAAAGCCTTTGAGGTGATGGGTGGTGGCAGTGCAGTTGCAGCTTGTGGAACCTAGATGCTGTGTGGAGTTGAGCCTCTTATGTCTGGGAGAGCCTTGGAGGAGCAAGAAGCTTTCATGATGGGATGATAAAACGCAAAAGAAGAGGATTTATGCATGGAGGCTCAGAAGGGAAAGCTTCACCTGGACTGGGATTAGGTGTCAGAGAGAGCTGGTACTGGGAGAGGTAAGCTGCTATACTGCATTTTTTCACTGGCAAATCTCATAATTCTTAAAAGTTTTTCCAAAGCTGGAGTCCCTGCCCTGTGAATACAACAGAACCTTCTATTTCAGCCCTCTTGTTTGGAAAGGAAAGTTTGAAAATATGACTCCCAAAGGAGCAAAAAGCCAGAATAGGCTGTTTTCCAGAAGCTCAACATTTTTAAGCCTGCGCTTTGATGGAGCTGACTTATAAGGTTTTTTAATTTTTGAGACTGGTAAAATAGCACCACTCTGTTAAAACTTACTTTAAATCTCTGAAGCAGTATTTAAAGCAAGTTGCTTGCCTGCATATATGCTTGGTATTGCTGGGTTGCTATATGCATGTAATTCAAAGCAAAATTTTTAGTATGGAAATGCCACTCTAGAAAAATGCTTCCATCCTGTGTAGGTACCAGGGAAGAGTTATACAGGTAAATAGCTATACCAATGCACTGATTCCATTATCTGGTTTACAGAGCTTTAAATAATGATGGGTAATTCCTATAAGCTGGAATCTAGCAATAAATTATTTTGCTGGTATAAACCACCAGTTTGTGCAATATTTTTGATAGTTACATGCAGTAGTATCTGCTTAGCACTAGAGTTCATTTCAATGGACAGCTAAAGATACAGAGTTTAAGTAACAAGAGACTCCTTCATTTTTATAAACTAATTTTTAATAAGAATAGCGCTAACTTCATTACATAAGCTATGTTGACCTATAATTTAATTATGTTTTCTCCTTTCAAATAAATTTTCTGTTTATGCACAGAAACACTGCAACAGAAGCTGCAAACTGTCACAGAAAACTTTGAAAAACTAACTTAATTTACTTTTTTAATAAAATAAATCACATTAAAGAAACATGAGTATTCACAGTCAAACTGTTCAGTCACATGGATTAAGGAGGAATTTTAACAGTAGAAGAACTAGAACATACAAAACTCACAAAACAAAAAAAACTCATACAGAAAACCATTTGAAGCTGGGTTTTCCTAATGAGTTTTTAGCAAAATCTATGAGTCAGCATTGTGACAGCTGATTTGAAGCTTTGCATTACAATCAAGCAAACTAACCCATTTTGAAAATAGGCTAAGCTCCCTTCCTGGACCCCCACCCAGCCCCAGTCCAGTTTCGTACTTGATAAGCCTGTGTTCATCTCAATCTGGTAAACTGTGTAATACAAGGTGCAGTGATACTGCAGAATGAATAGTGGAACTTCTTTTGCCTAAGCTGGATACCTGACAGATCATTACAATGAACGTAGAGCTTCTCCCCTAAACATTCTAGTACAATAAAAAGGATGTAAGGTATCGTGGCATCTCTGGTGATTGGCTGAATGTTGTTTTTAATTGCTTAAAATCTGTCCTGAGATTCACTAATGCAGGAAAGAATATGGGTCATTGTGTCACTTCAGCTCGCATACTCATCTTGTGTACTGCAAAATTCAGATTTCATACTAGTTACCAGCTTTATAGGCTGAAGGCATAGGCCCTCTATCTAACCTGTGGCACATACTGAGTTAGTTACTGCATGCGCGGTCTCCCTTAAGGCTCTAATTCTGGTGCAGCTCATTCAGTTCAGTCAAAAATAAACTTTCCCTTATTTCTGAATGAAAGACAGAAGTTTCACCATCAAGTCTTACCAACCACACAGCAAGTAACAGCATATGACAACTCTTCTTGCTATGGTAGAATAGTTGTATCGACTTAGTCTTCATTTAAATAACTCTGCATTTCACTGCCCCTCACCTCTCATGATGAAGTGAAGTTCAACACCAGATTATGGCAGTGAATAAGGAAGAGACTTTTTTGGTAAAAATAAATTATTCTATTTATTTAACTCCTGCAACAGCTTGGACCGTGCACCCATATTCCTCAGCAAAGGGCACGTGGCCTCATTTGGTGAACAGCTGGCATAAAGCTGATTACTGTCTGCAGAAACCCCTGCACAGCTCTGGATCCATCTGTCTAATGTGGCATTGAAAATGGGGTTACATATCCAACAGAATCCTCCATATAAAATACCAGAGGTTTCAGGAGATTTTGGAGGGGGGAATTCCAGAAAGTGAGAGCTGTTTGGTCACTCACATTATAGAAAACGGACCATTAAAAACTGGTAATTTGTGTGCAATTTCTATAGAATACAAACTGCTTAATGAGGAAATAGCCTATTAAAAGTACAAATATGTACAGAAGAATTCCTACACTACAACATCAGCGAGGCCTTTTGCAAGGTATTATGGAGACTTGTATCAAGCTTAGTATGGGAGGGCAGTATATAAAATGGTTGATGGGTGAGTCTCAGTGCAGAGGATGAAGGTGAACAGTAGAGGCAACAGCCTAACACTGCAGCTCCTCTTTGCTCTCAGGAAGTCGTGTATCTGAAATAGAGCTCTGAGCACTGGCGTGGGCTGTAGAGCTGAGAACTTCTTCAAAACTTCCCCCGCTTGGGTTTGTTCCACCAACCTTAGTCTGAAATAAGGTGAATAGGGGATAAAAACAGTAAGTTTCCTCATTCCAGTCCAGAAGGATTCCAATTTGGCTTCTAAGAAATGTTCAAAATTTTGTTTTAAAAGAAAGCGAGACAAGCTGAGAAGGCACACATGCCAAGATGCAGAAAGCAGATTATGGGCTCTTTTAAAGAGCAGGTAGTAATTCAAAACACACTGGAGCCAATAATTTTGTGAACCCTGTTGGGTTTAATAGCTATTGCATGGTTTTCTGTAATTGCAGGAAACAGGACTAAATGATCCAAAGTAGCCTCATCTAGTGTTATGCACCTACCAACTAGGACTGCTCAAAACGGCGCTATGTTTCATTCTCGTTTCGGAGGACAGCGATTTGTTTAGGTGTTTCAGATCACCGTTTGTTTTGATTTGGCCGAAACTGTTTCGGAGTTTCAGTGCTGTTTTGGGGTTTCAGATTGGC
>NW_017728918.1:101194438-101213174 GCF_001723895.1 Crocodylus porosus | reverse complement strand
AAAAAAAAAAAAAAAAAGCCCTGCAGTCACTGGTTGCATGAGTGGTGATTGGGGCCTCTGGGCACTCATGGCAGAGCCCCACCCCCCGCCCCCAGCGCAAGGCAGTGGGGGGCAGCAGGGATTGCCCAGTGCTATACCAGGAACATGTGTAAAAATGCCTCTTAAGCCCAGTTCCCTCAGCCTCTCCTTAGAAGTCATGTGCCCCAGTCCTCTAACAATTTTCACTGTCCTCTTCTGGAGTCTCTCCAATTTGTTCATATTTTTCTTCTAGTGACCGGGGGGGGGGCCAAAACGGGACACCAGATGTGGCCTCACCACTGCAGAATAGAGGGGAATAGTTACTATCAGAAATGACAACCTGTTCAGCACAAACTTTTGTATAGTTCTGAAGGTTAAAATTCAGAAAAAGCAATGGCATGAGCTGGGAAATGGACCCTTCTTACATGGAAAAGAACAATTAAAAGTGGTCAAAGATGTGGGGCCAGATCCTCAGCTTGTGTGAATCAGTGTAGGTCTTCATATCCATTTATACCACTTAAGGATGTGACCCCAGTGGGTTCCTTCTAAAAGGATTTATATTGACCAACAACAGTTTGTTATTTGGTATTCAAGGAGCCAGGAAAGGATATTTATCTGCATATTGCTTTCATTTTCTTTCAGTGCATAGAGCTCCATGAAATCCTTGACAGAGCAGTGAAATCCAATCTGGCTTTGGCATAAATGACAGTGATAACTAAGCTGTCAAACTTTAACAAACACAGCAACATAATTCAGCCCCAAATCTTTACCTTAAGGCTTGTGACAGTGGTCTCAACCTTTTCCTCAAAAGATTTGAAAGTTGGAGAATTCCTAGGAGGAAAAACATAATGAAAAGAAAAAATTACATTCAAAACTCAATTGTGCCCAGTAACAGTGGGGGGTCACTCACCCAACTTCCACCAGACAATGATGCCAACACAAAGGTCGGTTTCCAGCAAGCAAGTACACATCAATAATCTACTAGCAGTCATTTGTGTTGCTGTCTGTCAAATCCAATTGCCCACATCTGATGAGAGTTTTCTTAGCAACAAATTTGCAAGGGCAGAACCCATGTAATAAATTTAAATTGGAAAAAATACTGTGATACAGTGACTATCTTATGATGCTTTGTTACCATAATCTTCCCCTTACTAACCAAGGAATGCATGCTTTCACTCTGCATTTGCTTGGTTTTATCAAGTTATGTTACAACATTCAAATGACCGTTTTGGGCCCCTGAATAGTAGTAAACTAAACATGGCAATTTGTTTTAAAGACAATAGCTACAGGCTGACAGAGGTATTTTGGTTAGATGCCAAGTTAGGGGCACTTTTACATGTGCCCTGGGGGTGGGCAGTCCTTTAAGTAGAGTGGCTCCAAAAGCTGCTCTAATTAAAAAGTGCTGCTGCGTCTCCTGTATCAGCATCCCCGTGCTTCAAAATGGTGGTGGGGGCACTTGAACTAAAACTTGTTCAATTAGCTTTAGTTTAAGCGCCACCCCCCACACCATTTTGAAGCATGGATATACTGATACACGAGATGCAGGAGGCTGCTGGAGGCAGACTCGATTGAGTTGGCTCCAACGCACTGGAATTCCAGTGTATCAGAGCAGCTTTGGCATTTGGGTATAGGTGACCTAGGTGTTTAAATGCCTTGGAGGATCCGAATCCTCAGCACCTTGATCCCATGAGGTGCTGACTACTTTCAAGCAGACACTGGAGGTGCCTGGCTTCTCACAGGAAGAGGCATTATTTTGCACCCAATTTTGTCCTTGATTATATGGTTTTGCCTTTGATTCCCAATAAAAGCAGAGCCAAGCCCTTTGTTTGGCCCTTTGTCCCACGAGTGAGAAAAAAGTGACCTGCAGCAAACTGAAATTTTCAAGGACAGTGGTAATCTGCCAATTTGCCTGGGAACTGTATTCTTCCCCTCCTCTCCCCCCTGCTCCCAAGTATAAAGCACGGCCTTTTTTTGTTTTGGGGGTTTTTTGCTTTTTTTCGGTTGTTGTTTCAATTTTTAATGTCACTCACATAAAAAAAATGTGTTGACCACACAATGCCGATTAACACAGTGAACATAAGTGCTGTGATCACTGTATGCTGTTCAGGGCCAAAACATGGACCATCCCATAGGGAGAAGAAAAGTGCCCCTTAGTTTCCCAGCTGGGCTCCCCCATTCTAGCCTACAGTAGCTTCCTTGGGGCTGTGACTTGTGACCCCCCCACAGGTAGGTAGGGTGTAAGTAAGATGGACCAGGTAGTAGGTGGAAATATGACTGCCCTTAATACACATCGAGGCTAGAAACAGATATCTTCATCGGAGTGTGATAAGCTGTACTGCGACATCTCACAGCAAAGCTGATCGTGCTCCAGGGGTGTCTGTAGATGACCCCAGTTGCAGATGTGCCCCAAGCGGGACGGAGCAAGTGAGGGGAAATCCTCTTTTGTAGACAGGCCCCCATGTTGGGGAGCAGGAGAATCCCCCACAGGGGTTTCCCCACATGTGCCTGCAAATGGGTCCCTCCCGCCCACATTTGAAGGTGCACATGTGATTATCCCTCTGCAAAGGATATCCCCCATGCGTGTCTGTAAAGAGGACAGGTGGGGACTCACACTCACTGCTCCATGTTTGCAGCTTGTGGTCTGTACTGCTGCCAGGAATGTGCGCCAGGTTGCCTACAGACAGACTCCGCCGTATGCTGTACGAGGTGTTTGTCTGCAAACCCTGACTTACCTGCTTACCAAGATGCATCACTGAGAGAAAGTTAGACTTCTGAGATGCTCCTAAGGCTTAAAGGGCCTGATCCTGCCCGAAATTGTAGTGGCGTGAAGCCCCTCAAGCCCAAGGAGCCTCTACCCTGGGGAGGCTGGAGAGCCCATACAACCTAATGCCGCTTGAGCTCTTCCACCCTAAGCAAACCCATGTGGGCCACAATACACTGGCCCATGTTGTTACCGCCTTCTACTGTGGCCACCAGTTTGAGCATTTGTGGCATAAGAGAAAGTATGGCTGTCTCTCTGCTTTCACTTTGTGCTGCCATAAACATTTTTTATGGAGGCATAGAGGTGACACCTGTTTCCACCCTGGGAAACAAAGTTGAATCAGGGCAAAGGGAAAAATAAACAACAGCAGATAAAGGGATAGCACAGTATAATTTCCCCCAAAGTCTATCCCCAACTCCACAACGTAATCCACATTGCAATTCCCATCTATTATTATTGGACAAAGAATGTGCAACAGGCTCCTGTTGCATCCTCATGAACTGCCTTTGCGGATTTACACTAAGAAGTTGGGAAGAGGTATTTTGTCCTTAACTTTTTTTTTTAATTAATTTTTTTATTTATTGTAATGTGTTTAACAAAAGACACATAAAAACAAAAGGCCCAGATCCTACTCCCAGTCACAGAAGAGTACAGTTCCTATCAGAATTAGTTCTGACAATTATACTTGCATTTGTTCCCTGTATGGATTGATGCATATAAAAGGGCAATACTTAACGGTATAGCCTAGCCTGGAGTATCCTGTCCATGAGACCACATGGAGAGAGGGGAGGAGAAAGGGCAGAATGACAACTTGCTGAAGACATGTGCATTAAAAAATCCAAAATATTATATAAAACAATTTATCTGACCATATCTGTTTCTACTTGCCATATTGTTGAAAGATCATCAGAAGTATTCTTGTTTGAGTTCACAAACAAATGATGCACTTTTCTCTATCTTTAAAGATGATGGCATGAACAGCCAAAGCAAGATGGAGGTGGTAGGCTATCATCAGGTCACGCACACTGTGTGCCTGCCTTCAGTGCGATGTCTGTGGTAAGCAAGGGAAGGGGCCCTCTGTTGTAAGGTGGCAAGACTGGTTTTTTTTCAGTCGAAAAGTATAACTACTACTTTTCCAACAGGAAAGAACAACTTCTGTGCGGAGAGCATGAGCTAGAGCCCACTGGAGTTGACTTCAGTAAGCTTTGGATTATGTCTTGACTGCACCAAAATTATCTAATTTTCACATTTAGTAATACGGGGTATAAACATCTGCTCCCTCAAATTTCTCCCAACGGCCTCATGTGCCTAAATACATGTACACAGTTTTAATAGGTAATACAATTAGAAAGAACCCAAAGACTTGCATTCACACGAGTAATCTTGGTGAGTTATGTAAGGCTACTCAGCTGAGTAAACACTGCAGTCAGGCCCATTGAATGCAAATAAAATATGCATTGTTTTACTTCAGCATAGCTTAGATACAATAGCATTGGCACATTACCTCATAGCAGGCATGCTTATCGAATGGCGAATAGAGTAACTGCAGTATGAAAGCAAAAGAGAAGGGAAGAAAAAAAGACAGCACTATAAACACCACTTTTCAACATAAGCAAGACAGTCTACAAGGCATTAAGGCATTTTCATTTATTTTATATATTCACGTTTGCTGGAACTTAGCTCCTGCTGGAGAGAAGTCCCTGAGTTTATTTTTTGAAAATCTGTCTACCCCAGTCTCGGTATCACTGATCAAGAAGACTGAACAGGCCTCAAAAGAAACTGAAAAAGACTTCCTGCTAGCACTCATGATCATGGACTCAAAGCCTTCCTAGTTCAAAGGCATGCTATAGCACCATGCATATGGGCATGGAGCTACAGTTTTATTCTTTAACTGCGAGGTACAAGCCCTGTAAAAAGCTTCACAGTGCACGAATAACTTGCATTTTAGGTTTTCAGGGTGAACATAGAATTGCATTTGAAATGGAAAAGTGATTTCAGTATGTAGGTTAGGAGGACTTTGTACACTGCAGGAAAATCTGCTGTACCAAATATTCATATATTGCTACCTTCAGTATTGATTGGTAGCCAGATCCCAATCCTAAGTAGGTCAGAAAGGAACATGGCACCAGAATTTGGCTGGTGTCAAAGTTGGCTTATGCACACTGGCTAGGTACAAGGATTTTTGCAAAAAAAAAAAAAAAAGTCTTTAATTGCAAGCTTTTGGGCACAAGCACCCTTCTTCAGGCATAGGAGAAAAAACTGTAAAAGTTCTCCTGGGTAGAAATGAAAGTTCATATTTCATAGAAGAGTTGAAGGTGTGATAAAATCTCCTGTTTGGAGCAGTTCACACCTTCAACTCTCCTATGAAAAATGAACTTTCAGTTCTACTCTGGAGAACTTTTACAATCTTTTCTCCTATGCCTGAAGAACGGTGCTTGTGACGGAAAGCTGGTTGATTTAATAAAAGATATCATCTCTAACGCAAGTTCTGATTCCTTTTTCCTCTAGGCCAAGACGACTACAGCCTGGATACTTGGCTAGGTACAGACATTACAAAAGTTAAGGCAGAATCAATCTAAGTTGCACAGTTTTCTTAAGTGGTATAGTTTAGATTAGAAGCAAACAGAACACACACTTGCCCTTTGGTGGAGAGGGCCAATCTTAGATTGGACTCCTCCACTTTTAAACCAGTGTATGTGTGCCCAGCTTCTGTTATGGGCATAGACTGGTTTCTTGTGTGGTGAACTTGTGTTCTGCTATGGGTATACACTGGTTTCTGATCACTTATACCAGTGATGAAATAAGTGCAGGTATAATGCCTGTACCTGGCCATTAAAACAGACATTCATATAAATGGCACATGACCAAGTTACTTCTCAGTTGTACATACACTTAAAGAGATTTCAGAGATACACTAACAATCACCCTCTTGTACACAGACACAGAATCAAAAATTAGAACTGGCTTACCTTCCTGCTAACGCAAAAATTCTCTCCACTAGGTACGTTTTAATCTTTGTTAAATGAGAATTTAAAATGTACCCAATATGCTGTGTGATGCATAATGATACTGAATGCAATACAAGGGTGGTTCAGTTATTTCACACTGCTTTTACAAACCACAAATCTTACAAACATGAACATTTCACAAATGCAGTATGATCATGGACTCTGGGCTTCAGCTCTCCAGTAACACTTGGGATAATTAACGAATCCAGGATAAACAATCAATTTTTCACCAGGTTCTTCCACATAGCAAAAAAGTAGAAAACAAGTTTGAGTCATTGAACATGAGATGCTGGTCTTCAAACCACAAAACGATGCCAAAAAGAAGCTCTAAGCAAAGAGAATATTGTCAGCCAAAATTACATTAACTCAGGATTCATTGAGAGGGGTCACACGATGGATTCTAGCTGCACAGAGTATGTGTGTTGAGCTTCTCGTAGGCAGGCTATTTTCTTTTATTTCATGAGAAAAAAACCCTAGAGTATATTACTGATTAAATAACTGAACTGCTACAATACGAAATGAGAAGCTACAGCCTTTCAGGATGGTGAGGGAGTCTTCTGTTAACAGTAACTCAGAAACCTGAGTTCTCGGTTTCTATAGATGCCTATAAGGCTGTCAGAGCTTGGCTGTCTAAGAAGATGAAGAGAGCTGAGAAGAGAATACCAACTCTGTTTAATCCAGTATTTCAAGATTTTTCAATTTGTTTTCAATCAAGGGCAACCCTTTCCCCCCTCTCATCTCTGTCCTCCACAATTTTGAAATTCTCAATGGAAAGCAGCTCAGCTCGACTTGTGGATCAAATGGAATGCATTTATTTATCTTGAATAACGATGTTGGAAAGAAAGATGGCACTATGTTGTGAGGTATAAACCAAACCAAAAACAGCAGTGGCATTTAAGAGAAACGTGCATCTTACCCAAGTGAATGTGATCTGTGGTAGCAGCACAAGGGAAAAACAGCAAGCATTATGAGTTACCGTAAGCCAAGAAGCAAAACAAAACAAAATAAAAAAACACCCCAAATTTGTGCCCATAAAAAAGTACCAAAGTGTCCTTAGAAGAAAAAGATACAATCATATGCTTCAAAATTTCCATCCTTGAATTCCCACCAGAAGATCATGTTGAGACTCCTTCAAGGCAAAACATAACTTCTTTCAATAATTTTCACTTACTGGTTTGTTATATAAAATCACCTACACATTTTCATGTGCAGCAGAAAATGAGGTATTAGTCCATTAAACCTTGCGTAGGCTCAGATTACTTCAGCTATATTAAATCTCAGTTTCAGTAGATGTTGCCTGGTTCAGTAAGAGCATAGAACAACACACAGCCGACAGAAAACAATTTGTACAAAGATAAGGTAGAGGTACTGGTTTTGTTTATGATGTTGGTAGAACACCAAGTACATTGTACTAATTAGTGAGGTTTCAAATAAGGCAGAGACTAAGAAGTAGGGCACAACACATTTAAATGATTAATAATGATCTGGGCTCTGATCTAAAATCAAAGGCACTACCCAGTGCATATGAATTAGAACTTGCAGGATCAGGCCTCATACTTGCTGGCTCATACTTAGAAATATTAACTAAATAGAAATATTAATAAGGAGCAATGCATTTTTAGCATACATGCATTTTCTGAGCCAGCAGCCACTGCCATGTGCAGAAAGATTATAGAAATGGGAGAAGTCTCTAAATCCTAAACTGTATTAGGAAATGTGCTTGCAAGGGCCTCCGTTCACATTGCGTCCAATGTTTAATTTTACACTTCTAAAATTGCTCATGCCTCTTGTTGTGTACCTCACATGGACTTTTGGAATCAAACCTTTATTTCAAAAGGGCAGTTTAGTATTCTGTTCTCCAGATGACTGACCTACACCCAAATAAAGGGAGCAATTGCACAATCTTCATCCCACCCACCTTATTTGTGGCACTCTTCACGTTCCTTGTTATTGCAATCAGAGCTTTCTAAAAAAAAGACTTATGCTCTCTCACACACTTCCTTCATCCGTACTGAAACAACTAGATTGGTCACAGTCCTAGGCAAAGGTTAGCATGAAGCTATGTCATTCCAGGAGTAGCCCCAAGAGGCAGTACATCTTGAAGACATTGCTGTCCATATATCACCCTTTCTCTAGAGGGGGATGGCTGTAAATCATTAGGAATTCTCCATTTTGGTTTGTTACCAGCCCTTAATTGGAAAAAAATTACATAGAAACAGTAAGAAAATGGAGGCAAAGGAGGTTAAAAACAGTTTTTACCTTTAAAAGTAACCCTTTCTTGCTCAAGCATTAGTACTTTCAACACTGATACTGCTTCCCAATTGACAAAAGTTGCAAAACATTAACTGGCTACAGAAAAATGAGCTTTTTCCCTGAGTATTTCATACTTAGTCTATTTTCCAACTGGTAAAGGTTCAAACACAGAAAAATACTGGGAAAGAAAAACTTTTATTTGTTCCAAAACAATTTTAAAAAATCTCCTCAACAGTTATCTCACTTAGAAAAAAATAATCTTAGAACATAAAAAAGTAAATGCCAATTAAACCCAATTGTCTACTGGAAAGTCATTTAGAAGATTTCCGGGCAACTTTAGCTATAGCTTTCAGTACTTTTGCTACTCAAAGTCAAGTAACATATCAATTCTTCCACTTTTTCCTTCTTTTGTTCAAGATTTATTGCCATCTTTCCTTGACAGCCTGAGTGAATAGTTTTTCTTACATAACAAGGGAAGATTCTTGTTTAGCACATGACCTGCTACACAAGCAGTAATGGATTATATTTAAAGACAATATGATAAGCAGAAATAAGTTTGTTTAAATGAGAGGAACAGTCACACACTTAAACTAAAACCCAATCCATATTCGTCCTTGTTTCAGAAAAAAGACGTTTAATTCTCCAATACCAATAAGATGCGAAGGGGGGGAGGAGAGGGGGAGGATGGAAAGAAAGCTCCATAAACTGTTATAAGCCTTCTAATCTCTTGCATAATGTTTGTCTGATATGTAGGCTTACAGCTGGGATATGCCATGCTGTATATAATGAATTTTCAGTTGGAAGAGGGAATGCCTAGCAATTTCTTCTTAGTGGTCTCAAAAACCTAATACAGTTTGAAATAATGACATACAATTGAAAAGGAAAGGGACTGTTTGTTATACTACAACAGTGAAACATCTTAAATGCAACCCTATGAAGTACTCTGGGGCCCCTCTACACATGCAGGTGAAGTCTCTAATGCGTTGATCTAATGATTATGTGGCTCTAATGCGTGATCCACATAATCATGCCTCCTGCCATGTCACACATGCAGAGCAGGAGGCATGACTGTGGGATTGTGCATTAGATCCCATAATGGCTTATTGCCAGTGCAGGGGAAGTCTGATCCTGGGCTCCCCCTGCGCTGGGAAGAAGCAAGTTCTTATGACTGAGAGGAATCCTCTCAGCTGAAGGGGCTCCCAGTTGTGTTGTCACACCATACATTCCCATGGCTGGGAGATCGTAGCAGCTATCTCCCAGCAGTGGGGTGTGCCCCTGTGGCTGGGAACCCCTTTAGGTGAGGGTGCTTTCAGCCACAGGAAATTGCTTCTTGCCAGTGCACAGGGAGGCCAGGATCATGCCCCCCCTTCATTGGCAATGGGATCTAATGTGCAATCCCACAATCACGCCTCCTCTCATGCATGTGTAGCTGGTGCAATCTCCCAGCTGTGGAATGAGTGGACCTCCGTCCCCCGCAGCTGGGAAATCACAGCTGCTACAATCTCCCAGCTGTGGGGAATATGGTATGCAGCCTGCAGCTGGGAGAGTGCAGCTATTGCAGCCTCCCAGCCCCAGAGGTGCGCGGAGTCCCCCAGGGCTGGGAGATCGCACAGGACTCAGGGTCTCACAACTGCCAAGTGCTGTGGGGGCTGAGAGTCCCCTCAGCTGTGGGGCTCTGAGTCCCTGCTGCAAGGGAGACCCTGCTACATGTGCAAATTAAAGCTCAATAGTAACTAGCTATAAAATTAGTACACATTTTTGAGCTCTAATTTATAGATGGTTGGAGCCTTTTATGGCATGATAAGCACTTCACATGTATAGCTGGTCTCAGTTTAATTGTGCAGCTAACCAGATAATTGCACAACAGATGCAATGTGTAGAGGGAGTGTTAAAGAAAACATTCAAGCAGTATTATCCACCAATAAACACTGGTAACTGTGGAAACTAAAGGCTAATTTGCAGACTAGACAACATGGCCACAAAGGGGAAGTAAGAACATGCACAAGGACAGTCAAACTCTGGGCCTGCTACTTCATCCTCGTGAAAAAACTAAAGAACAAGCAGAGTTTTGCCAGAGATACTTCCAGACTCGTGCAGCAACCTGATACTATGGTTATATTTTTATGGCACAATTTAGCTATAGCTGACAGAGGTCAGATGATACCCTGAGTACAGAGGTGATCGGTAACAGCAGTAGGAGGTACAGCCACAATGTATCATGGACCACTGAACATACTGCAGATAAGCAGAACAACAGAGCTCGCAGTGCAGTCCAGCATTAGTCAGGAGGGGTAAAGATAACATTCACTGTTATGGTAAATGAATCTAAGGCAGGTAACAACAACAGAGTGTATGAAGAAATAAATCTTGGATATGTTCATACGTTTTGGTGTGCTGTTAACTTTTGTGTTGTGCAGGGACCACTGACATGTTTTCTCAGTATGCTATGGTTAGCATGAGGCAAGTTTCATGGACTTGGACACATCTCCCTGGTGTAGGCCACCTCCAATCACCTACTCAGCATTTTTCTGTGCAATAGGGCATTACCAAAATAGCCTGATTTTTTGGTAGCTGAATGTTTTTAAAAGATGGTATTGTTATCCCCCTTATACAGAGGAGGAGTTGAGGCTCAGGTATCAAATTCAAAATTTTCTACTAATTGTAGGTCTCAAAACGAGAATCAAAAATATTTCAGAGAATAGCATTATATAGAGCATTTTTATGTTCAAAGGGAAGTTCCTGTTCACTTCAGTTGCAAATCAGTGTTCAGCTTTTCTGGAAATCATGGAAATTGCAACAAATCTAGGGCTGGAAGAGACCTTCAGAGATGATCTATTACTCCCCGCTGTATATAGACAGGATTAGTTACCCCTAAGACCAAAACTTTAACAACAATAACCCTTAACCCATAACAAACCCTTGTCTGACTAGTTCTTAAAAATCTTGTGATGAGGATTTCACCTGTTCTAGTGTTTAACTATTATTAGTTAGAATGTTTTTCTTAATAACTAAACTATCATTTCTAGACTAAACATCACTAATTCTTTCAACTTTATGCACAAGTTTTATTTTCGTGACTTCTTATCACTTTCTTTGCTCTCTTCTGGACATTGTCTAAGTTCTCTATGCCTTTCTTAAAAAGTTGCCCCAAACTGAATTCCCATGTGAGGCTTTATATGAAGGTTGAAGAGAACAGAATAATTACCTCCCATTTCTTACATATGGCACTTCTGTTTTCATGTCCTGGAATGATGTTGGTTGCATGATGTTCAGTATGACCCCCAGATCCTTTCGTGCAGTCCCGCTACCTAGCTAGCTATTACCCATTTTGTATTTATGCATTTATTCTTTTTCACCTTCAGTATGATATTTTGTACCATCTTCACTGATTTCAGCTTGTTGATTTCAGATCATTTTCCCACTATTTCAGGTTCATTTTGTTTTCTAATTCTGTCTGCTGAAGCATCTACAGGCTCTTCCAGCTGGTTTTGTGAATGCACCCTATGCCAACGTTCAAGTTATTAATGAAAATAGTGACTAGTACAAGGCCTAGAACAGATCCCTGTGAAGCTCCACCTGAGATGACCTCCCTATAAGACAGTGAATGACTGATTTGGAAAGACACTAAGTAAAGGTCAGATGGATTTAGCTGCAGTAACAGGGCCTAATGGAAATGTTTTTTCCTGAGGCCTTGTTCCTACAGCTGAATCCAAGTGTGACCCCCCCAATCCTTTTACGTAGTCCTCCTACCTAGCTAGTTATTCCAAATTTTGTGTTTACGCATTTATTCTTTTCCACATTCAGTGATATATTTTGTATTGTCCTCACTCGGATTTCAGCTTGCTGATTTCAGATCATTTTTTCCAAAATTTTAGGATCATTTTGTGTTCTAATTCTGTTTTCTGAAATGTTGTTTCTGTGAGCACATAACAGCATGAGGTGCTCAACAGAATCTCTGCCCAGGGCACCAAAATTGCTAGTTATGCCTTTACTAGTGAAGGTAATATTTTTAGCTACAAGGTGTACTACAATGCCAAGCAGAGAGAGCTGAACTAGCTTGGATATGTTACAGCAGCTCTCTGGCTGGGCTAATTAGTTGTATTAGACCTGTGTGGAACAAGGGATGAAGTAGTATAACTAAGGGGAGACACCCAGAGGCACCTGGGGCAGCAGCCTTTGTTGTGGTGGGACGCAAAAAAAGTTGTCATGACCACAGTAGTGGCTAGCCACACCTCCACAATTGGCACCGTGGCAGCTAAGAGTCTCATGGGAAGTAAAAGCAGGTTCCTTATGAAAACTTTAGCAGGCTGGAACAGAGAATATATTAGCCTTGGAAGAGCACCAAGTTAATATGACTGTCTTACTTCTGGTGCCTGAGATTGTGTTTTTGTTTTAGCTCAGTCAGTTCTGCACAGTACAGCATTTTGCCATGTAGATATACTGCAAGATATACAAGTTGTGTATAAAAATATGGGCACTTTCACAGCATCTACATTTTAATTTATACAATTCCGACTCTGAGCATTCTGTATAGTGTTTGCAACCCACAATTTGAAGACATGAGCCAGCACATGAAAGCTTGACAGTAAATCTGAAAACAAAGTCTATGTACATGTTGTCTGAGCCAAGTGCAAAACAAAGACAAAGCAAATCTCATTTCTACATTCCTTTATTTTTAAAAATATAAATGGTAATAGACATATTAATTCCAAGATGGGCAATATTAAGACGTGGACCAGAGACAAGTGGTAGAGTAGGTACCCCATGCTCCTTTATGACTAGAATGAGGAGTTTTATATAATTGGAAAGAGAAAATTCCTAGCATCACAGTGGGACAAAGTGTACCTGGCTTCTATCTCTGGCTAGGTCCAAGATATTTTTGTAATTCTTAAATTCTCTGGAAGGCTACAGTCATCTTCTTGCAACAAGACCTACTAGACCTGTGTGGAAGTAAGGGATAGATAAGTATAATCGAGGGGAAGCATCCAGGAGGAGACTGGGGGAGGAGGGCATGGGATGCTACAACAGTTGACCATGACACCAGTCCTGCCTAGGGCTATGGAGCTGTTCTGCTGTGCCACTTGAGGCTATTAGGTTGTAGGATGTAGAAAAGATATAATGACATGATAATGGAGACGGTCTGGAAGGGCAGACAGTATACCTGCCTGAATAAAATGCAGCATAAGCCTTTCTTAGAAGGCCTTACACAACAGAGTGAGCTGGACAAACCAGTAGCAAAAAGCAGGAACCTCATTAAAACTTTAAAAAATGTTAGTAGGTTGAAACAAACAGATAAGGAGCAGAGACAATAGCAGACAGATAAGACACAATGAAGGCAAATAAGGAAGAAGGAAAGGAGAGTCAATGGGAATTTGCCAAACAAAAGTTTAGTGAAAGTGTGTAATGACTTCATGGTTTGGCTGCATTTTTGTGTTTCATCCAGCACAATTTACTGGGATAGATAAAAGTGCCTGAAGTGCCTTAGTTATCCTTACACAACTAAATAAAGGCTGTAGTGTGTCTGTCAAGACCTTTCTTTAAAATTCCATTTGTGAATAAAATCAAAGCAATGAAAATTTAGCTGGATTTTCCTTATTTCTATATTTCTCTACCGTGTGAAGTTAATCAGAAGGGATTTCAGGCTGAAACACCCTTCTTTTCTACTTTGACTTGGAACACAAATACATCTTAATATACAAAGATTCTTTCCTGTAGGCTGAGAAACATACCATAAAATCACCTCATTGAACAGTATTGGAAGCAATTCAATTGAAACCTTTAAACACTATGATTTAAAATAAGAAAGAAAAACTCATGCACCTTTATTCCCCATTTCCCCCCAAATAAAAACATAGGAGAAGCAAATTCCTCATACCTCATATCTCCAAATTTCTTGCTGATGACTGTTCCTACATTGCTGATAGCAGCTGTTGCCTTTTGTCCTGCATGGCTCAAAGTCTCATGTGTTTTCTTATATCTAGAAATAAAAACAAAACAGTGCTGAGTAGCTGTTAAATTCAAAGTTTCTATGAAAATACAAATTTTGAAAAATATCAACTGTTCATGATTAGTACTTTTGAAATAGAAAAAAAGGTGGGTACACTTAGGAAAATACAGTCCCTGCTCTCAATATCTTATAGTTTATAAAGCAGTAGTTCTCAACCTTTTCAGATCCAAGGCATCTCTTGTTAGACCCAAGGCATCCCTCAGAAAATGCCAGCTCTTAGTTTACACACATTTTCTGAATACAGAAAAGTAATATAGCAATTCCTCTGTTGCAAAAAATTCAGAGACTACAACAAGGTAGAAATCGCTGGGTGTATATTGTGAATCATGTTTGTATACATAATAATGCTAACACTGTGTGGCACCCCTGACACCCTTAAAAGGATTTCAGGGCACACCAAAGAGTGCCATGGTATCCTGGTTGAGAATCACTAATATAAAGACAGAGACAGACAAAAATGTAGTAGGGAGAAATTCACTAAACTCCAGGATGATAACCAGGGATCCTGGTTTTCTCTGATAAAAAAAAAAATCCCCACTTTTCGGATTAAAAAAAAGTAACCCAAAATCCACATTTTCAAAGGCATGGATTTTGGGTTACTTTTTTAAATTGAAAATTGGGGGATTTTTCTTTATCAGAGAAAACCAGGATCCGTGGTGATAACTGGCATATATATTTATATTTCTCTTTTAGTTTCATTTTATATAGAGATATTTGAATAAGTACTTATATGTAAAAACTACATCTTTTGTGCTCCTTTATGTTGCACTTTCTGTACAGTTTAATCAGCTGGTTTTTTTATAGTGTCTTATTAATATCCTTAAAGACTTTTTTACTTATGGTTTGATTCTATACCACTGAAGTGAGAGGGAGTTCTACCTTGGATTTTAGTGGGTGTAGGAACAGCATTTCTTGCAAAGGAAGTGGCTTAATTATCTGGATCCCCACCCTGTATTATAAGACTGTCAAAACAATTTGTTTACACGTGATTATTAGATAACTATTTTACTTGTCTTTGCAATTAAAAAATGTTATTCCAATCTTAGGTACTGCACTGCAATTTTCATTTAAATACAAAAACAAAAAAATGCTTGGGTATTGAAACTTGGATAACAAGATGCATATTCAAAGTAATTCTGAATCTTTTCTTTCAATCACCCCTGGGTTCTGTGGCATGTGTGTTCACACACACAATCCTCTTAATCTACACACTGGTGATTTTTAAGACATGCTTTGACTTGTCATTACTTGCTTTTCCCTTCAATGCTTTAAACTGTTTCATAATTCATAAGTTAATCATTCCACTTTTCTGCACCAACAGTTCTTTTGCTGAGTAGACTAATTCTGATTATATTAAAAGCTTCCTTCTGTAGGGTAAAACATTCAGTGAAGCAAATTAGCCCACAATTAGAAATACTGACCTAACAACAAAATGATAGCAAACATACCTTATAAAATGTCTACATCTGCAGAAGAGTATAAATGTATGTCAAAGCATTTTAAACTATTATTTAATTGATCTTATACTTTTTTGTGTGTATTGCTGCACATGTACAACAACGTACACTAGAGATCGCTAAGGAACCCCATTGCATAAGTCTTTGAGCAGCATATCATTTTCTTGTCTACTATAAACAAGAAAATAACTTGGCTCTGGAGAGGCAAGGGGAGGGAGGAAATTAAGTAAAATATTAGAATTTTCCACTCAGTGTGTCACGCTAACCTCTATGCTAGGTCTGTTACAGTCCTGATCATATCTAGTGCCAATTCTCTAGAGGTAGAATTAAGGCTGCAGGGCAAACCTTGCTCCTTACCCCTCTAAACTCTCAGAGGCCACATTCTATCATGATGCTCCTATGTGAGCGTACCTGAATTGTATATACTCACCCTTAAAAATAAGTGCTTGTCAGGATGAAATTACACATTAGAGTTAGCAAGGCCTACTTCTAAGGAATGTTAGTTTGTGGTTAAGTTAAATAATGCTAGGGATCAGTTCCACTTTTGGGGAAGCAGGACAGTGATCTGAGGGTGGAGGAATTAATAGGGCCAAAAGGGGCAATTGGGGTGGCAGGGGAGCACACTGGAGGTAGAGGGGGTGATTTGGGGCCCAGAAGGGGCAGCAGCTTCTCACCCACCCACTCTCTCCTTCCCCCCTCCATTCCTGCTCTTCCCCCATACCACATCCCATCCCCATACATCTACTGTCCAGCTGTTCCCAGCTGTCAGTCCAGGGCCATAGAATCCTGAATGACAGCTAGTCCACCTGGGCGCAGTGCCTCATGTGATACTGGAGAACTGCAAATTGCTGGTTTTATCTTAGGTGAACTCTCAAAAGTTAATTTAACTCAAGCAAGGTAGCCAAGTTCATATATAATCCTTGCCCAAAGTAGCATAACTTTAAGATACCCAATGCGCACTTAGCACTAGTTAATGAGCCTTAATGTGTAATCATTCAAGTTTTAACTGTTCTTAACATAATTTAATTGTAATGTATAATCTCACCCTCAAACTGCTGAAGAGATGAGTTTTACTCCTGCCGTCAGAAATATGTATGCCAATGCTGTAAGGAGTGCACATGCTGAAGTAGAGGTGTCAAACTCAAATGACATTCTCTACCAGCAGCCAGGACATAGGCCACCACCAGGGGTGGGATATCTAGCCTGCAGGTTCCCTGTGGGTCAGATGACCCACCTCTGGATTCAGGCTGTGAATCTTCTCACCAGTTTCCAGAGCCACTGCATCAGCATGGTCAGCACCTATGGGGGTTAACATTGCCCCAACTTACCCCCTCTTTCCTGTTGCCAGCTACTGAAGATTTTAGTCCTCCTCACAGTGTATCAAGTTTAACAGTGAGATGCCCTTAATAACTAATAATACCAGGAGCAATCCAGGGACCCTCTTCAAATTCTACTAAAGTTAACCAAAGTCTTTGAATAAGGATCCACTTGGTCAGAAAGTCTTCTGAGGAAAAGGGAATTAAGTACGATAAGCATAGGAGTTAGAGCAGAAGAAATCTTTCATGCCTTCTTTTTGTGTCAAAGAAATAGAAGCTACGTACAAATCAATTTCTTTCCTGTGTCCAGGTAACCTTTGAAAGGTGTGTTCAGGGATTCAGTTCACTCGCATGATAGGCATGTAGATCCCGCAGCCTTTCAAAATCTAGGGCTGTGTACACATTTTCAAATAATCTGGGAGAATTCGCTAAGGTTTTTTCTACTAAGACAACAATTTATCTAGAGCTATGCGTACAGACATTTGAATACTAAGACCCTGAAGGGCAGAAAGCTTGCAGTGCTATCACTGTGCAGCCAGGCTGGGGGGAAAGGGGGGAACAGTAAACACATTTCCACATGCTCTGCAGGCTCCCTCTATCATCCTGGCAACTGATGGCAGTAGTGCATAGGGCTGCCCATAGTCAGTCTGTGTTTCCCTGCAGCACATGGGGATTGTTAAAGGGGTATGTTGTGTTTCTTGCTGGAGCAGCAGAAGCCAAATGTGACATACTGTCCCCCTAGGGGGGTAGGGGGATGTTTTCTTTTGAGAGAAACTAAGGCATGTACAGACATTTGCTATCCCAGGAGAAACTCTTCTGGGAATAATTTAATCCTGGCTGTTCCCAATAATCATAAGCAGCACTGGAAAATATGATGGGGCGGGGGGCTGGGTGGTACAGAGTGTGCCAACCTGACCCCACCCCTCCCTCCTGCAGGGCCATTTTGGGGCAGGCATGCACTGGTGCTGTACATGTGGCAGTGGAGGAGTGCATGGGAGGGGCACTGGGTGCAGTGCTGCTGTGGTGCTGAAGCTGCTGTCACAGGCCCAGTTTAGGGGGGGTTAAGCCCCGTTAGCCCTAGCCTTCCACCAACTATGGTTCCCTATTTATTTTCTCCTAGAGTAGTCATTTTCACTCTGGGAGAAAAGCCCTGAATATCTACACGTGTGGCTTTTTCTAGGAGAGCAGCAATTCTCTCACAGGAGAAACTGAATGTCTGTAGAAGGCCTAAATCTTCAAATTCAGATGCACCTCAGGTCTAGGACCACAGAAATTATTATCTGATCAGTCTTTAATATGCAAGGTAAAATCTCCTCTTTTTTCCCCCCTTGCTTGTGTTGGCTGACACTTTTACCCATCAATGATAATATACCAGTGGGTGAACTCACCCATCAACTCTCAGTTATCCCAATTAAATCATCTTGGCTGCATATTAGGACTTATAGTTCTTCCTGCTTGTTTCCCATACTTCTTGAATTAGTATACAGGCACTAAATAACTAGAAGGACTAGAGAATTTTCCCCTTATAAACTCATTCAAAATCTCCTACAGTTCCTGTTGATCCTATGCCTTTGTTCACCTCACTGTGGTTTGCTTGTTTGTTTTTTTTAACTTATCTCTAAGTTTTGGCTGCCAGAGTCTGTTCAATCTAATATTATAAAAGCCTAAGTCTGTGTGTCTGTCTGTAACACTTTATTCATGCTCTGATTGTCTGACAAACAGCCAACCAGTGTGCAAAGAAGCTTTCTAACAGAAGGCAGCCTGCTGCCACAATGGTGGGGACATGGGATGGAGCAGAGACCCTAACCCTAACCCCCGCTCTGCTCCATTAAGACAGTGGCAACAGAGCAAATGGAAGGGGGGGGCAAGGCCAGCAAGCCTGGCCTTGCCCTCCCCCCACCCTGCTCCCTGCAGGT
>NW_017728918.1:101166739-101194282 GCF_001723895.1 Crocodylus porosus | reverse complement strand
GCCCACTCTTCCCATCCCCAAGCAGGCCCAATGCAAGGAAAAGGAGAGGGCACGCAATGGTGTCAGCAGTGATGGCAGGGCCAGGGGAGGAGCGAGCCCAGGCCTGACACGGTGTGGGGGGGAACAAGCCTGAGCTGGGGGAAAAACCAACCCACCACAGCAGTGGGGGCTGGGGATGAGCCTAGCTCAGCCCACCATGGCAGTTGTGTGGGAAAGGGCCTAGGCCCACTCCTCCCCCACTCCCGCTCCCCCACATTGACCCTGAGTCCCCTCCTCCCATCCCCCTGGCCCCTACTGTTCCCTCTTGCCCTCCCGCCATGGCAGCTGGGCTTCTCCCCACCCTTGGGCCCAGTCCCAGTCCTCCCTTCCCCCTGCCACTGCAGCAGTGGAAGGGGGGAGCGGGCCCAGACCCCAAACAGCAGGAGGGAAGGGGTAGTGGGCCCAGATGTGGGGGACAGGGTGAACAGCAGGCCTGGCCCGACCGGCTGCAGCACTGGCTGGGGGGGAATGAACAGGCCTTCTCCCCCCTTCGGGCATGGGCCCACTCCTCTCCCACCCCCCTCCCATGCCCACTCCTCTTGTCCCCGAGCAGGTCCAACACAGCTCAGGGACAAGGAGTGGGGAGGAGCGGGCATGCTGTGGCATCGGCAGTGATGGTAGGGCCAGGAGAGGAGTGGGCCCAGGCCTAATGTGGGGAGGGAAAATGAGCCTGAGCTGGAGGAAAAGCCAGCCCGCTGTGGCAGTAGGCGCTGCAGCGGGGGGTGGGGAGCAGGCCCGGACCCCAAACAGCAGAAGGGAAGGGAGAGTGGGCCCGGATGGGGGGGCCCAGGGCTGTCCCCTCCCGCTCCCCCCTGTCATTCTTGATGGACAACTGGCTGGCCAATCAGAGTGCTCCAAGCATGAGGGAGCACCATCATGATTCTGAAGCGGCACCAAGGCCTGGACAGTGCTGGCCTCAACTCCCCCACCCCGATCCCTGAAAGAGACAGAACAGTAGCAGCATGGGGCATTAGGTGGTGGCACTCCATCCCAGCCCCCTCCCTACCCTGTCATTCTTGACGGGTAATTGGCTAGTCCTGGTATAAAAGTCCTGCTCACTACAGCTTTAAAACACACTGAACAGCCAAATGCAATATGCAATTTGGTGACTCTTTTCAACAGAGGGGAAAATACATTCAATTATTTCAACCAGCAGACGCCAATTTTAAAATGTGTAATTTTCCAGTGCTATCTATGGCTGCTCCTTTTATCCCTTGTCTGCCCCTTTCTCACCCTCCCATTCAGGAAAACAATCAAAGTTCATGCTTGACTTAGAGGACACGCATAATATAGTTCTAAGTAGAGGATGTTTCTATGAATTAGAACGATAATAAAAAGAGTAGGATATTTTCAAGGCCCACATGTCCTGGCAGGCTTATAAAGAACATTTCACCAGGTAATTCATTTTTAGTGCCATTAATGAAGGTTGATGCCAGGCAACAGAAAACTCCAGGAAATAGAAAGTATGTTATTAACTGAAGGGGGAGTATACATGAAAAAAGAATGCACATAATTCAGAGCTGAATGTGTGAAGTACCTCAAAGCATACATAGTTTTTCTTTTTCACAAGAGCACACACAGCAAGAAAATCATAAAAAGTAGGGGTGGAAGGGGACTCAGCAGGTCTAGTCCAGTGGGGTCCAACCTTCTTGGCACGCATGCCATCAATTAGCCCTGCACCCTCCCTGAGTGCTATTCCTAGTCTCTCTCCCTGCCCCACTGGCTGCTTTGCATTCTGTTTTCTGCTGTGTCCCTACCTAATCCACTGCTCTGCTTTCGTGTTGCCTCTCCCCACCCCAGTCTACTGTGTACCAAAGCCAGAGGCTGCCCATGCCATTTGTGGCACGTATGCTCCAGGTTGAAGACATCTGACATAGTCCAATCCTCTTTTTGAGGCAAGATCATTCCTATCCAAAGCATCCCATACAAGTGTTTATCTAACTCAGTGCTGATCAACCTTCAGCCCGCAAGGCAATGTCATCTGATCCATGGGTCTCCCCATGGGTCCAGAAATCTGGCAGCAAGGGATTATGGCAGTGTTAATTGCTGCTCTCCTGTTGCTAAATTTCTAGCTTTGTGGGGAGCTGCTTGGACTGGATAATGCAGCCCTGTGCACTAGACTGAGCTGATGCACAACTGGGCCAGTGCATTGGGTCATTCCATGGCTGGATCCTACACAAGGGGATGGACCAGCACATGCAGTTAGAACTGGCATGCAGGGGTCAGCCATTGTATAGGGAAAGATCCAGGATGCGTCACATGCCATATTCATCTGGCTCATGGGGGTGTAAGGTTGAGCACCACTGATTTAACCTGTCCCTAAAACTACACAATCAACTTTGTCCACAACTATAAGGCAAATTGTCCCAAAACACTAAGAGCACTCTAATCTGCCACAGGTAAAGCAGAAGGACACAGGCTTGTCTTGCTGCTGCAAGGGTTGCTAAAATGCACTCAGGACATCCAAGGAAGACTCTCATGCCCTGCTACAAAGGAAGGCAAAAACCCCAATATGCCACAACCACCCTTACATTTAATCTATGTATTATAAGGTCTTTAACAAAGCACACCATTTTAACAGGATAATCACTAGCAGACAAGCACGGCTTGTGTTGCTAAACACAATCATACAAATTAAAACAAATATATATTTTGAAATATTTCTTTGCTAAGAGCACACATTTCTTGTAGAGGCAAGGCAAAATAAGACTCAGTTTTTGTTCCTTCAACTAGTACTAATTTTCTTGTAGATTCTATATATATTGTCCTCCCTGATGTTTTCATTAGAGAGAAGAAAAAGGCTGCAGCATGTGTATTTGTAATAAATCAGATGTTATATAACATAAACCCATGTAAGACTCTTATGCAATTTGGTATTTTTGAGCAAATAATATTACCAGCTCCTCAAAAAGCTGAGTGGTGATGTGAAAAAATGGCAGCACCAGACTAGGAAAGCCTTTATGACCCCCCATACCCCACCCCACCCAAAGGATTGGGAAAATAAAGAAAACAACTATTGGACAATAACAACCATTGCTTTCGGAAAAAGAGGAACTTCGACTTGCCACAGCTTAAAAGTCCCTAAGGGTTAGTCTCAGCTAGAAACCAAAGTTCCCCTTATGATTTTTATCCTCTTATGTTGCTAGGAGAGATGCAATCCTTTTTCACAAATGACATCTCTACAGAGTTTAGCAGATTTGCTTCATTATACACACGGTTATTAAATCACATGTTAATATTCTATATACAATTTTAATTTAAATGATATCGGCTCATGCTATATTTCTATTCATAAGTATCTGTGTTTAATATCGCGCCAAAAATATTAAGTGATGACCTCTTTAAGTGTTCCACCTGACTTTTGGTGACCTCATTACTTTCATGAGTGTTAACAACTTGAGACAAGCATTTTCACATTCTCATGTAACACCAGCTCTCTAGCTTTTATTTTTTTTAAATACTGCACAACCTACGTGGTTTGAACAGTTTACAAGAGTAGCAATGAAATTCAGTTAAAAACTATAAATGGTAATTCACATTTCTTCTAGAAGCAGGATGGAGTAAAATTGATGATTAAAAAAAAAAAATCAGATAAAAAAAAAAATAAGATTTTTTTATTTAAATAGTTTTTATATTTTAATTATAATTAAGTTCTCCTTTTGAAAAGAATGCAGCTTGAAATGAAATTTGAATTTAATATAGCATAGCTAAAATATAAATTTAGTATGAACTATTAAACTAATTGAAATAAAATAATATGTTGAATCAATGAGCCACTGGTAAAAACTCTAGAGTTAAAGGTTGATTTTCTTCTACATGAGAAATGAGGGGGGAGAACATTTAACTTTTGAAGTCAAGCTTTAACAATATGGCACAATATTTCACATACTAGGGTCCTGATGCTGCAAAGAATCCAGGGTCTATACTACCAGATGCAAAGCATCAGCAAAGTCATCACAAGTGCTGGAAACTGGCCTTTGACTCCAGCAGACACCATCATGGTCACTGACAGACGTGCAGGTCCTTCTAACTCATGACGCTTTACATAAAGCACCATGAGTTAGAGGCTGCCTTTCCCCCGCCAACCCAACAGATGTTTGCCTGTTGGGTCGGGGGTGGCAGTGGTAGGGAACTCAAGCCTGTCTGCAGGAACCCAGTGTGTCTGCCTGCAGCTGAGGAGCGGTTCCTCTCCCCCAGCCCCTCCTTCCCACTCCCAGGCTGTCAGCAGGAAGGGAATGGGGAGAGGGGAAGGGGAATGAGTTGCCAGCTGGGGTTTGTCTGGTTTCAGTTGGATGGGGGAGATTGGGGGGACCACAAGGAAAGGTGGGGCCTCCAATCCATGCCCCCTCCAGCTCGGGCTGGGCAAACCCCAGCCAGTAGCTCACTCCCCTGCCACTTGCCCTCCCTTCCTGAAGACAGTCCCCAGGGCAGAGCTGGGCTGCATCAGCCCAGCCCCAATTGCACTGTCACAGGGTGGGGACCCAGGAGTGGCCGTGATCTCTCCTGGCGCCCCCTACCATGCCAAGTTGGCGATCAAGCATCCGCCATGTCTTTGATGACCAAAAGTATTATAAGGCAGGCTGCTTTTTTGTCCCCTTGGACACGGTGTTCTTATTTATCCTGGCCCCTGTTCTGTATAGCTTGATCTTTGTTGCACCCAGCCTTATGGGCTATGCGTGGCTCCTACCAGCCCTTATACCACGCCCCAATCCTCTCAGATGTTCTGGACGTTGTTGAGTCGATTATTGTTGCCTGTGCCCTCACGGACGCCCTCCGGGCTTGCCTTCCTCTTAAGGACCCCACCGGGCCCTTCTCCATGCGCTCGCCCTCTCTGGGGCTTCTCTCGATTGGGGCTCAGGTGGCTTCAGCCGTGCCTGGCCCCCAAACTGCTGTGCCCTCTCCGGCACCTGACTACGGCACCTCCTCTGTCACCAGACACACCCCCACGCTACTAGGGAGCTCCTATAATGCCTCCTCCTACCCCTTATAGCCTCACCCAGTCCTCCGGTGTAATGACAAACAAAACCATCAGCCAATTGGCCTCAACTCAAACCCAAGCCTCCTGGCTAATCATCATTTCCATCCCTGCCAGGGGTTCCTCTACCTGGTACCCTCACCCATAAACTGCTCAGGCCATCAGGCTTCTCAACTCTGCCTGCTTCCACAAAGCTCCACCTTCCTTGACTGCCAGAGGGGAACTGACCTGGTCTCAGCCTGGCTTGTTTATATACTCCAGGCCCTGCCCCCTCCTGGTCAGCTGACCTCTGTGGTTGCCCCGGCAACCAACACCTGTCATTCTATAGGAGCAGGCACTTCAGTGCCCTGCGACACGCACCAAAAATTAATCCTAGGGAACACAAGTGGAGCACCTTCATCTGATCCCTCATTTGATGAGGGTTAATTTGTCATGCTATTGGCGGCTTTAAAAGCACTCTGCAGCCATGCACATGTGTCAGGGATGGTATCAAAATACTGTTTTATTCTTTTTCACCTGAACTCTGATTAGCTCAGCTCATAAATTATGAATATTTATGCTTCTGCACCCATAATGAAAGGTATTAGAAAAACTCATAGAAAAACAACTATCTGCTTAGTAACTACCAACCTCTTGCTTCTGAATGTTTCTAAGTATTTCAGTCAAATGGCTTTTCTTGGTCCTTTTTGCATATGTACTGTGATATAAATATTAACTTCTCAAGTGCTCCTTCCATGTCTCTAAATCAAAATAAGGAAGCACACAAGGCCAGGGGGTTACAATAGCAGAAATCATGGACTGTTGGGGGTAAGGGTTTTGGTGGTTTTGTAGAGGGAAGGGAAAAGGTCAAGGGTGTGGTGGGTTACAAGCATTCTGTGGAGCATAGATTAGTCTTGATTTCAACACCTGAAAGTGGAGTAAAAAACTGTCATGGCTGTATGGTTGCAAAACAAAAACCCTATTTGGGAATATGTTCAAGGAATTCCTGTGCCATTGGGAACAAGATGAACACATGCCAAATGTAAACAAATCAATGCAAAAAAAGAGATATAAGCCTCAAAGAAGCAATGTTATGAAAAATGCTTCTTAGAAGGCAACAAATTTGAAGATGGTGATGTGGACATGTCTGAATCATCTGGTTAGTAATCACTCCTACCTATGTGGTAGGAACTGCCTATTATACATTGTAATGCTAGTAAATGAAAAATGTGTGACAATAATGTTAGTTACTTTTGGTGGATTACATTACAGCTAGAGTAGTCAGCATTGAACTACAGTGGACTAAAGAGAAGATATGCTGAATACACTAAAACCTATTTCTATACTCTTGGACAAGCTACAGAAGGATTGCTGCTGCACTGTGAATATTGTTGAAATTTGGAAAGAACTTCAAGAAACAATGAAAGAAAATCCCAACAGCAAAATTAAATTGAAGGCAGCAAAGAAACAGATGGACCGAGCACTTAGTCCACCTAATTTTCTTGCTAATACTCTTAACACAAAGTACCAGTAACTGCTAAAGAGGAAAATGCTGCTATGACATGGGCATCTACTAATCACCCATCAGACATGCCAACCATAAAACATTTCAAGGCTAGAGGTGAACCATTCAAGCAGTACATGTTTGCTGAGGATATTTTAAAGACAGTCACACTACTGAGCTGGTGGAAGTCACCCAGGTTTGTTAAACTGCTAAACCAGCTTCTACCAGCAGTAGCGTCTTCTGCAGGTGCAGAAAGAATATTTTCTTCGTTTAGACTTGGTCAAAGCTGAGAAATCGATTGGGAGTTGAAAAAGTTTCCTGCTTTTCAAAAAAAAAAATTTAAAAAAAAGCTTGGTTTTTTTTTATTTCAGTCATAATTTTAAGTAGAATTAGGTAGGCGTGTCTACATGAGACACTTTACTGCACAGTAGACCAAATTACTGCACAGTAAGTAAGCATCACCATCTACATGTGTAGACACTTACTGTGCAGTAATTTGCTCTACTCAAAGTTAATTTGCTACCTACAAATACAAGTAGCACATTAATTCCTGACTAGTTACTGCATGCTAATGTACGTGAAGATGCTGACGGGAGCAAATTTGCTTCCAGTCAGCCCCGCCATCAGGGGGCCTCCTACAACCTAGCCCCAGGGCCACAAGGCTGGAAGCTTTTTCAGACCCAGGGCTGGGGCAGTTCTTTGCTCACCCTCACCCTTAAAAGCCTGTGGGGATACCAAGGCCCTGAGCCACCTGCCACTAGTCTGTGTCTACTGGGTCACACAACAGAGGCTCCAGGCCAAACACAGCAGCCTGCCCAGACCCCAGTGTCCCAGTACAGTGTTGCTGTGTGGCTACCAATCTCATGCTGTTGTATTGCATCCTGGGCCATCTGCAGCCAGCCTCTGGCCACAGAGTTCTGCTCCAGTGGCTCCAGGCCAGCCATAGAAGCCTGCCTGGCCCCTACCACTGTTATACGTAGGCCCAGTAAGCTGTCGAGGGAGCTATACTGGCATTGTCCCCAACAACACATGCCATTTCCTGGGGCCATAACTGGTCCCAGAAGGAGACCATGGACCTCGTGGTGTTGTGGGATGAGACCAAGGTCCTCAACCAGTTTGCTTAGAGTAGGTGCTCCAGTGCACATGGTTATGAGGACCTGTCAGGTCTGCATGCAGGAGCGCAGGCACAATCACTCACCGCACCAGCGCCACCTAAGTGTCAAGGCCTTGCGGGCACAATGGGTCACCATCACTGACCACAACTGCTGGTCAGGGACTGCCTGCAAGTCCATGCTCTTTATGCAGCAGCTGGAAAACATCCTCGTGGCCTGGACTTCTGGCTGGAACTGTGCTATCTACCTCAGCAGGGGCAGCCTGCCTGAGCCTCTCCTGCAGCTTGACACTCACGACCAAGTATCAATAAGGGAGGGTCCTTTGGGCTGCCAGGAGCCTGTCCTGCCATGGTCCCTGCCTCGGCCTCATCCAGCAGCTCTGGGAGCTCGGGCCAGCACTTGCTCCGCCAGCTCAGGGTGTGCAGCCCCGCCCAGGAGACCAGGACAGCCATGGCACCACTGGCTCTAAGCAGCTCCAGCTGCTCCCTGGAGGGACCCTCTATCCAGGCAGCCAAGCACCACACCCCTGCATCCCAGGACACTGCTGGGGGCTGCATGTCCCTGCTGCCAGGGGGGACTGACTGGGGCCACTGGGCACACCTGCCACATCCATGTGTAGAAACCTACCCAAGGTGGGTTGATTCCAGGGTAAATTTACTCTGGAATAAACCCATTCAGCAACATTTATACATGTATACATGCACAGGCAAGTAGGACCTTAAGTTCAAATGACTTTCACCTAGACATTTTAGAAAATTTTCCCATGTGATCTGATATCATTGGTTTAATTCACTAGGGACAGTTCATACTTTTAGTACTATAAAAGTTAATACTAGCGTTTAATAAATTAGTTGTAAATGTGCACCATGTTTTGATAAAAAAGTTTCTGTATCAAAAGCATTAAAGTTTTGTTTAATAAACTTGAAGTGCTGGTTTTGTGTTGCAGCTTGATATGAATATGAGCAAAAAGTTAATCATCTAATGAATAAGAAATCTGTATTTCATCACTTTATAGCATATTCAAATGTAGAATTTCTAACAATCTAAATATGTTAAGCTCTATATAGGTGTGTGCATGTATCTATACACATGCACACATACACAGGCAACCTCTGCTTAGCACTCTTAATTGGTTCCTGAAAAAAACCAGCGTTAAGCAAAAAGAGCATTAAGTGAAACCAAAAGTATTTGATGATCCAAGATGGTGACCACAAGTGTTTTTACATGACCCACGATGGCAACTGCAAGCATTATTATAATGAAACTTGCTGAGCACTAAGTGAAATCAGATATTAATTTAAAATGAGCGTTATAGCAAAACAGCGCCGAGTGAAACAGCATTAAGCAGGGGTTGCCTGTATATATACACACACAAATATTAGCTTGTGTACCTAGAAAACATATGTATCAAATCTACTGTTAAAAAAAACCAAAACGTAATGTGCTTGTAAATCTACACGTTTGAATTGACATATTAACCAAGAAATGTCCACCTTCTTTTAAAAACAAGCAAAAAAAAAATACAATGGGAAAATTGATTTAAAAAAAAAATCAGTGCTTTGTCAGGCTTTTGGCTTGGTGGTTTAAAGCATGATTTAAATAAGTGATTTAAATCAATCCACCCTGTCTAGGAGGGGGGAAACAGTTTTGATTAATGGCCTTCCTGGACTCCAAAATGGTCTGATGAAATGGGTCACTTGAAGTATAGTAATTTTACCTAATGCCCTACAATTTTATAGGATGTAAGTGACAATTGACAACTGATCACTGGTTGAAATAGGATCAAATGACCCTTAATATAAAGACAGAGGAACCTCAGTGGAAAATAACTGAGGATATTTAGGGCAACAAGCTTCAAGAAACACTTGATTTCTTTGGGTGCCTATGTGTGTGTTCCAACACATTCTAATTAGTATGCACGTACTAGCATTGCCACAGCATCACACATATAAGTCCCTGTGGTTTTAAAAATGGCTGCTGGGGTGCTTTAACTAAAGCTCATTGAATGAGCTTTAGTTAAAGCATCTGAAGGCCATTTTTAAACACGCAGGGGCTTAATACACATGGCGCTGTGGTATTTTAGAGTGGCTCTGAGAACTGCTTTAATTAACACCCCCACCCTGTGAGCATATGTACAGACAACCTTTCTGACTAACTTGTGTCAATTTTAAACAGTAAGATCATTAGGTCTGAAACTGATCTTCCTTAAATTAAGGTAAGACCACTATCACCCCATTAAGCCTAATAGAGTCATCCCATATTTACACCAGTGTAACAGGATAATCAGATGCTGGCTTCAACAGATGCACTCCAAATTTACATTGAACTAAATTTGATATTACTCTGCCTGTATCAAAGGCCCCTGGCACACATTCATTTAAAAACCATCCACATATATATGACAGGAGGTGTGATTTTGGGATCGTGGATCAGATCTCAGTCATGCTGGCTTTTTTTTCCTAGTGCAATGGGAGTCCAAGATTATGACCCTGGACTCCCCCCTGGATGTTTAAGAAGAAAGCTGGGTGCCTGCAGCCCTGTGTGGCCCAGTGGAGTCCTGTATAAGAGTTACTGCTATTCATTTTTGTTGAACTGTGGCAATAATTCAAGAATTCTGCTCATTAACTTTTGCTTTAGCAATTTAATTTAAATGGAGAATTTAATAAAAGAGAAGTTTACATTTGCTCTGCAGGCTTTATTAACTATTAGCTAATTTATTAACACTCAATGTTAAGGAAGAATAGAAAGATGAGTTTTATCATCCCAAAAGAGAACAGGATCATCCTCCTTGGAGACTTCAATATGAGAGTTGGCCAGGACTTTAACATATGGAGGGGCACCATTGGGAAGGAAGGAATGGGCAAGGCTAATTCCGATGGCATCCTTTTATACTCAGTAATGTGCAGAGCATGACCTTGTCATTACTAACACTATCTTGAGACAACATGACAGGTACAAACCAACACCCCGCCACACTTGAAACAATGGCACCTCCTGACTACATCATCATAAGAGAGCGTGATCTAAAAAGACGTCCATATCGCACAGGTCATGAGAGGAGCTGATGACTGCTGGACTGATCAGTTTAGTGAAATCAATCATGTCCATCAGGGTTGCAATGAACATTGAAAGCAACCCAAATCAATCCAAAGACAGTACATCAAATACCTTCAGACCCCTAGACACTGTAAAGCCCTCCAAACACATCTCAGTAAGAAACTCACCAATCTTAAGACTGAAAATGATAACACTTGTGTTGAGGAATATTGGCAAGCTCTAAAAGAGACCATCCATGAGGCTTGCACAGAATCAACTGGCTCTCTCACACAACACCACCAGGACTGGTTTGATGAAAACAATGGTGAGATCAAAGCTCTTCTTGATCATAAAAGAAAAGCTTTCTGTGAATGTCAAAAGCATACTAAAGTCCAGTCAGAAGCTGGATGGCTTAAAGCTAAAGGCTTTCGATGACTTAAAGCTGAAGCCCGGAGGAAGACTCGAGAAATCAAAAACAAGAGGTGGGAAGAGAAGGTGAAATAAATTCAACGATTTGTTGGCAGTCATGACATGCGAGGCTTCTCCAGCGCAATCAAGGCTGTGTAACAACCAAGTTCTTGTGGACTCGCCCTGCTTAGATCTAAAGATGGTGGTATACTCCTCAAAGACAAGTCCAATAAAAACCAATAGAGGGAACATTACCAAAAGCTCCTGAATTGAGATTGACAGTGACTGATGAAACTGTTAGACCCCGACTCCATGCGGCACACAACGACTGGGGAGACGACGATTCAATTGCTCATGGATCCTGTTACTCATTAGCCAGAGCAAGCAGGGAGCAAACACCAGCACACATTGTACACAACAGCTTTATTCAGAATGGAGACAGCTTTGGGCCAGGTCCCTCACAGACACACAGCCCATGAACCAGGGGACCTGCACTGAACATTAGTTTTTTTTCACATTTTATACACCTTGGTTCATGCTCATCGACATTTACGTCCCTCCTTTGGTTCCATCCATATCTCCTCCTATCTCAAGCTCTGCCTCTGCTTACTGTTTACTTCATTAGCATGGAATTGTCTATGCATTTCGTTCATTTACATGCCTCCCTGCTAAGTGCACATGCTCAAGACTTTGACCTCCACTTCTTCTGGTCACTTGCTGGTTCTTTCTGGTTTCTTGCTGACTTCAGCACCATCTCCAAAGATTTGCTTCTGCTTTATCTCCTGACAATAGCTGGTGGGCTGCATCTTGTTTTCCTTTGACAATGAATCCTACACACCACCACTTTGTTAGAAAACTGCTTGCCTAAGCATTTGCAATGTTACTTCTAATATATCAGTCTGCCTTGTGGTTAGCAGCTTTTGCTGAAACACAGATTAAAGCCTTTATTCAGCTGCAAATCCAGTGCTCCCCAAAAGCCAAATGCGGTCACCCTAACACTCCCTCACAGAATTAATATAGGCAGCAAAAGAGAAACCCAGTCGATTTTCCAGAGGTCATCACTCTTTCCATACAATACACCCCTTGGGCCTGACAAGGTAGATGGTGCTTTTGTGTTACTCAGACAAAGGACTGACCCTTTTGCCTATTATTGGCAACGAGTGAGAGAATCCTTGGGCTACTTGCTTTCCAGCCTGGGACTGAGCCAGGAACTGGGATGATGGTACCATAGGGGTATTTTTTGCTTTTTCATTGGCATGAATATGCAGCTGAACATTAACTGGATGCTTGGTGCTATTGTAGCACTACTAGTAACACTGCATTTCATAAAAGTCTGGATAAATGTCAAGGGTCGGTACTTTTAACTTGCCATGGAAACTAGGTATGCTGTTTGCAAAGGAAGGCCTTAGTTTTCCTTAGGATTTTATCATTTTACTTTGTGTTCTAGTCTTTGCACAAATTCTGGGAATTAATAAAACTTCATTACATTACTATTTCTACTATAAAATGAATGTATTTTAGTTTGTAACTCAAACAAAACAAAAATGGGGAGAGGGGGGAAGGAAACAAAGAATGACAATAAAACAATTTACTAGCCTTCTTGATCTTTGGAACGGCTGAACTCTGTGAGGTGATGCTCTCTGCATGATGTATCATTTTTGTAGCTACTCTTCAGGTATTTCGTAGCTTATCAAGAAGCTTTGCTTTACATTTCCTAGTCCAGCACAGTTGACATCACAATTACTTATAGTAATAGCATTTTACAGACTCAGTAAAATACAATTACTATGCAGAACAGTCAAGCTTGGTTTTTCCATCCTGCAGCATCCAGTAAGGGAAGCACTTGCCAGTCCACCAACCTCTGAAGAAGTCCACCAAGCGATAACACAGATGAAGAACAACAACGCATCTGGCCCTGGTGGCTTATCAGCTGAGATCTTCAAAGTTCGTGGGGAAACTATGATGAACAAGCTCCACGCACTGGTTCTTAAAATTTGTAACACTGAGGAAATCCTGCTGACATGAGGAATGACAATATCATCATTTTTTAAAAGGGCTTACTATGGAAACTATCAAGGTACCCATCACTGGGACGATCCTAACTTGAATTCTGTTGAACTGACTGCTCTCTCTTGCTGAGGAAATCCTTCCTGTGTCTCAACGCAACTTCAGACCCTCAAGCAGCACCATGGACATGATTTTTGTGGCCCTGCAGACCCAGGAAAATGCCAAGAACAGCACCAGGAACTGTATGTGGCCTTTATCAATTTGACCAAAGCCTTGAACTCTGTTAACCATGAGGTTCTATGGAAGATCTTATCAAAGTCTGGCTGCCCAGGGAAATTTATCATTGTCCTAAGACTCTTTCATGACCAGATGACTGGTCAGAGAAAGTCTGACTTTTCTTTGTAGACCCAAACATGGGTCACTAAGACAGTAGCATAATAGTGGTGGGCAAGGTAGGCATGAACCCCAGGCACTGACTAATGAGAGATTCCAGAATGGAGACAGGAGCTGGAGCCTGCAGCTGTATCAAACTGGGGCAGGAGTCCCCTTATCAGCGTCATTCCTCCTCCACTATGGATAGACTTGCAGAGTTCAATTTTTTTTTTTTTATAATTTTGATGGATTTTAAGCATTATTTCAGTTTTTATCTATTTAAATTAAATTAACAACATAAACATCTTCCATCCCTGGGATGGCAAAAAAAGCCAACAAAAAGGCCAAGAAAAAGCCAAAACTTGTATCCTTTCTAACTGGACTCTCCCTCTCCACGTACCAATCTCACCGGTAAGCTGCTTTGCCTCTTTTTACAGCATCTCCTTGGTTCTCTATAGCTGAATTCTCCCACTCAGGCTTCAGGAATTCTCTACCACTGCTTCACCTGCCTTCTTCCACGGCCACTGCTTCCAGTCCAGCTACAATACTCTTACTCTCTACCCTCCCTCTGGGCTCTGGGTAGGGGTTTAAGTAGTCTCTTGTCTACCTCCAGTTCACTTCTGGGCACCTGTGAACAAGCAGCTAATTGCTTAATTGACAAGTCATTAGGCTGCCAGCTGCTTTCCTTTTTAAAGAGACCAACCCTCTACACTCCAGCCTGTGATGCCCTTCTGTTCTTCTCCTCTCTTTTCAATGATTAATGATGGAAATATTTTTTCATTGGTCTGTGGAAATCACCGTTGATCAACATTCACCAATAAAAATCAAATCTTGACAAGCCTAACTGGGGGGTGGGGGGGTGGAATGCAACTGCAGGGGGAAGGTGCCTGCCTAGCCAACAGCTACCAGGTTAACCTTCTCAGAGCTACCACTGAATTAAGGATTTTACAGTCCTATACTTACAATTCTCTGGCACCTATGAAAGGGTTAGCTCCAAAGCTGCTGGGGAGTGAGGCCAATGTGTGGAGTTCTTCCCCTGAATCCATGCAGCTGGAGCTCTGAACCCCCTGCTGGGTATGTATGTCTATGTATGCCTTGGCTACAGTTGG
Source organism: Crocodylus porosus (assembly GCF_001723895.1). NCBI lineage: Eukaryota > Metazoa > Chordata > Crocodylia > Crocodylidae > Crocodylus > Crocodylus porosus. Next base: position 101,179,741 of record NW_017728918.1, on the reverse strand, counting down.
AAAGACCTTGCTTGCCCTCTCACCCCTGTTCTGCACTCAGCACAACTTCTCCCTCTGCCCCACTCTTCCAGGGGTGCCCAAATAGCTAGCTATGCCTCTTCTCTAAAAGGCAGGGTATAAAATATATTATTCTCCTCTGCCATGGCAAGTTTCACATATTTGATAGCGTATAATAGAGCATAAATATTTTAAAAATCAACTTCAATAAAAAAATACTGCCAACAGGTACTATTAGCAATGTACCTTCATTCAGTGTTGTTTTACCTCTTTGATCTTAACTTAACTTGCAAAATTAATCCATTACGAACTCTCCTCAGCAATAAAGCTTACAAAAGATGTAACAATACACAAACAATTAACAACAAAAACCATACAAAGGAGCAGAGCCTGGTGGCACAAGTCACGCTTTACAGAGCTTGCTTCTTTTTCTGCTCAAGCCATTAGTCAGTTTAAGAATGACATTTTCTGGAACAAGCATAAAACAGCTGCGTTTTTATGAAACTCTTGGCATAAAGACCTTCTGCTGTGGGTTTCATGTGAAGGCTAAAGGTATTTAATTCAATAACGCTTATTTCATTTGAGCTTTAAAATGCACACAAGTGATAAATGCTGTGTGAACAGTTCCTTCTTAAAAGATACAGCCAAGAGCATGTACTTAACAATGTCAAAGTGAGCTAGTGTCTTGCAGCTTCATTTGCAGATGAACATAAAGGTTTATTGCTGACCTGAGCTTAATTCCAACTCTGTTAATGAGAGACAGCAGCTGCATATAGTTTCTTAATCATTTTCCCTTCAGCAAACATATTAAGACTACTGGAAGTTATACAGGCTGTAGTGGGAATCTATGCTTCAAATTACCAGTAAGAATTATGCCCTTGATGGAGCTCCCCTTCCTGCAGAGAAATCTACGCCAAAGGTATCAGGCACTGGGATATAATATCCCCTCAGCCACAGAGCCTGCAGATCCACAAGACTGAGAAGGGTGCACTCAATGACTACTACTCATTTTTATATACAGTACCATACCAGCATCTTAAAATATTTTAAACTGTGAAATGCCTTGTGATACAATTACTTGAGAGATGCATTTGTGCACTGTACTAGAAGATGAACTATGGTCCAGCTGATCTGGAAAGCAGCCAACAGCTCACTCTTTCAGCTTCAAGTGAAATGTATTTGCATAAAATGCCTTCAGTATACAATTCAGTATGTCTGTTTACTAAGGCAGAACATTCTGTACCCAGTTAGACTGGGGGGAAGACAGGGAAAATACATGGAAGTGTGGGTAATGGAAAAAGATTCTTGAATGTTGAGGCCCCTGGCACACCTTAATTTAATGGCGTGATGGGATCTGATTCCCTATCACAGTAATCGCACCTCCTGACATACCACGCACACACATGACAAGATGAGCCCCCAAGACAACATCAGGGTTTGTGATCAGATCCAGTATAGTCTTGTGGCCCAGAGCTGGGTTAAGACTTCCATGCAATCCTGGGGCTGGGATCAACAATCAACTGATTGCCAGTCCCAGCCCCAGGATCACACCAGGGTCTGGAATTGATTCAGGTTAGTCTGCCACTCATTCAATTTAAGTCACAATGGAAACCAGCCACAAAAATGTGACACGTCTTTGGAATATTTTTGTGGCTTTTTTCTCATTTTGTTGTGTCTTAACTGTAATGGCTGCCAATGATAGCTGTGCGACTGCTGCCTTCCCTAGGATTAGGTGGCTCTAACAGAGCTGAATGCAACCCTTCATCGTTTTTCCATTTAATACAAGTATGTCCATGCAACTAAAACTTATATGTAAGTTTGTCCATGCAGTGGATTCTCACGTGCAGTTGTAAGTCGGAATGAATTTGATGATCTCACTGTTGTCCAACTTTGGGATTCATTACACTATTTAGCACAGCAAGGGCCAATCCATCAACATGTTTCCACTGCCACCACAATCAACATCCCTCAAAACAAGACCATCAGAATCAACAGTCCTACAAACAAAGGTGTTGCTGCTGAGTCTTCGCTGTTATAGTGTCAAGGTATCAGAAGTCTGAACAAGGATCAAAGCAGCTAACCATGAAGACAACTGCCTTTACTATGTGTGGTCCCAAAAAGAGTACTTAATTCACGTAGTTATTTCAGTCATATTGACTTTCACATTGATCTAATTATTTAGCAGACCATACTAGGCTATTATTTGGGGGAGGGGAGGTTGCTTCATGCAATTTAATCAGTGTGTTCAGGAGACTGATATCATTAGCACAGTCCAGATCTCCAACAACCCCAGTAAAATTCCACTTTCCATGCTAGAGGTCTGTGGCATAGCAGTCAATGGCAGCTCCAAACAAATGGGAAGGGATGCACCGTTATCTAACTCAAAAAACAAAACAAAAAATAGGCTATTAATCCTTGGTAGAAGGTCACAGCACATTTCCATCCTTAGAAAAACTCTAGATCTATATACCTGCCACAGGAACACTTTGTCTGTATGTTAAATGCTTTCTGAAACTCAGTGACATTTAAAATGAGGCAGCTGCCATTCATAGCTTTGATTGATGATATTGTGCAGCGTGTGGACACGAACAATACAGGAATAGCTCGTTGCTTTGAAATCTGCTGATGGTGGTACGTATTGTGTATTCTATTCAGAATAAACTGCATAAAAGAGGGGGGTATGGAGCCATGCGATCCCACACTAGTTGTTACAGTTGCTTAAATCCTCTTTCTTAAGCAATGTTATGATTACTCTTTTGTCTTGGTGTTGATTCCATCTCCTATATTCAGTTGACAAGTTGGAGCAGAATTTAAATTCTCCTCAATAGTAGCACTTACTGTAGATCTGTTCAGATTCTGCAACCTGCCTCAAGTCCTCTGCCAAGACCCATGGCCTACCTTCCCCCTGTCCTTTATCACACCAGCTTGCCTCCTGACAGCCTACCTCCCATTTCTCACTATCCTCTCCCCTAACTCCATGCATAGCCCTAGACTCTACCCTCCATCAATGAGTGTACTGAATTGACCAAAGTAGGACTAATCCACTGAGAACAGAATGAGCCATTACCATATATTGCTTACATGGGCATAGATTAGAAGGTGCTGGGAAAGTTGGATCCACAAGGTAACAGATAGGGAGTGACTGGTAAGACCAAGCAGAAGCCCAAATAAGGATACAAGGCACAAAGATCAAGGTGAGCTGGTAATCATATTTTATTGTTTGGTGAGAACCAAGATGTGCATGCTGTTAACATAATTTTTTTTAACTGGTGTATAAAAGGATATGGGAACCCTTGATGCATACAAAATGAATTTGGTTTAAAAGATGCTTCCACAAATCATGCCTGCAAGTATTCATCAAGTATTCTTATCTATACCATAGATCCTCTGGTTATGTGCATCAGTGTTTAGATGTTTTGTAGGCAATAAGTCTTTTTGAGCTTTTGTCACATTGAACTGGGACTGTGGTCTAGTAGCACAGAGATGGGTGGTTGAGTGGGGCCTGATCTTCAAGCACTGCCTAAAGTGGGAGGGAGGGTATCACACCAAACTAGAGTGGGGGTGGGGAGTACCTCATTCTCCCGTCCTCCACTCGTCATTCAGCTTCAGCCCCAGCACCAAGCAGCAGTGGTGCCAGAGCATGGTAGCAACTGAAGGACATTGTGAAGAATGTAGGTTTGTCAAGTGGCATGGCCTCTGCCATTCACTGCTGCCAGGGAGAAGATATCACCCCATATTTTTGGCACTGAAAGCAGAAAAATTTTGCCCACTCAATATGTGCAATTGTGGCAAAAGAAAGTGCAGTCCTGGGCAGTTAGACTTCTGCTATGGTTGTGCTTTCTGTGACAAGGTCATCAGAGCCAACTGCTATTGGCAGCAGCAACAGCACAGGCAGCATCCTGATAGTGCATGCACAGACCACCCAAACGGAGGGAGCCTGATGTGACCAACGACACCCTGAAAAGCTGATGACTACTCCAAAAATACCCTTCAACAGGTCATAGAGGCTTGCAAGCAGCTTGGTAGCACTCAGAAGGGGCTTAAACATGCCAAAGCACCAATGTTTTTATTTCTTCACTTTAAATTTCAAGTAAATTAAGTGCTCTTTAAAGAAAAAAAATCTCTGAAGGCAGTGTCATGCTGAAACTAGAAAAAACACCCACATTTCTATTTCTAATTATTACTACTGCTTGTTCCTAGTTCTGTGTGGGAATGTAATATATTGCATTCAACAAAACTCCACAGCAGGATTACAACTGCCCCATAAATTATGGCTTATTACATAGAAAAACTCCATTTTTCTGGAAATGTTCCATATTTAAAGTCATGCTAATGAAGGTCCCAGGTATTGTTGTTTTTAAATTTTGCAAACACACACAGAGCCCCACTGGCTTCTATTTTCTCATTAACTGGTAGAAATCTGCGTAACAAAATATGGGTTTCCACAAGTTGAAATATCTGACTTTCCCACATACTGCAGGATAATTGAATTTTGTTCTCAAGATCCTTGTGAATAGAGCTAAGTTTATGCACAGGGACCGTAACTGAGGGTGGTATCTTTGTTTGGTCTCTGCAGGTGGGGAAGAGACAAGAAATCCCAGCTGAATTCTCCAGTCTTTGCCTAACGCATAAATAAAGGGTAAGAATTATTGCATACAGACAATTATAAACCCTCCCCCTGCGCCCCCAGTGCACAAGTTCCCCATAAGGAGGTTCCTTACTCAGATTGCATCTGCATGAGGTCCTGGTGACACAGGAGCTCTGTTTGCTGGGGCTGGTGCATCAGGATTGGGGCAGTCACCTCAATTCTCACAGTTCCACTATACAAGTATGTGCTTTTGGGACTGAACTCAAGGGAAAAGAACTGGTCCACATCACTTTCACTAGATGAAATGTGGATAGGAGTCTGAAATCAGGTTGTTAGTTTTTCCCTTCGTGGGAACTGATTTTATGGACTGGAAGATAAACCGGATGACACCAAACTGGGGAGAGTAGTAGATACACTGGAGGTTAGGGCTAGGATTCAGAGTGATCTAGGCAAATCGGAAGACAGGACCAAAAGAAATGAAGTTCAACAAGGACAGCTTCAAAGTCCTGCACTTAGGACAGAGGAATCCCATGCACCATTACAGGTTGGGGGCTGACTAGCTGGGCAGCAACTCTGCAGAAAAGGACCTGGGGTTACAGTAGACAATAAGCTGGATATGAGTCAACAGTGTGCCCTTGTTGCCAAGAAGGCTAACAGCATACTGGGTTCTGTTAGTAGGAGCATTTCCAGCAGGGAAGTAATTATTCCCCTCAATTCTGCACTGGATAATGAGAACCTAAACTACCTGAATTACAAGTTCCAGGATGAATGGCAACATTTCTGAATCAAAATACCTTTCCTCCCAAAATATATATATATATATATATATATAAATTTTTGTTGTTGTTGTTGTTTTGAAAGGCAAAGATTTCCTTGAAAACAAATGGAACCCTACCCACTTCCCCACTAGTTCCACTCAGAAGCAATAAAACGTGACAAATAAAGTTTGGGCATTCTGCATGGATGTATATGCTTGAGTCCCCTTTAAAGGAGTTGTCTTCAAAAATATTTTTCCAGTATTTGTTGCTGTTGTAATTTATGTTTTGTGACTGAGATTAGATAAAACATGTAATGTAATTGTCTTGTAAATAGCTTTAAAGAACCAGGAATACAAAGCTAAGATTCTAATAGTGATGCATTTTAAATAATTAATTATTCAATACTTGATTTTATAACCATGGTCTTGGTCTCTTACGCTGTATTAATGCTTCGATTTCACTGCCTTAAAACTGAACAAATAACTAGCATTTTTTCTTTTATGTAAAAATAACCAACATTTTCTCTTTTACGTAAACCATGTACACATTTGTGGGGTGAACTGATACCTATTTAAAGAGGATCTGATTTCACAGGATGTGTCTAGCTCTGGGGTGGTCAATCTCCAGCCCACAAAGCTATGTCATCTGGTATGCTAGGCTCCTCATGGGTCCAAAAATTTGGCAGCAGGGGAGCGATGGCAGCGTGAATTTCCACTTCCCTGCTGATAAATTTCTGGATGTGTACAGAGCCTACAGGGCATGGCCCTGCTTACTAGACCAGGTGGGTGGGGCTGGGGTGACACAGGGCCAAGCCGGGGTGTCACTAGGCATGATCTCAGTGTGCAAGGTGCCAGCCACAGAGAGGTCTTGGGTCACTCATCTGGCTTGCGGGGCTGAAAGGTTGAAGTGTTTAGCTAGATGAGGTTTTTGCAACAGTTGGTGGCATAAATTGAGGACAATTAACTGTCTCTTTTGGAATATATTGGACCAGATTGAGATGCCAGAGAAACAGCTGTTTAATAATCCATAGAAAGAATCTGAGCATAACTATTCTCTGGTCTTTCTTTAATCCTGGTGCTGTGATGATGCCCAGGATGACTCAGTGATATCATGCTGCTTTTACTGGGGAGAAACAGGCAGACACTGATGGGAAAAACTCAGAAAATGGTTCTTTCTGAAGGAATATTCATGGTGAAGATAATTATGCTCATCAGGGGGCCAAGATACATTTCTAACACTTCATATGAGAGACTGGTCACCGGATATGTAGCAGGATAAATTAATTTGACCTGTAAGGTTTCCTGCATATGAGATGTTACGGAAGACACTGCATTAGAGTATGCTGAACTCTTTAGGATTGTTTATATGGATAAAAAACAGTGCATTTGCTTAAAGGCTATGTCATGGCATTAGTGCACTATGCATTAAAGATTTATACTTCGCTGTGGTAAAGATCAGTGTGTCTGCATTTCTTTCTCTTGCCCAAAATAATATTCAGGGAACTGTGAAATTAATTTCAAATACAAAAATTAAAAAATTAAAGGGGAGTGAAATGCAGCTAATCAAATGCAAAACAAACAGCCACAGTCAAGAAAGTATTTATCTTACACATGACCTTTTCTTGGTAGCAAAATATTAATTAGGAAAACATACTTTAATTTGTTTTGTTTAATATTTTAACTGCCAGGTACCCTGTAAAAATACCTGAATCCAAAAGGATTGTTAACTTTACCTTTAAAAAGTCACCAACACTATCCTTTTAGCATCTCATCAAAATGCAATTATAATTTAAAGAGTAATAATCACTCATTGCTTTAAACTAACTGAAGTGTGCTAGTCTGTAGTTTGCTACCAACCTGATCTCAAAAATGGGTAATTCTACCTGAACTCCTTCTCACCAGCACAAATACAAAATGAACACAGAGCGTTATTGTTATGTTTTATAATTTATACAGGTAAGACGACTTGTGGAAACAAAGTTTCCACCCCCACCCCCCAAGACATGCAGGTTCTGCTAAAAGTCAGGTCATGGTATAAAGGAAAAGAAAAAGTAACAACGACATGCATTATGAACTGGCTTGAAATGACATAACAACACATGAATTGGATCAAATAGATAATATTTTGTATTCATGACTGAAAAATTTGACAACTCCTCTGTTTTTCTCCTTTAAAAAATTGTTCTGCTGCAAAAATTGCCTGCTATTGTCACAAACATGATGCTTCACCAGACTCAGTACAAACTGCTTGTGCACATGGTGGTGTAGAAGTTGGTATGTATGAGCTAGTGCAATGGGGACCAACCTTTTTCTGGCAAGCATGTCATAAATTAAGCTCTGTGCTCTTTCTGAATGTCACTGTTATCCCCTCCTCTGCCTGATCCACTGCTCTGCTTTCTGCTTCCTGCCCCGCTTCTCTATCTGTGTGTCATATAGAGGCTGCCCATGCCACGCCTGTCACAAGCTGGCCACTGTTGAGTTAGTGTGTCTTAAGTAAACGGGTTCTGTACAGGAACCTACATGGTGATTGTGTGATGGGTTTGAGTGTAGGGGAAACTCAGATCCATGGAACTTACAATTATGGTCTTCTACAGAACATAAGGAAAGCAATGGATATTTTCTCTAGACAGAATCCCCTGAATGAAACATTTCATTCAGGCTGATCTCTTTTTAGGATACCACATGAGGATTCTTCTAAAAAATAAAGAGCTCACAGAGATCAGTGGTGACTTTTTGTGGTGTCTTGCTGCTCTTTGTATTTTTGAAAAAAAAGTGGCCTTACATTTTTTAAGGTATCTGTAGATCCCATTAACTCTCTTCATTCAGCTTCAATGAAAGCTGAAAGTTTTTAGCACTTTAAAAAAACCAAAACAGGCCATTTTAATTTAAAGCACCTAACTGTAGGCATCCAAATGTTTGCCCTTTGATTCATTCCTAATCAGGGGCAGATCCAGGGGGTTCAGTGGTGCAATCCTAGTCCTCACTTCAACGGTGTAATGCACACACATAGAGCTCTACCATAGAGCTCTGGTCTCAGCTGCCCGTCTGCACCGTCAGTCACATGCCCCCACCCCCACGAGCTCTTTTTAAAAAATCCTGGATCCACTACTGCTCCTCATTTAACAAGGAAGAAAACAAGTGTAAAACGGAACGCCTTTATAGATAAGGCGCCAAACTCCATGCAGCCTCTTAAATTAACAATGCCTACCACTGCCTACTTCTTGATCTTTGCAGTCTTCTCCTTCAAGGTGCTGAAAGTTCTCCATTCTCACTGAAGTCAAGAACAATCTGGGATGCCCAGAACCTTGCAGAACTGGACCCTGGAGGGTAAGATTTTTGAAAGGCACAAATGGTAAGCTGGTACCCAGACCCAGTCAGTTTTCAGTGGGCATTGACTAATTGATTAATCAAGTCTGCTGGAGTGTGGTAATTACTGCGCTCCAGCCAACTCCAGTATCACATGCATCAGTGTCCCCGTGCTGAAAAATGGCAGTGGGACCATTTTTCTTTGAACTAAAGCTCGCTCAACTAAAGCTGTCAGAGCCGTTCTAATTAAAGCACCCCCCCCCAGCCCTGGAGCACGTCTATAAAAGCCCCCTAGGTGCCTATCTGCCCTTTGTTCCTTTGAAACTCTGCTACCTAATTTTTAGCAGCAGTAGCTGTTCTAAGATAAAGCTACATACAAATCACTTTCTCTACAGATACCCGCTAGTACAAATAAATATAACCAGCGAGAAACCAGGGCCCCAAGTCTCCAACTGAAAAATGAACATCTGGGTTCAAACTTTGTCATAATACCTCATAGAATTGGTGTTGCAGGTGCTTAATGCCCCATTCTCTTGTATGGAACAGGCTCCCTGGCTGCGCTACATTTCCTCGCAGTGTATCAGTCTCTTTTGCTGAGCTACTGAGTTCTGCAGGGGTGTCCCTGGCTACAATGTGCATCATGGAAGAGTCCTAGCTGTGAAGCCATAGGAGAGGAGGATGTTGTTCCTTTACAACAGCAACAAAATACTGTGGTGGCCTTTCTGAATTGATTTTTTGGCTATAGGTGTTTGGATTCTTTGAAAAAAGACATTTTACAGAGACAGCAGATTTCTTGAGAAAAATATCATTTTTATCAAAAGCCCAATATTCCATCAATAGTGGTTTTGACAGCTACTTTAAACTAGCACTGTAAATAAGCTGCATTTTTCTTTTGATTATTATTAATTCAGTACTCAGTCAGCAAGTGCTGTAATTTTAGGACTGGTACAATGTGTTCATAAACAAAAGAGCTGAATTCCTTCTTTAAGTGTGTAATTTAGTGCTAATTAATATGGAACTGAGACCAGTACCTCAAGAATTAACGTGGAATTTCTTATAGTGTTAGAGCTTGCTGTTTTGCCTGTCAGGCATCTTGCAGAAACTCTTTTTCTTCCACTCAGTTTTTTCCTCAGATACCCATATAATAATAATAAAAAAAATTCAGCTCAGATAAAGCTGGGTTTGCACATTTTTGTGGTGGAATCACGGTGAGTCTTATCACTGTTTCCTTATGTACACTTTAGCTCCTTTCTTTATGCTATACAAAAGGCTTGTGTCAGTCCTTGGCAGCAGACCCAACTAGAAAATCAACTCCCACCCTAAAAACAACCAAAGTGGCACCTTCTTGGCAAGAAACACCTGTGCTAGGCGATCAGCACATTGCAATATGTGATTTTTAAAAAAAAAGTTTAAAAATTAGACTTTCACTGACCTGGTGTGTTAATACTATATTTACTCAAATATAAAATGACCCTGGACAGAAAACTATCCCCCCCACAAATTAGATTCTAAAAACAGAACTTTTATAAATGAGTTATCTATTTCTAGGTATAGAATCTAATTATTGGAAGTATGCCTTGAATTTGTCCCCACAGACTGCTATGGCAGGGAAAATGAATCTGGGGGGTAAGATGGCTCCTTGTACCCCCACCCCAACTTCTTCCCCCATAGCCCCTCACCCCCCTTACTCTCGACCCTGCTGTCCCTGAGCACCTGAAAGTGAGGGGCCAATTTGAAAACAATTGACTTTGAAATGAACATGCCTGTAATAATTTACATGCAGGCAAATTACTATGGGTATCCACAGGCTTAGTTCATCCAGAATTGATGTATTTTACCTTTTTTTTAAATGGCTGTAAGTTTGAGCACAGTGGGCATGTCTAAATGGGATGTTTACTATGCAGTTGATTAAGCAGCTGTGCAGTAAACATTTTGGCATCTACATGTGCACCTCTATTAGGTTGGAGTAAACTAGTTTACCCAGCAGCAGAGCATGTGTAGATGCTGCCTGACTGGCTGAAGCATTAAGGTGCTTCAGCGAGGGGGCTGCCTGCTGGCTAGCCCCACAGTGAAGCACTCTCATGCCCTAGCCAGCCCCTTCATAGCACACTGAGCTGGAGGGAGCATCCCCGGGGCTGGCAGGAAGACTCCCAGAGCTGCTCTGCCCAGGCTCTATATGCTATGCCTGAATAAACTGCAGTTTATTGCTCCAGAATTAATTGCTTCTGGGCGCCCATTCATACAGCGTGTCCAGGGGCAATAAACTCCGGAGCAATAAGCTCCATGGTTTATTCAGGTGCCACAACTGCATGTGTAGATGTGCCTAGGTACTCCACAAACACACTTTTAAGCAGCACTCTTTACACAGATATAGTACAAATTATGCATGATGTTAATCCAAAGCCAAAAGGTTCATGATTTATAATATAGTTCACTGGGCTGGGACCCATCAGAGTCAACAGTATTTCAGAGTCACAGCTCAGTATATGCATTTACTCCAGATACCCACCATGAAGGATCCACTGCCTAATTAGTCCCCGCTCATGACTGGAACTGGGTATTCTTGTCACAAGTCCTGGGGCTCTCAAAAAAATTACATGCAGATGATACAGAGGGCAACCTAGTTAGGCTCCACCTTGTGGAAGGTGGGACCACACTAATGATACATGCCAAGTGGAGAGAGGGGCCAACAGAGAGATTCTGGGTGAACTGTTTGGGGCCCCTTTTGGTGATGTCTGCCAGGCATTTATGGTGGCTGAAGAAACAGGAATGATTGGAAATGGGAAAGGGGACAGCTCAGCTGTGGGAGTGAAGAATTTACAATGCAGTGGCTTACCGTGACTTGAAAAAGAGTCAGTGCTAGGGGGGACTGCACTTGGTGGCCACTGCCATATCTCCTATTGAGATGGGCTGTGCTAACTTATCTTTCTGGTAGGTTCCCATCAGTATCCTATCTCAGCCTTTTCAATACCCTCCTCAATGACCTGGAAGATTGCATAGATGGCATCCTCATCAATTCTGCAAATGACAAGCTGGGGATAGTAGTAGATATGCTGGAGGGTAGGGTTCGCATTCAGAGAGACCTAGAGAAATTGCAGGACTGGACCAAAAGAAATCTCATGAGTTTCAACAAGCACTTAGGCTGGGACAAACCCATGTACCGGTACAGGCTAGGCACTGACTGGCTAGGCAGCAGCTCTGCAGAAAAGGACCTGGGGGTTACAGTAAATAAACTGAATATGAGCCAACAGCGTGTCCTCATTGCCAAGAAGACTAACGGTGTCCTGGACTGCATTGGTAGAAGTGCTATCAAGAGATCAAGAAAAGTGATTATTCCTTTCTATTCAGTACTAGTGAGACCACATCGGGAATAGTGTGTCCAGTTTTGGGCTCCTCCACTACAGAAAGGATGCGGACAAATTGGAGAAAGTCTAGCAGAGGGCAATGAAAATTATTAAGGGGCTGGAGCACGTAACTTGAGGAGAGGCTGAGGTAACTGGGCTTATTTAGTCTAGAGAAGAGAAGACCAAGTTGGGATTGAATGCCAGCCTTCAACTACCTGAAGGGTGGTTCCAAAGAGGATGAAGATAGACTGTTCTCAGTGGTGGCAAGGAGCAACAGTCTCAAGTTTCAGCAAGGAAAGTTTAGGTTAGATATTAGGAACAACTTTCTCGCTAAAAGGGTAGTAAAACACTGGAACAGGTTACCCAGAGAGGTTGTACAATCTCCATCCTACGAGTTTTTTAAGAACTGGCTAGACAAAGCCTTGGCTTGGATGACACAGATGAGGATGGTCCTGCTTTGAGCAGGAGGTTGGACTCAATGACCTCCTGAAATCTATTCCAACGCTAATTTTCTTTGATTCTATGATTTTGGCCACAAAAAGGCCCAAAAAAGGTCCCAATCATCCTTTTTGGCACTAGGGGAGGGTGTTGGAGCCTGCTTCTACCCTCCTAGGGGAACAACTACCTTTTTTTTTTTAAGGCCATATGTACACAATAAAAAGTTGTCATAAGTATGTTTCCCATTTTGGGCCATACATTTTATAGACAATCTCAGTGCTGGCTGTATTTAATTAGCTCCATAGTTGATTTCTATTACTAAGCACACGTTGCTTTTGGCAGGTGTTTAACAGAAGAAAATGTATTTCATGTGGTTTTCTTTTAAGATGAGGGGCTGACTGGAAGGAGGGCAGGGACTTCGTCTTCTATTTGTGTAAATACGGTACATCCATTTATATGAGAGTTTTAAAATTGCTGGCACTTTATAGTTTCATAGTTAGTAGGGTCGGAAGGGACCTGAGCAGATCATCAAGTCCGACCCCCTGCCATGGCAGGAAAGAGTACTGGGGTCA
>NW_017728918.1:101158693-101165574 GCF_001723895.1 Crocodylus porosus | reverse complement strand
GGTCCTCCTTCCTCCCTTTTTTTAAGATGGGAACCACATTGGCCCTCTTCCAGTCCTCTGGCACCACACCAGAGCACCACAAGTCCTCGTAAAGCCTTCTATGTTACCTTTTATCCAGGGATCTCAAGGCACTTTATACACACGACTTGAGCTTCACAACGTGCTTTTCGGTGAGGTAAATTCAAGCCTTTTACACATTGGCAAGCAGAGACTAAAATTAGTTAATATTTACCCAGCCTCACACTGTAAGCCAATATCAAAGCCCTGAGCAGAATCAGGACTCATGAATTCATGGTTTCATAGTTAGTAGGGTCGGAAGGGACCTGAGCAGATCATCAAGTCCAACTCTTTCCTGGCAGGAAAGAGTACTGAGGTCAAACAACCCCAGCAAGGTGACTGTCAAGCCTTGTCTTAAAGACCCCCAGGGTAGGAGTCAGCACCACTTCGCTTGGAAGTTGGTTCCAGATCCTAGCCGCCCTGACAGTGAAGGACAATTCAAGTCCCTTCTTTCAAACACAAGGCAACATTGCTGCTCCTATAGTTGACTATTTTTTTAATGTTGTTGAATTGGTGCATACGACACCAAGTTATGGGGAAGTGTGGTCATGCTTGAAGATAGGCTACAAGTTACAGATGGACCTAGACATGCTAGCAAGTTGAAATCAGAAATGTAAAGTACTCCACCTCAGGACAAGCAACCCTCAACACACCTACAGGCTTGGCAGCACCAAACTGACCAGCACCACAAATGAAAGAGACCTGAGGGTAATAATAGACCACGATATGAATATGAGCTGGCAGTGCGATGCTGTAGCCAGTAGGGCAAATAATACTCTGGCATGCATCAATTGATACATCTCCAGCAAAGCCAAGGAGGTGATTCTTCTGCTCTTCTCAGCACTGGTGAGACCGAAGCTGAAGTACTGCATCCAGTTCTGGGCACCACACTGTAACAAGGATGTGGATAAGCTTGAGAGATTCCAGAGAAGAGCCACCAGTATGATCAGAGTCTTAAAAAGCAAGCCGTACAAAGAAAGGCTGAGGAATTGGGGACTCTTCAGCCTGAGGAAAAAGGGGACCTGGTAGCAGCTTACCACTACACTAGGAGAGTACATCAAGGGCTCAGCGAGCAACAGTTCACCAGGGCACCCAAAGGGAAAACCAGGAGCAATGGCCACAAACTCCTGGAAGATCAATTCAGGCTTAACCTTAGGAAAAACTTCTTCACAGTCAGGGTGTCCAGACTGTGGAATAAGTCCAGGGTGGAATAAGTTCCTCCCAGAGATGGTACAATCACCTACCCTTGAAATCTTCAAGAGAAGACTAGACAGTCACCTTGCTGGGGTCACCTGACCCTCAGTTATCCTTCCTGCTGGTGCAGGGGGCTGGACCCAATGATCTTCTGAAGTCTCTTCCAGCCTTACAATCTATGAATTCCTTTACTGAAGTAAATTATGAAAACTGATGGAAATTCCCACATGAAGTTGTGTATTAAGCATTTTTGAGTACCAGAGGCCTTTTTAATTCATGCATAAGTATATTTCTTGTAGTTGCAGTTTTTCTACAAAGAAAGGAAAATTAAAAGTAGAGACACACATACAGGACCAAGAGATCATACTATTCTTCTTTGTATCTGGAATCTGTGGGATAAGGGCAGGACTTGGTTTGGTAGTATAGGTTATGCCATAGTTTTGTTTCAAACCATCTTGGTGCTTTACGGAGTTTGTCATCCTAGCTCCTGTAGCACCTGTAGTTTGCATCTATGTGGCCAGTTTTTCAGCAGGTAGCACTGTTCAAGGGTTCCAAAAAGATCAAACACATTACATGCTGCATACCATGGAAAAAAGGAATATACACAAGTTTTGTACTCACGCAGAAGTGGTCTGCACATCATGCCAGCTTTTGCTGAAGTTCTGTTTCAGCTCATTCATCAAGCTGACACCAAGCTTTTGCTTGATTTCCACCAGGTGCTTCTCTTTGGCTGCTAACACTTGTCGTAAGGTTGAAATTTCATCCTCTAGCTGAATGGAATGAAGAAAAATGTTAGCCTATGTGATCACAGAAAAAAAAAGAAATACCATATGCCAAGTTTTAAAAGTCGTACTGAGGATAACATGAATCTGCGGCTGACAGGTATAGAGCAGAAAAAAAGAATTTAAGTAACTTTGCTGATTCTAACACGCCCAAAACATACTCTACATTATAACTGTACTCAAAATACAAGTCTCTGCAAACATGCTATTCCATCCTCATCTCACTACAAATACAGCTAGCTAGAAAAAGAGTTACTGGCTCCTTGAAGGGCTAACATGTAGAGGAAAGGAAGGGCATACTAAAGAATGCTTCCCTACTCCAGCTGGTCTGAAATGACCACTGGCTACATGGGTTCATTTGCACCCCAAGCATAAAAGTTGTATCAGCCCTTAAACATACTAAAAGTACAGAGGTGCCTTAAAGTCACCATGCTTCCCAACACTCTTCCACAGCCAGCAAAGACATGGATGAATTTAGGGACCATCTACTTTTTAAAAGCCTTTTAGGCTGGATGACTAGATTTAATCTTATTTGTAGGGAGATATTTTTTATATAGAAAAGTGTAATCGGGCCCTCTAACCTGGCACCTAATCCTTGATAATTAAAGAAGAAAAAGAAATTAAAAACCAGGAACCAATCTTGATCTAGCCAATTTGTGCATGAATACATTCTAAAGAATATGTTCAGTCAAAAGGGGTTCTTTGGTGCCACTGTTCATTCTTTGGCAAACATATCTTTTCAAACAACATTTTTCAGACTTCATTTTATACAAAAATAATGTTGTTAGCTAGCATATAAATAGGACATCTGGCTAAGAAGAGGACAGCTGAAAACAGTTGGCCATTTATTCAATATTCTCATGCTGTGAGTAACACTCTAATTTGCCCAAGCTTTAACATCACTAGCAGAAAAGGCTCATAAGCTAAAAAGGCATCCTGTAATACTGAAGCTGGTGAGGATAAGGGACATACATGTGTACAAGCGCACAAGAACGATTATTACATGACAGGGGTTTAGTCCTCAGGGTTTTATTCTAAGCCCCCTAAATTGAAATCCCACCGTTTCAATTTTTCTGTCATGTTATGGTGAGGGACCAGATCTTTTTTTTTTCCATAGAATCATAGAAGTAGGGTCGGAAGGGACCTTGTAGATCTTCAAGTACGACCCCCTGCCCGGGCAGGAGAAAAGACTGGGCTCAAATGAGTCCAGCCAGGTAGGCATCAAGCCTCTTCTTAAAGAGTCCCAGGGTAGGAGCCAGCACCACTTCCCTTGGAAGTTGGTTCCAGATCCTAGCTGCTCTAACTGTGAAGTAGTTCTTGCGGATGTCTAATCTAAGTCTACTCTCCAATAATTTGTGTCCATTGTTCCTTGTCATGCCAGGGGGCGCTAGGGGAAACAGCGTCTCCCCTAAACCCTTCTGGTCCCCCCTAGTGAGTTTATAGACAGTCACCAGGTCCCCCCTCAGCCTTCTCTTGTGAGGGCTGAACAGGTTTAGGTCCCGCAGTCTTTCAATGTAGGGTCTGCCCTGTTGTCCCCGGATCATGCGGGTGGCCCTCCTCTGGACCCTTTCAATGTTGTCCACATCCCTCCTGAAGTGGGGCGCACAGAACTGGACGCAGTACTCCAGCTGTGGCCTGACCAGCGTCGTGTAGAGGGGGAGGATCACCTCTTTGGCTCTACTTGAGATGCACCTGTGGATGCACGACAAGGTCCGGTTAGCCCTGCCAATCGCGACCTCGCATTGTCGGCTTATGTTCATCTTGGAGTCAATAACGACTCCAAGATCCCTTTCCGCCTCTGTGCTCTCAAGAAGGGAGTTTCCCATTCTATAAGTGTGCTGCTGGTTTCTAGCACCCTGCACTTGTCAGTATTGAAACACATCCTGTTTATGCAGCCCACTCCCGTAACCTATCCAGGTCTTGTTGCAGTCTTTCCCTCCCTGCTAGCGTGCTCACCTCACCCCAAATTTTGGTATCATCAGCGAATTTAAACAGGTTGCAATTCCCCCATTGTCCAAATCGCTGATGAAGAAATTGAACAGCGCAGGCCCCAGGACCGAGCCCTGGGGGACTCCTTTGCCCACTTCCCCCCAGGTTGAATATGACCCGTCCATCACCACCCTTTGAGGTGGTGGTGGACGGGTCATATTTTGTCGGACCCAAAGTTGCCCATGGCTGGGGTGTTGAGCTGCCAGTGGGCCAAGCAGCCCCTGCACTATGTGTGTGTGCATGTGGGCGGACGGTGGCTAGTCCTTCCTTCCATGGCGCCCCCTACTGGATACTATGATTTAATCACGTAGGCTGCAGACAACGATGCATGCAACAGAAGGATCAGTCATTGATCTTCAAGACTATATTTGAGATGTCAATCTTCAGAACTACTTTTATCCTGACTACTAATTTATCATTTACTATTTTATTTTCATGAAAATTATAGTGAACTCATAGAGAAGGAGGGATAGAAGGCACCTCCATAGGTCAAACCTCCAGCCTGAGGCAGGATCATCCTTATTCAAATTATCCTATACAAATCCATAATCTAACCTCTCAGTAAAATGACCATCAAACCTGACATAACACGAGACATAACACCCTAACCTGCCACAGGTAAAGCAGGGGGACCATGGCAGCCAACCTCCTGCTTCTGTAAAAAAGGTTAAAATATGCTCACGAGATTCCAGGTAGAAGGCAATGTTCCCCCACTATAGGGGAGGGCAAAAATATCTAATATTTTAATATTTTATAAGCTATCTTGTTTTTACTGTAAAGCACCTTAAGCCTTTTTGGAGGAGGGCACCACGAAAACAAATAAATGAATCAATGAATAAATAAATAATACATTCTGTTACACCACAAAACTGACCAGAGACTCACTGGCCCTTTACAAGTCAGATGGTTTAATTCTCAGCCTTTGGGCTTCTCATTGGCCTTTACCTGGCATTTATATTATACAAGTATGTCAGGAATAAACATGAAATTGTAGACACCTACAGAGCTGGATTGAGGTCAATACTAAAATTCCTCTAGATTGTGATAGTGTCATCATTTCATTTGTGGAATTCAAGAT
This sequence comes from Crocodylus porosus, assembly GCF_001723895.1. Taxonomy (NCBI): domain Eukaryota; kingdom Metazoa; phylum Chordata; order Crocodylia; family Crocodylidae; genus Crocodylus; species Crocodylus porosus. The sequence goes on along the minus strand of NW_017728918.1, from coordinate 101,160,474 downwards.
CACCAAGATCTAGAATTGCTTGCCATTTTAGCAATCATAAAACAACTAACAAGTGGTCCTCTTTTCGACATTACAGAAGCAGCAAAGTTAAGTTTCAGAATCATTAGAAAATACCCAGAATCTGTGAAGGGTTAACTGAGCAAATATTTGGAGGAAAAGAAAGAAAGAAAAGAAATTAAACAGGTCTGATTTAAAGCAGGCATTAATTTAGTGAAACTGTTCCATTTGCTCAAAAACTAAGCACCCAGTGTGCCAGTTTGTCCCCTTAACACTACAATACTGTTCAAGATTAAAACAAAACAACTAGGTTACTTCTATTACTTACAGATACTTAAATACTTTTTAATGCTCCCTATAGGGACCAGCACTAGACAGCTCATTACATACCTGGATGTGACTATTCAAAGTCTTTTGATTAACATTACTTTCCATCTGTTCAGTTAGACAATTAAATCTTCAAATCCTCATGTAAGCACTGACTTTTTGCATAATACTATGGATATGGACATTATACACTATTAAAGAAAAGAAAAGCATTTTGTTTAAAAAAAAATAAATTTGTGTTTTAAAACAGGACACCATCAACTTAAAATGTCATTGTTTAAAAGAAAAGTTTAAAATAGTACCAAACATTCCTCAGGTATCCAAACAACACTGACTTGGAACTTCTAAGTATTGAACATAAAGGCTTAAGGACTTAGACAGATTTTTAAAAAAAGCACTTAAGCACGTTAGGCTACCTTCCATGGAAGCAAGGCATCAAACCTGCTCAGGGTTTTTTGAAAATCCCACTATTAGACTGTTTTTGAAAATAAACATGGATTACACTACTGAATTGCTGAGACACTCCCGAAAATGTTATCCATTGCCTGAAATAAAGCACATAAGGAAAGTTTTTGTTAGCTGAGAACCACAGAGGCTTCCTGCCACTTGCAGTGGGTTTTAGAAACATTCCCCCTGATGCTTTTGTCTCCTACTGATGAGTAAAAGATCCATGTAAATGATAGGGGAAGGTGGCTACTCTCCAGAATTGTGCTTCTCACAAATATTCTGTTAGGCCTGAAATAAGCTGTTAGAAATAATCTGTTTCCGTTTTGAAACTGAGCACCTGAAGGAAAAAAATGGCATCTGGCATCATCTTTCTGAGAATTCTGGGCTTACTGCCATTGCAGAGAAAACAGTGAAAAACCCAGACAAGTCTGACTTATGCATCCTCTGAAACAAGAGAAAACTTACTTCTTTCCTGTAGTTTAACCTATAATTATCTTTTAGGTTTCTTATACTAATTAAAGACCATACATTTTCAGAGCGTAATATAAATTTTAAGTTGATGCTGTAGTTTTAAAAATGATCCTGCAGCATATACTTCTCTCTCTCATGTACTTTTTGCACAGCACATTGTGACTGGGACTGTATCTTTCTGAATACTTATATGGGAGAAAGGAGCCTTGCTACCGATGTCTCGACCTGACCTTAAGAAATATAATAATACCTGTTTATTACCAACAAAACAAAACATATAGTTCTATTAATTATATTTGGAATATACATTAGTTCCTTCACATGCATGGTGCTTAAGTGAGAGCTGGAGGGGAAAATGGTCATGGGAGGAATACACTTCAACAAAATATGGGGCAGGAAGTATAAAAGGGCCCGCCAAACAGGGAAAAAAAAGCTCAGTTAGGCTCCGGAGCAGTGAGAGACGCGCGGGTGAAAGCCCGCTGCGCCCCCGCTCCCCCGAAGCCCCCCAGACACCCCCTCAGCAGCCGCAGAGCCCCCTG
>NW_017728918.1:101132221-101158593 GCF_001723895.1 Crocodylus porosus | reverse complement strand
GATTTCCTGCCCTTTGGGCAGGGGGCTGGACTCGATGATCTCCCGAGGTCCCTTCCAGCCCTGATGTCTATGAAATCTATGAAATCATAACGATCAACCTTCACAGAAGGCAATTTAATGAAGCAAGCTACTAGAATCCTTTCTGGAGGCAAGCAATGGAAACAATGGGTACTTCAAAGTCATGCAGGGGCACAATGCCACCATGCACTACAAAGGTACATGTGAGGCTGCTTGGGAATTTGAACTAAGTAGGTGGAGGGTCTGTGCTGGTTACTGTGTTTAACAGTGGGTTGCCCATGTGTATAAAGCAAATATATGATTGTAGTACAGGGCCCTGTGCTAGGCTTAATTTTACTGGCACCAGTGACAGCAGCAAAAAGAGTTAGTGCCACAAGCTTTAGCACTACCACAATACAAACCTTGCAGGCACCCTGGGTATATACTGTGGTTTCTACTCCATGCCACCATCCCTGCCACTGTCATTACCAATGCTAGCTAAATGAAAGAAAGCATAAGAATGCCATACTGTGCAAGAATTGCACCTTTTTTAGCTGTGTAGACCAGTGGTGAGTGGTGCCAAATCTGTACGTGGTCAGGTCCAATCTGTGGACCCATGGGGGAATGGTCCGGCTGTGTTAGGCCCTGGTCAGGTTATTCCTGTGCAGCTATATCAGACTCTGGCTCCACACTGTTGCCCCCCACAGCTATATTGGGCCGTGTCAGCTGGATCAGGCTCCAGCTTGATTCAGCCACGCAGGAATGGGACCACTTCTTCTAGACACTCGTTCTAGACAGGGCAGCCTGGCCAGGACCAATCCCACCTCAGGGAGCCCAGAAATTTGACAGCAGGGAGTGGGCTGGGAGTTGAGTACCCCTGGTGACAAAGATGTAGGGAACGCATAACAGGAGGCAATGAAGAAAATCATGTAAAAGGACCAGAGACACCCGCAGAAGCACACAGAGCAAGGCCCAGAGAAAAACCTAAGAGTGCTTTTGGGTTAAATGATGACTGGAAAGATTTGGAGCTGTGAGCAAGGAAACAGTCTTCTGCTGGTAAATTTCTCCTGTGGGCGCTGACAAATGTACAGCTCCCTGCTCTAACTCATGGTGCTTCAGAGCCAATGCAGTAGAGAAGTTACCTGCTTGCAGCCTCCCCCTACCCCAGTTCTGCTCCCCCTTACAGCTCCAGTGCTGTCAGCAGGAAGGGAGAAGGAGGAGGGAGCTGCAGCTGGGGGGCAATGGGATTTGGGAGGTGACTGCAAGGCAGAGGAGCTCCAATTCACCTTTCCCCTACTACCTCCAGTTCAAGCTGGGCAAATCCCAGCATGCAGCTCCTGCCTCTTCCCTTGCTCCCTGCAGACAGCCCTGGGGGCAGGGCTAGGCTGCAGAAGCCCAGCTCTAATCCTGTGCAGGGACTGGTCAAGTTCCCTGAGGTGCTCAACTCTGGAGCACCTTCATCTGATCTGTCATCATATGGAGGTTAATTTGTTGCACGGTAGGCCACTTTTAAAGTGCTCTGCAGCTTTGCACTTCTGTCACAGCACAGCTATAGAGCACTTTCAAGGGGCCAGTCATGCAACAAATGACACTTCTGTTGGCACCTTGTGTTCAAGGAATTGGGATTACATCCCTGTACCTTGTATATACTCTGTAAATACATTAGACTGTAGTAAGGAAATAATTCACTAATCATTAGTAGAAATAAGACAAAGGAATTCTTCCTTAAATTCTACATGGGACCTAAAAAGAGTTAAAAATTCCAACATGTTACATAACGCTGCTGAATAATATAACAGGAAGAATGCTGAAAGATACATGTAGGTAAAGTCATGCTACCAGCTGCTTTAGTGTTTCATGTACAATGGCTGCAGGCAGCGTTCTTTCCAAGATGTGTGGTGTGTGCAGCTGCACAGGCGTGCCTGGCAGCACGGCATGAGCATACCCGCAGAACTGCACACGCCACACAGCTTAGAGGGAACGCTGGTTGCAGGCATGTAGATACTAGGGTTAGGTACAGAAGTTACACATAAACCAATTTAAGTGATCAGAAACGAGTTTAAACCTGAAAAAGAACAGAAGGTCAGTGCACATAAATTGGCTTAACAATGGCCAAACCCAGTTGGGTAAACCTGGATGGATGTAGTATCAGACTTAACTGATTTAGGTTAAACTAGTTTATGGAACATCTGTCTCAGATCCCTTCTCAAGTCAAGTTAACTCACAATCCCCCAGCATCCCAGGATGCTTTGAACCCCTGCACTGTGCTGTCTGTTCTAGTGAACCATGGCCAGCCCTGCCCTTAGCTGTCATAGAGCTGAGGCACTTAAGCCTCTGCTCCCTAGCCTGTTTCCTGCCTATACCTGTCAGCTTGGCAAGATGGGGAGCAGGGGAATAGGCCCCCAGGCTCTCCTAGCCCAGGTCCATACAGTGCAAGAGGAGGAAAAGCCCCAGCAGTGGGGTTCTTCACTGCACATCCCCCTCCTGTCCCCCGCCCCATAGCTGGGCAAGGCGGGTTTGGGATTGCTTCAGCTCTGCCCCTTCCCAGATGCCAGACTCTAAAAGGTAGAGGGCAGCAAGGAAATGAACTCTCCTGGTCTGGCACTGCCCCTCGCCTCAGCTGGGGTCTACTCAGTGAAGGGAGGAAAGCCCCAACTGCAGGAGCTTTTCACCGCCCCCCCCAGCCACCCAGGCTGAGATGGTTCCAGCCCCAACCCCTTCCCAGCCGCCTGACTGAGAGGAGAGCACAGCTGCTGCTGAGCTGGGTTCTGCAACCTTAGACAGTGTCACCATGAGGGGTGGTACAAATGAGCACCCCGAGGCTCCTGGCCTGCACCAGTGCAGACTTCAGTTGGTCTTAGCCACCTGCACATAATTTCAGTTCGGTTTGTTATTGGTTCAACCTATGCAGCTTAGAAAAGCCTGCAAAAGATTGAATTGAATCTGCTTCAGGCTTTTTGAACCTCTGTACTTAGCCTAGGATATTAACAATAGATTTACCAACAAAGGGATTCACACCTCTAACTCACATCAGACAGTGCATTAAGTTTACCTCTTAAGGCACTTATTCTGTAAAAACATGCATTAACCTTACTTGTGTGAGTATTCCTATCGACTTTACTAGGAATCTTCATACAGCTGAAATTACTCACATGTGTATGCATTTGTAGAATCTGTTTCTCTTCTGAAACTCAGAATCATTTACACCTGGCTAAACTTTGTTTATGATTCATGTTCTAATAGACATTCCATGTCTTCTGGCAAATTTGTGAGAAGTTTGCCATATTTTTTGGAATAAAAAAGGACTTGCAGTGCGCTTCAGACGCACGGATTTCTAGCCATTATTATTTCTAGTTCCATTTCATTTGCATTGTAAATGATGCCTCATTTAGGATCAATATCAGCTGATAGACCAACACAAAACAGAATACACCTCATTCCCTGAAAAACTTACAGTTCAAAAAGACAAGGCACAAAAGCAGTACCAAGCAGGAGACAGCATGCAAGTAAAGTTTGATGTGTGCTGAAAATATATAGAATTGTTAGTTTCTATTTTTCTTCTTTATACCCAAGATGAGCAATATAGAAAGTCAGGAAAAGTTAAAAAAAATGTACTAAGATATACAATTAAATATAAATCTTTTATACATGTACCCATGATATTACGTACCCTATTTTACTTATTTTAAATACAACCATATTAAGTACTCCTGCCAACACATCACCAATGGTTATTAATTGATCTCTTGTAGAAAGAAAAAGATAAAGAAAAAGATGCTTGAGAAAGGACTTGATGGAAAAGGTGTTAATCCTCATTGACTGTCGCTGCAAAACAAGCCCTTCTAAAAACGGTAGCATGGAAGAAAGCACAGATGTAAGTGTAAAAATGCTGTGCCACTGAAGGGCCATTTTTAGTGTGGAAGGCTTAAAGAACTGGAAGGTAAAGACAAGAGGAGATTTTCAAAGGTGTGTCTAATTTCCACTGAAGTTACTAACATAGGAGCTGCTAATGTGCACGCCTTTTTCAAAATCTCTTTCATGGAGCTGATGCTTAATTACAAACTTTGAATCTTCCAAAGTTCTCAATTTTTCCAAAGTTTTCTAGATGCAATTCTTAAACATTTTTATTTGGACTATGAGCAAATCTGAACAATCTTATTAACCCTAGCTGACCTAGATACTGTAATAAAAGTAATGAAGTCAGAATTAAACTACTTTCCTATTGTTTACAGGTATATAAGTTCACTAGAGAAACAAAAATAACTCACATTTCAGATTTCATAGCTTTAGCCCAGCTATACCAAAGTAAGCACTTGGCCTTTGTTTGTCCAGGAAATCATGAACCAAACAAAAGTCTATTAACTATAATATAAACTATGGACTCTTTAACTATAATATATATAATTATAATATAATATAATTAACTATAATATAAATTGTACTACTGAGAAGAACAAGTCTCTATATAAAGAATTATTTTATGGATCAGACTGGGTATCCTGTTTTCAAGCGTTACCCTTTCAGAGGAAGGGGCAATTACAGAATAACTGCCCACATGGAATGCTTGAAATTTACTGATTTTCAATTTGGACTGTACAGTTTTATTAAATGTCTCTTTCTTGCTCTGTTAGATGGTAGGATGAGCAGAAATTCCCCAGCTACCTTTTCTTTAACAATTATTATTTCATATCCCCTTACCATATTAGAGAGAGACAAAATAGAGGTAAAGTCAAGAAGCACAATATTTACAATTCCACTTCATATTTAGATTCCTCATTTTTCTTTGATCATTATCCTCTTTTCCTGACTATGAATCTCATACATTACTGTATCCAACAGCAGACAAGGTTGCATCTCACCTTCCACTATAAACTTGACTTTGACCATCTCCTTAACTCACCCATACTAACTCAACCATACCATGTAAGTATAGCCAATCCAGAATTCCCACTATTTGAAGATTTATTTTATTTTTTTTATAAAGTTTCTTTGTATTATTGTTTGTCATGACATTATGATCATCGTTAGTGCCTTTTTTACTGAATCATGTTAAAATTTCTTTTCATTTTCATATCACATAACTAAATCCATGTGAATTCCAAGGGATGGTTATTTCAGGATCTTTCATTCATTATAAATGTTGCCAATTTAAAACTAATGACAAATAACTTGTTGGTTGGAGTGGCATGTAACAGATGATTAACCTATCAAAAATAACCTGATAGAGTGAATCATCTTGCACTATTCAAGGCTAGAAAAACTATATTAAAAGAAAGATCTTGTAGCACAAGTACTTCATTCTGCTAATTATACGCTTCCACGTTCAGGAGGTAAAAATATTAATGAAAAATATTAATAACTTCAAAAGCATTACCTTGGCTAACTCAATCTTTAACTCTTCTTTCTCTTCTTCAGAAATCATGGTGGTGAAATCAATATCAGCAACAGTGTCTTCATCTGCCTCATGCAATGGCTGTGCTTCCAGCAGTCCTTTGAAAACAAAAAGATAAAAGTCAGTAAAATACTTACAAATCATTTCACCAACCGTGCTAACCACCCACAGAAACCTAAAGTACAGCACTATCCTCACTTCATGTCCTAGAGTAGGAGTGCTCAACCTCTGGCCCGTGGGTCAGATATGACCCATGAAGCTGTGTCATACGGCCTTTGGGCTCCCTATCAGTCTGAAAATCTGGCAGCACGAGAGCAGTGGCAAGGTTTATTGTAACTTCTCTGCTGCCAAATTTACAGACCTGTGGGGAGCCACCCAGCCAGACGAAATGGTCCTGCACATGAGTTTACACAAGGATGCAGCCTCGGTTGGCTCCTGGGGCTGAGCTGGTATGTGCCAGAATCAGCCCAAAAATTGGCCCTGCAACACTCATCCGGCCTGCAGGGCCAAAAGATTGAGTATCACTGCCCTAGAGTTATTCAGGTCTTTCTGATATAAGAGCAGAATGCAAATGATCTTCTGGCTTCTGAAAGAAAAAAAATCTTAAATTTTTTATTATAGTATCAATGTGAAAACACTAACCAGACCAAGACATTTTAATGTAATTGAACAAAGGTGCAGTACTAAAATATCATAATGTAGAAGAGAGAAGCAAAACCTATTTTTTCTCAAAATAAGCCAGTTAAAAAAATATATGCTTATGCAGAGCTCTGAAATCACTTATGAACAAGAGAATAAAAAGGCCGATTCTGTTTTGACTATCAGGGCTGCTGCTGGAACCAGGAAGAACTCTCTCTGTGTTCCCTTAAGACCAGACAGTTCTTCAGAGGGCAGAGGTGCTAAAAGATGGTGCTAAAAAGAGTCCAGCGGGTTTGACCTTTGTTCCCTCTTCCTTCAGAATGCAAGGTCTGCTACTTTGCTCTTCCAACACCCCCCTGCTCCTCTTCCCTTCCATTTTACTTTCTAGGACAGGGGCAAAGATACAAAAAATACATGGAGCAGCGTGGTCCCGGCCTATGATAGAGAAGAGGTCCTGCTACAGGTGCCTGTAGGCAGAGGTGGAAGGTAAAGAACCCCTGAGGAGCAGAGGCGAGATCAAGAGGCTGTGGGGACGTGGGAACTGAGAAGCATGAAGAACAAACTCATAAGTGAAGAGAACTGATGTGCGCGGAAGGAGGTGGGGAATTAATGATTGGGGAAAGCATAGCAGGTATGGAGATTAGAGCTCTTATAACAGAGACAAATATCAATTTCGTACTTGAGAAAAGTGGATAATACAAATTGTTACACATTGTACATTAAAGTAATAATAATAATAATAATAATATATTTAAACAAAATTAAAAAAAGAGTCCATAGTATAATCACATGATTGGGGGGGGGGAGAGGGGGGAAGCAAGCTAATGATTTCTGAAACTCTGTGGTTGGTATTTCCACTATAAGCAGTTTTAAGAACAGGCTTTTCACAGAGACCCAAAAAACAAAAAGAATAAACTAGATTTCAAGGGCTATCCAAGATTATTCAAGGTTCTCAGATTTGTCTATCTACTTTGTCATCAACAACAAGTATGTCAAAACAACCATGCCTGTAGATTTCTAGTTCAGACCCTGAAACTTGGATAAATAAGATGTTCTTTCAAGCCACTGCAACCACATTTATTCAATGCAACTCAAGTCCAAACAAAAGATGGCTTTTCAAAGTGCATCACCTCAGTTGCCTGATAAATGTCATCCTGATTCTGTGCAATGGTCACACAGTGCTCAGGATAGAGAAAATAAAAAATGAAGACTCTGAAATCTAATTTGGGGCCAAGTCTGGTCCCCAAGATACAGAAGCCAGAGGGGAGAGAGAAAAAGAAAATGGTGGTGGAAAAGTAAACCTCATCTCCTACTGGAGAACGGATGAAGTTTGAATTTGGATGCAGTTTACACAGCTTGTGCTCTACCAGAAGGATATCACAGAATATAGTAGCATAACTAGATAGTGCCTTGGTACCAATGGTGGCTGACTGGAAGAACGCAAGGAGGACTACTGCATATCACTCTAGCTCAGTGCTCACAAATGTGCGTGATATTCTAGTGCCAGGTCTAGACTGCAAGCCAGTCTAACCGGTCTGCTTGTTCTCTTCCAGCACACGTCTTCTACTCATCTGCAGTCAGTGATTCAGTATTTTGTTTTCTACTCATTGTTCACGCAGTCACTCTTCCCGTTCTTCCATCACAAGTAGCCCTTTTTACTCTATGCAACTAAACAAAGCAGCCTTTACTCCTCTATGCTGCCTGGGCACAAGGGAGAAGAGTGATTCCTAAAAGCACAGATGGTTTCTGCTTGAGTGCATGAACTTGGTACAGGTCACCAACGCCTGGATGTGCAACTGCATGAAAAGGAAGCCTCTACACGCCACGTGGCGGTTTGGGGAGTGGAGAGGCCGCACTGCAGTAGATAGAAGCAGCAGAAAACAAAACACCAAATAAGGCAGGGAGCACAGGGAAAAAAGAAAACAGAGCAGCAAATTACATAGGGAGCACAGGGCTACGACCAGAAAGCAAACCAGCTGATCAGGCAGGGGACCAGGATTAGAGCTTCACTTGGGGAGGGTGTGGGACTTATTCGTGGCACACCAGTCAAAAAAGGTTGGCCCTCATTGGCCTAGAGCAGGGATGGGCAAAATATAGCCTGCACACCAAATCCAGCCTGTGGAGGGGCTTTGCTCGGCCCATGGCGGGTGCCTCAGTCCCACCTGGCCCAGGCACTGGCCCACAGTAGTGCATCCTGCTGTGCCCTGAGCACGCAGCAGGGCTGAGAACTCCACGCTGGACTGCCTTTCTAGGCAACCCAGGTGGTGGCAGCAGCCTCTGACCCCAACCCCATGGTTCTGGCAGGGACCTGCATGCAGCCCTGTGCCTGCTGCAGACTCACCTGCTCACGCTGAACAGCTGCAGCAACAGCAGCGCCAGCAGGGCAGAAGTGTGCTCAGTGCAGAGGATAAGCGACTTCTCCCCCTCAGTGCTGCCCAGTGTTTTCTACAGCAGCACAAAGCCCGTGCTGGGCTGTCCTGCACTGTCACTGCCACCTTTGGGCTGCCCTCTGGGGCAGTGGGGGCAGTCCAAGGGAGCTGCAGGGCAGCCCAGTGCAAGCTCCGCACAGCTGCTGCAGGAAGAACTGGGCAGCACTGGGGGAGAGATGCTGCTTTCCCCCACGCTGAGCACACTTCTGCCCTGCCGGCGGTGCTGTTGCTGCAGCTGTTCAGCACGAGCAGGCGAGACCGCAGCAGGCGTGGGGCAGGTTGGGGCTGCATGAGGGTCCCCATTAGTACTGCTGGCCCCAGCCCTGCGGTTGCCGAGAAAGGCAGTCCAGCGCAGAACCACCCCAGCCCTGCTGCATGCCCAAGCAGCAGCAGGACACGCCATGGCCTGGCAGTGCAGAGCAGAGCAGGCATGGGGTGGGCTGGACTGGAGCTGTGCCCACATCTAGCTGCTCTGCTCCTGCTGGGGTCAGTCAGGAGCAGGCAGAGTGTGCTAGTGCAGTGCGCTGCTGGTGGTGGTGGGAGGCACCATAGGGCATGTGGGGCTCCCATGCACACTCCACCAGACCCACAAACCCTCCCCTGGAAACCCCAAGACCACACTCTCCCCCACACACAATCACATCCCCCACAAATACTGCACCCCCCCCACACCCTTCTATATACACCCCCCCACAGGTCTCTAGGGGGAGCCCTGCTCACTACTATCCACACACATGCCACCACACACACACCCACACACTCCCCCCCTCCACACACCCCACAAACCCCATACCCTACACACAGCCCCCCCAAACCCCATACCCTTCACCCATACCCCCTACAATATACAAGAATAAGACTTCATTTTGAGCTATTATGCAATCACCTCCATGTACATTATCCAAACACACAAATCAGGACAAAAAAGCATTTAAAAATAAAATTAAAATAAGTTATTGTGGATGTTAGATTTTTAGTATATATATTTTTTTTCTCTGCTTCCAAGACGGCAAACCCCCTTCCCAAAAGGAGTATTTTGTGGGCAAGGGCAGGGACTTCCAGTGACAAAGGTCAGGGGTTAAGGGGAAGGACTTCCAGTAACAAGATGGAAACCAGGGGGTGGGTCACCTGTCACGGAGTGGGGCTACCCATGCAGCCCTCAACAGCTCAGCAGAACTCATGAAGCAGCCCTCCACCCAAAATAATTGCCCACCCCTGGGCTACAGCATGCCTATCACAATCATCAGGGAATTTAGTTGCTAAAAACCTACGGAACCTCTACTGAGCAAGTGCAACCTGTACTTTTCCAAATGCATTTCTTGGTCATATTAGGATATATTTAAGATAAACTGTATATCCCTAATACAGAGAAAACATTTAGGATGGAGGTTAGGAAGAACTTTCTGACTCTGAGGGTAGTCAAGCTCTGGAACAGACTACATATGGAAATTTCCATTACTGGATATTTTCAGAAGCAGGTTAAAAAGACACCTGGCTGGAATGGTTTAGTCGGGGATGATCCTGCTTTGAGCACAGTGCTGGATTAGATGACCTCATGTAGTCCCTTTCCAGCCCTACTTTCCCATGATCCCTTCCTGTTTGGGAGAAGAGAGATCTTTCAGGTGCTGTCTGTAAAGATGCCAGATATAGACCACAGCAGAACAATAACTGTTAAAATATAAAGACTTACACATGGAATTAATTAGGTGCATGTCTTTTCAGGATCAAGGCCTTCATTTGGAGCTAACTTAGAATGACTCATCAAAACTACCAGAGGTTGAGCTGACTCAATTGAATTGCTCTGCAAAAGGATCCGAGGGTCTATTAGCAAAAAAAAAAAAAAAAAAAGGATTTATTTTTACATCCCGATATGTCCCTTTTAATACTGAAATCCTGCACCCCAAGTGGAAAATTAAATAGGAGAATTAGTATGTAGTACAGGCAACCCTCGCCATTCATGGGGGATACGTTCTAGAGATCCTTGTGAATGGTGAAATCCGCAGTTGCGAAATCCCCAGCAGCTGCGGGGGCAAGGGCATGGCTGCACTGGCAACGGTGGCGGCAGCAGGAGCTCCTGTTACTGTATTAAGATGCAGGTTCGACATTCACGAATATTTGAAACCACAAATGCTGAACCCACAAATAGCAAGGGTTTCCTGTACTTAGATGCGTGTATAGACATTCCTTTTGCATATGGGATGGAGTGACTGTTGCACATATTTTTTCTGTGGACCTCAGCCCTTTCATTAAAACAACATTTGTACCTGTAAGACAAATTACCTGAGACCATTTTCTGTCTTGCACATCATTACTTTAATCAAAGCATCACAGAACAATTCACAAAGCTTTCCCACTTGAAGGACCTGACTTTTGCATTTAATGTCTCTTCATGGTGCAACTGAACTTGAATTTGCTGATCTCTGGAGAAAGTACACTTATTTCTTTTAACTTTTGGTTGACTGACTTGAGTCCACTGAGTCACCTATCACTGTTTTACATAAGCCATAATGAATCATCCATGCCATTTATATATAACATTTTTATTACACTATACCTCCTTACTATATAAGCCATTAGGAACCGAACTTTGTTACTCTCACAATCAGTAGCGTCTTATTCCACAAATAGGTCCGCTTACATCAACTGAGTCATATTCAGAGAAAATAACTACTTTTTGTAAAACAGTGAGGCAGAAGTTTTAACCTAAGTTAGTAAGCTGGATTTCCTCTACAGTTAATGAAACTACAGGAAGCTGTAAAGTTAATTGAAATTATACTCTTTTAAATAATAGATTTAGTGAAAATATTTATTACTTAATAAAAATCAGTTCAGGCTATGTTTAGCAATTTATCCCAGGCATAAAATTTAATAACAAGGCATTTTAGAATGACTAAATTAGTTTTCCACATGAAGTGATAAATACATGTCTACTCAAGCTCATTACTGTCAAGTTACTGATAGGTTTTTATGTGCAGAAAAAAAAGGAAAGCAGCTTTAACTGCAGGCATGAAAAGCTAGAGATGTGGTATACTGTTTCATATTAAGATTCTTATGCCTGTATATTTATTTGATCATTTTCATTTTTACAAAACTCACAATAATTCCACTGCACCAGGATGACCACTGACTACCTAATCTGAAATGGCAAAGTATAAAACCCGCCAAACCAGGGGTCAACAACAGTTTTGGGCAGAGTGCCAAAAACCAACCTCAACTTGGAAGATATGCCAGGGTGGATGGTGGGGGAACCACAAGAGGCCCGATCCTTGTTGTAGCAGGTGCAGCCCTGGCCCCTTCCCTGCCATCCACCCAGAGATGGATGTGCACCTGCCACCCGCCATGATTCACGCTGGGGTTACACAGACCTTGGTAGCTGCTTGCAGCCTCCCCACTGCCTACTGTGAGCAGCCCAGGCTCTGTGGTGGATGACTGTGCATGACTGTGGTGTTCAGGCAACATCACTGGATGGTGATGTTGTAGTCTTCCAGAACACTTTTTGTACATTTAAGTTTTGACCTTTGGGAAGAGGCATAATATTGTTATTGGTATGCACTGCTTGTTGTAGAGGCAGTTTTGGAAATGAGGGAGGGGTGAGCTTGCTTTTCAGGTTGGGTATATCAGAATAACAGCAATCCTTGATGAAGAGTTGCTCCCAGGGAAATGAACATTAGTGTTGGACTCAGCTTACGAAAAAAAGGATCGTCTGCTGCATGCTCTTCGGGGTGTATGTGAAAATAAATTACACTTACAATTTGCACAGATTCAGGTTTCACCGATTTCTCCTCTGACGGTAATCAGACTTACAAATCCCTGGTTATCTGCAACTTCTCAAAAAAGGTGTGTCAGAACACACTGATGTCCAAAGGGGCAATTATGTGATACACTGCCATATAAACCATTTTAAATAATTTAGTACCAAACACTGTTCCATGCAGCTCAAGAAAATACACAGAAGTGACAAGTAAAGTAATTCTTTTGTTTCTGTATCCCTAATAGTGCAAAGTACTGTATTCAATGCAGAAAGATCAGTGTCAACCCTGTCTTGAATTATTCATATGGGCTTAAAAGGGGATTGAGAACACTGCAAATAAAATTAAATAACCTTTTAAAAAAATTCTATGGCAGGACATTACAATTGACCTAAAACAAATTACAGAATGCTAAACATTCCATACTCAATGCAGAATACTTTCCAAGTATCTTAACCAAAATTAGCATAAAGTTAGTAGTAAAACACCTGAAGTTCACTGCTACTCTGATTTAACCCCCAAAAATATGGTTAATATTAAATCTGTCTTATACGGATGTTTTTTCCCTTTAATCCTGAAAACAACAACAACAATTAATATGCCAATTAGACACTATGAGATCTGTAACTAGTCCACAGAGTTTTAATTAACCAAGAAATACAATGCTCCCTGGTCCTGCCATAGATCTTAGAACATTTGTTCAGGTATCTGGAGATTAAGGACGCATTTGTTTTTATCAGTATGCAGTAAGACATGTTCTTTGAAAGCTCATTTTGTAGTCTTTCACATCAAATAAGTCAAGCTAAGTACAAAACACCATATGAAAACATGCTATAAGCTGTCTTACCTGTAGAATTAACCACAGTAACAGGCACACAAGGCTCTTTTGGTAAATCTGATATCTTTTATTAGACCAACTCAAATAGAGCAACACTAAATTTGAGTTGGTCTAATAAAAGATACTGGATTTACGCAAAGAACCTTGTCTGCCCATGTCCTTATGTTACATAAATTCCCAGTTACTTAAATTACAAGCAAGACCTTATAAGGGGGATAAGGTAAAGTGCTGCGTTTATTGATTAAGCACTTAATATACACACACCACATTTATACTCCAATTTTTGTTTTGCTCTGGTATATATTATCAGTTTTATCGGTGCTCAGATCAACTTAGTGGCCAGTCAAGTTGATCACAAGTGGGAGCCGGGCTCCTGCTGGTTCATCCTGTTAGATGTGGTAGCATTGATGCTCCAGGATGACATGCAGAACAAGACCCAAAATCAATACGTCTCGCCCCATCTTTCATAGCCTTGTCAATTCACCCAATCCTCTGGGCTTTTGCTGGGTTATTACTGTGTTCTTTCTTGAAGGTCAACTGCCTTTGTTCTCTCGCTGTTCTGGGGCAGATTCTTCTCGTTTGGTCTGTCTGCATTCCTCAGCCAGTCACCAGCTGATGTTTTCCTTTTTAATATACACACTCACCCATACAGCATACAAAAGTGTAACGCTACAGAGCAATACAAGTTCTATGTCAAGCTACAGAGCAATACAAAATGGAGTTTCTTAATTAAGGCAATGCAAAACTCAAGAAAATACATAAAATTAAAAGCAATAGGCAAATATCTATTTCCATATTTATTTACCTAACATCAAGCTGGTATTTATGCTATTTACATAACACTTAGACCAACACGGCTATAACCTACACCCACAGTAACAGTGAATTTAAAAGCAAGAATATCAGATTTCAGCTAGTATACATTCCCCAAAATTAATTTCAGGGAAATTAACAGAAAATTCTCCTGAGATCTAAAAAAACTGTTTATTACTTATACTTTATACTATACTATTGTTTTTACTGTTTTACATGTCTTTTGCTGTACAGGCAGTCCTCGACTTACAATGTTTTGAGTTACAATGTTTCGTACTTACAACATTTATAAATTGACACTCTTGTTTCAACTTTACAATGCTAGTTTCGACTTACAACATTTGATCCGATGCAATGCCATGCCAGCGAACAAGTTCAATGAGTCACTCATCTCCCTGGAGAACATCTGTCCAAACTTCCTTGTACACCTTCTTTAAGAAAGCAGACAAGACTCCAGAAAAACCTGCAGCCAAGACTTCTGAGAAGACTCCATCCAAGAACCCTTCAGAAAGTCTGACAAAGTCACCTCAAAAAAGTCCTTCCAAATCAATGATTGCTATTTACAATATAAATATATTAATGTAGCTATATTACTCCTCCATAATTGATCAAGTCCAAATTCTGGGGTATTTTTGGTGAAAATAGGGTATCGGGCCTTGGTTCAGAAACCAATCCCTCATTTATAACATTGCTTCTTATGAGAAAATTGATTCCAAGTTACAATGTTTCGACTTGAGAGGCGTTTTTCAGGAACTAATTGTGTCGTAAGTCCGAGGACTGCCTGTACTAATTTTCTCTACCATTTTTTTAAATTTATGAGCTCCCACCAGTCTGTTCATTGAACAACAGTTCATCATTACATCATATAGACCAACAATAATTATGTTGTGCTACATTATTTCACTACAACTGTGTAAGTCATGCCATGTAGTCATGTTGTACCAACGCATTTAGAGGCTAGTCCTTCTATTGAGTAAATTGCAGCTTCTTCAAAGGCAAAATAAAATGCCTTGATCTTAGCACACATGTCTATTTTAGTTAAAAAAAAACAAATGTTTTTACAAATTCTTTGGCAGTGTCCTTGTTGCAGCATTGATAGCCCAGAGATGAAAGAATCAAGATTTCAGAGGGAAAGAAATATTTCCAATTAGGTATATTGAATATTAGTAGTATCTTGGAGGAAAAGTGGGTCTCCTGTGCTCTTGAAGTACACCAATAAAAATCATTACCTAACCTCACAAAATCACCTGCCAACCCCATATCCCTCCTTTTTTAAACAATATTTTGTACCTGTCCTGCAAAGACATATGCCTATGTTTACTTTTATGAACTTCATTTTATTTCCACAGGCTTCTGATCAGGGCTTTGAAATAGTCTCATTCACTTCACTGGGACTGCATACCATTAAAAGTAAGCTTAGTCATAAGACTATTTAGGATGTAGACTTAAAAAGAATCTGCATTTAAGATGTTTAAAAACAAAACAAGCAAATAAAAGCATCCCCCGCTCCCACCCTCAGAAAGATCTCTAAACACAGACAACGTATTACATTAAGATGTATTTTCATGCACAACACAGTTCAAATATTCTGGTTATTGTTTTAAAGGAGTGATTCTATAAGTGAAATCCTTATGCTGTTAAAGTAAATGGCGAAACTCACATTGTCTCTGTTGAGGCCAAGGCTTTGCCCTTTGTGTGTATGTATATCATATCAACACTTGGGGATTACAGTAAGAAATTCTATAAGGCTAAAGTTTACAAATCACCTTTTGTATCTGAGGCTGTTGGTCTTTTTCTTAATATATAAGGGATTTTTTTATATTGCTAGTGTTTGCCTGTATTGTGTTTAGCTGGCTGACAACCAGACTGACATGATACAGTGTAATGGTTGATAGTCTATCTAAATTAATCCACAAAATAAGGAGAATTAAGCAAATAGATGGTAACAGCTTTGGAGAAAGCTGGTGTATTCTTAACATCTCAATGTGAATTTCATGTATAATAATTATGGATGGTAATTATAATCAGTCTTCACAAGTAAATGAAATCTCTACATAAAGTTAAACATTCACCTGAATGCAGATGATGGTCAGTGAGAACATTTCCATTCATTGGTATGAGTCTCTGAACAGAACATCAAGTTTGGTGTCTCACAGTATATAAACTTAGCTTGCATTTCTTTAAAACTGCCATATCCTCAGTCCCTTGTCCACATGCTTTAAAGCAGTGGTTCTCAACCTTTTTGTACCAGGACCATTTGTAAACATCAATGGCCAGTCCTGACCCACAGCCCCATGGCCCTGCCAGTACCATTCACTCCTGATCCATAGCTCCCTGGCCCTGCTGATGTCCCTCACTCCCAAGTGCCAGCCCCCTGGCCCTCCTGGTGCCCCTCACTCCCAACATACAGCCCTATGCCCCCATAGGCATGCTGGAGGGAGCCACCAGCTGCCCCCACCAGCTGCTCAGGTCACAGTGTGGTGGCTGCAGAGGCTCCAGCTCATGTGGGCGGAAGCAGGATGAATCCAGTCCCAGCACAGGGAAGCCAGTGGCAGCCCCATGCTATGCCAGGCAGCCTGGTCATGGCCCCTCTTGACCAAGCAGTGTCTCCTCGGCGTCTTGTCCCTGCAAGTACAGGCACCAAACTGGTGCCGCTGGCCCAGCCACACAGGTCCCCCTGCCCCTTTCTCCCACTGGATGGTCAGGCACCTTACCCCCTTCCCTCTCCTGCTCTGACAGCCTCAGCACCTGGCCATCTTCCCGCAGTGCTGGCAGGCACCCCCACCCCCCCAACACACCCAACCCCTCCACACTCGCATAGTGCCCAAGCCCTATCCCTCCAACCCCCACTCCCTATACACTTAGCTGGATCCAGCTACTGGGACTGCTCCCACCACCCTGCTTGGCCTCATGCCAGCCACAGTGCATGTGCACATGCAGATACATGTATGCCCATTGCCTCCAATCACTCCAAGCATATCCTTGCAGGCTGGAATGCAGCCAGCTGGCAAGTGGAAACCTGCTTTCCTGTGTTTTTCTGGGACTTGCTCACGCTTTCAGCTATTCTTGGGACCCACTTTTGGGTCATGACCCACAAGTTGAGAAACACTTTAAAGGAACAAACAGGGATTCTCATTTTGGAGACAAATTCCCAGGTAATGTAAAGTCACCATAGCCTGCTTCATACCACTCACTCTTAGCTTCCCACTGTATTGGGGTATCTTGAGTGGCAGGCATGCCACAAGCAAGAAGGATAGCGCTCTACATTCTAACAATTGTTAATTAGAGAAACAGTCTCAAGGGCACCATCGCTACTAGTATAATTTTAGGTAGTCTAGTAATGAGAAAATGACAATGTCTGGAATTATTGTTCTTTGGGTTTAGGCTGGACACAAAGCTCAAGTCCTATTATGAATTACACATAATCTGACCTTTAAATTAACAAAGAGCTTTTGTGCAGGATTTTTATATTAAAGAAGGAAATTGAGCAAAAATTCCAAAAGCTTTGTCTATCCCCTAGCTTGTAATTTTCATTTTGGCTTCTGTGGCAGCCAATCTTCTTTCTGAATAGAGTCGCATAACTAGCATCCAAGGCCTTCCAGGAGTATTTTGATCCCGATGGTCACACTGGGTTGTTACTGGGCTGGGTACCCTATCATTTAAAAATTCCTAAGCTGCTAGCTCAAGTTGGAGAGTTTGAACTGGCATGTGCTTAAAACTTCTGACAGAATAAACTGTCAGCTGTGTATATGGGGAGTGGGGAGAAGCATCATTGCAGTTAAACAGGGAAAAATATCCTTTTGCTGGTATAGCTTATTTTGTTCATGAGCTAATAAGGCACCCTCTACATATGACAGGTATTGCAATGTTAACTGGTCAACTGCAGTTACCTTAAGACCAGCTACACGTGCAAAGTACTTATCAAATGATAAAAGCTCCAGTCAGCTATAAAGTTAGACCTTGAAAATATGTACTAACCTTATAGGTGGTTGCTGTTGAGCTTTAATTTGCATGTGAAGCAGGGTCTCCCCCTCTGGCAGAAGCCCTGTCACTTGACAGGGCTCCCAGGCTTGAGTGGATCATGCATTACATCCCATCACACCTTTATCTTCATGTATTGAGTGGGCCTTAGATACATCAGCAAAGGGGGGAAAAATAACCCAAATTCTTTTTGTTAGTTTGAGCCCTGTCTCTATTAGGAGGGCTGCTGTTATAGCTATTGTGGCTAACCTTTCCTAGTGCAGGCACAGCTTCATTCACTTAATGCTACATCCCCTTGGAACTTATATCTGTTACGTGGGGGAAGTCCTTGTCATTCGGTAGGACTCAAAGTCTACTGCCTCTAGGAAACTGACAGCTTCACTCAACAGCTTTTAATAATGTTGTGATCTGAGTGCTGTAGTGATGCAACTAAGATAGCTGCTTCTTTTCCCCGTAACAGATTTCCTTTGTACATGCATGTCTACTCAATTTAGGGGATTTTTTCTGGTTAAATATTAAATAAACAAGTATACCAGCTTGAATTATAATCAGCTGAAATGCAAGTTTCAAATCCAAGGCTTTCCCCCCAAAATTATTTCAACTATGACTTTTAAAGTTGAGAAGAAAGAATGCAAAGTTATCAAAGGCTAATTAGCTAGATCTAAATATTTTAATTATGGTGTTATGTAGTTCTCCCATTAATGCCTAGGAATCAAATATCTGCATCTCTGTTATTAGGGAAATATTCAGGAGAAAAAAAATTGTTCATATATTTCAACTGGAATTAATTGCTCACATTACTGAAATTGTAATTTGAACAAAGGCACTGTCCAGACATCGCATTAGTGACTCTGATTTCCTTTGCCATATCAGCTTAATACCAGTTTCTTCCTTTTCAAATGCCTGTAGAAAGAGAATTAGTGATCAGGAATCTCCATGTGCTCAAGTGTTTCAAAAGAGATTCTACCTTCACAAGGAAGATTGTTTCCTGGTGCTCCCAACAGAAAAGAATAGCATCTCATAGCTCCTTGTCTCAGCATTTCTGAAAACCCATAATCTAGCCCTAATTTCAAAATACCACCGCTTACAGGTTAGAATAATAGAAAAATAAGACTGGAAGGGACCACAGGAAGTCATCTAGTCCAACCACTGTTCAAAACTGGACCATTCCCAACTAGATCATCTCAGCCAAGGCTTTGTCTACCCAGGTCTTAAAAACCTCCAAGGATGGAGATTCCACCACCTGTCTGCATAACCTGATCCAGTGCTTTACTAAGGTTCTCAAATTGCAGTTGGTGGAACATTTGCTTGTTCTCCTTGCCCAATGAACTCATCCTTTAATAATAGGTCATGTTAAAAGAGAAGTTAGAAATAAATAAAACAGATTCTTAATTTTATTTTTCCATGGAAGCACTGCTGCAGGTCACTACAGGAATAGTACTGTCATCTCTGGAGAGAGAGAGAAGTTCAGTGGCCAAAAACAATGAAAGGTCAGCAGTGGCAAAAGACACATATTGCTTATGGAAAGCAATTATTGTCAAGACTTATCAGTGGCAGCACCTAGTAAAAGCAACAAAACTTCTACACCTGGGCTGTATGTTCAGATGACACTCCATGTAACAGCAAGAGCCCCTGAAGGGCAACAGACAGCACCAGCACACCAACATGTTACTACTCATTGGCATCAGCTCTATTACACTAACTCAAGATAACCCTCTAACCAAAACCCTTTTTTTGAAATACGCAGGAAATCTGTGGATAACTAATATTTAACATCTCATCTGTCTGAATCTAGTTCGCTTTGTATAATATAATATTCTTGGCTGCTGGAGGGAGCAAGTGTGGCTTTGCTTTCTAAACTGAAGGTATACTAATAAAAAGAAAGTACTGCAACATACTGCAATTGTTCTAAGACAGCAAAGGCTTCTCTCTATGTCAGTACAGAAAATAACAACAGTATTATTCTGGCCACTATGCTTTCTATTGATCATTCTTCACAATTTCCCTTGGGAGTTAGGGAGTAGAAAAAACCATGTCAAACAGAAGGGTTATCATCTCTTTCCTTTCTTTAGACTGTAACAAAGAAAAGATGAAGTAGGAGATGAGAAAATGGGCAAAATGGCTATTAAAAGACTTGTTTTCTATAATTTTTTCGTTAAAAACAATTTGATCTGCCAAAAACAAGTAAAGAAATAAAGAAAAAAAGGATGTTAGACTAGAGCTGAATGAGTGGAGAAGAGCTTAAATACTTACTGCGTCTACACAAGACGCTTTACTGCACAGTAGTCTAATTACTGTGCAGTAAAGCATCACCATCTACACATGAGCACCATTTACTGAGCAGTAAATTAGTGTACTATGCAGTTAGCTACTACTTGTAAATACAGGTCACAAACTAACTGCACAGTAGATGCTAAGCAGTAACACATGTATAGACACTGCCCAGGAAGAAATTTGCTTCCTATCAGTCCTAACACCAGGGGACAGGGAACTCGGGTCAGTCCTGGGGCCGTTCAGCTCTAGGCTCCCCCAAGAGCCTGGAGCCAAGCAGTGCTGGGACTGGGAAGCTCTCTCAGGGCTGGGGTAGCTCCCAGCCAGCCAGCCAGGAAGGGATTTCCCCAAGTAGGACTCCAACTTCTGCCATCTCTAGGAAACTGACAACTTCCCTCAACTGCTTTAATAGCGTTGTGATCTGATGTAGTGATGCAACTAAGATTGCTGCTTCTTTTCTTCATAACAGATTTTATTTTTGCATGTATGTCTACTCAACTTAGAGGGAATTTTGTAGTTAAATATTAAACAAGTACACTGGCTGGAATTATAAATCAGCTGAAATGCATATTCCCCAGAAGCAGTGCAGTTTCTGCTCAGCCTGGGGCTGCCCAAGGAAATCCCCACCCAGCCCAGGGCTGGCTGGGAGCTGCCCCAGAAGCGGGACAGCTCCTGGCTGTGCAGGAAAGCCCTGCTAGGCATCTGGCTGGTTCCCATGCGCACAGAGGCAGAAAAGCTCTGCAGTGGCAGCTGTTTTCCAGCCCTGTGCACATCAGGACCCCTTCCAACTTGCATAGGACAAGGAGACAGCTACTGCTGCAGTCGGCAGAGCTCTCCTAGTCCTGTGCTCCCTGCTAGCCCCCAGACTAGCACCCCGGAGGAGCCTGGAGCTCCCCCTGACTGCTGCAGGGAGCCAGAACAGGATAGGAGCAGAATAGCTCCCAACAGGGAGCACGAGTAGATGTGCTCCCAGGAAAGGCTTATTACTGTGCAGTATGCCCCTATAGCATTAATAGCACATGTAGTCATGCTTACCCATAATTAGGGGATGGTCAGTTTTAAAATATACAATTACATGATCGAAAATGTATGAGGCTATGTTCTCCTATCTGCTAGCTAAGGTACCTTGATCAGCTCAATGGAATTTCAGTATGTGCTGTGCTGAATCAGGCCCACAGAAAATCCATGATCTAATAAAATGGCCCCTCTTTCCTAAAACCTTCTAACAATTTCTTGTGGGTTTTTTTTCAGACTTAGATATGCAGCACAAACATTTTATAAAACAAATATTCAGCCTGACCTGCTCTCATCTTAGGGCACAAAAAGTATAAAAGACTATAAAGAAATGTTAAAGAACTAATTTAAGTGAAGCAAAACCTATACTGTGATTGACACGCTATTTTTTACCTGCTTAGTTCAGTGCTGGTAGGCAGATTTGGAAAATGCACATCAAACAGATATACTGTATTTGGGCATCTGGCAGATCATCTGTTTATGCTTTTACAAGCAGTTGTAACATCTAAAATTACTTCTTCTTTTTTTATGTACTGTCAAAGATTTAGGAACCCTGGCATGAGGAGATACAAACTATGTACATTTCTATGCATCAACTAAGACCCCTGGATCAGGGAAGGGAAGGTTGCAAAATCTTTGCAGACAATTCTTTTTATTCAGTTTAGCAAAATGGAACCTAAGTCATGTCTAGGGCTTGTAACCACTACCAAATTACAAATTAGTAACAACTGACCAGAACTAATAACAGCATTACCATCGTTCCTGTCCCCTAAAGATTTTCTGCAGAGGCAGTATTAACTTGTATAAGGAGACTGACAGAAAGTACTAAATCAGTTCACTCTACAGAGCCTTACCTCTTGCTTGTATTGTCTACTGATGGGTTTTCCTGACTCTTAATCTCACATTGTAACTAAGACCCCAGCACACATTATGTTTATGCTGCAAGTTATATGTTAATTGCATTATAAATGGCAAGGATGCTACATGTGCATTCAATTTAAGGCACTGTAAAATGGCAAACCAGTCATGAAAATGTTCCACATATAATGAAGAATGTAAGGCTTCATATAAGCCAGTCATAATGAAAATGTGTTTATGACTGGCTTATATGAAGCCTTACACTGGACGTGCAGCATGTCCACACAATGTCAGGGGTGGATGCTCAACAATCAGGTGTTTGTCAGAATCAGCCCTGGACAGCCTCATGTCTCTGACAGTTAATGCTGACAATCTTGCTAGCATTGGTCCTGGGGATGCCCTGTGGCCTCTACACTTGGCACAGAGATCAGAGGTCAATATGGTTCAATGGCTCCAGTGGGGAAAAGCCTTTAGTTCCCCATACCAGGAACCTCTGATCCCTAGTGCCAGCCCCATCAGAGCTGCTGCGTGTGGGGTTTAAGTTCTCCAAGAGGAGGCCCTTGAAGCCCCAGGGTGAAGGCCCAGGATAGTCTGGGGTCTCCAGCCCACCTGGAGCCATCCTGAGACTGGGGCTAGAGCTGATGTTTAGTAAAGGAGAGCCTGGGTTCACATAAGATTGCAAGCATCTGGCTGTCAACTTCCTGGGCTCCCCCTGCACTGGCAAGGAGAAAGATGCAATTGGGACCACATTCCTAATCCCCATATTGTGTCCCCTGCCTTCTGCATGGGTGGCATGGCAAGCTGCATGTTTACTGAGATTGGGGTCAGATTCCATGGTGCCATTACATGAATATATGCCGGGGCCTAAGATTAATCAACTGGTACCAATGCACCATTGCCCTTCAAAGGGAATATCTGACATGGTGGATATGCTCCAGATTTCTCTTGGGTAAATCTCGCCAATTCTTGGGAATGTTTAATTTCAATTGGATTCCACTGCCATTAAAATATATACATAAAACCATCACTTCCTCTCTATATTATCTGTAGTCTCTCTACTGCATTAATGAGAATGGGAAAGCATTCCCTTTCATTGGTCTGGTATTTAAATCTGCAAGTCAAAGTTGTTTTAAAGAGAAGAAAAACATCTGACTTTTTCTCTTGTCAGTCTTTCCTATGTTAGGGCTGCTCAGTCTGACAGGGCTGGCAATCTAAGTGGTAATGTTACATTATGATATTTTAATAAAGAGTCAGGCAAACATCAAGTAGTTTGACTTGAGCTGCCACAAATCCCTCGCAATCAGATATGATGACAGGGCTGTCATGGGTATCACCAGTGACATACTGCCAAACTCCTGAGTATGGTGAGGATAGAATTGTAGAGGACAAAGGAGGGAGGTTTTTTGTCAGAGGGCCCATACTTGAAAACAAAACACAAGCTAACAGAATGCAAACTGCAGCCCTAACATCTCTAGAAAGAGACATGTCTAGCAAGCAGCTTACTGCAGATATAAGTCACTGTCTGTAGACCATGCTAGGGAGCAATACAGTGAAACAGAGCACACTTGCACAGTGTTGTTAGGACAGGTGTCACAATACTCTGCTGTTAGTTTTACATTTTTTTTTAATTCAGCAACAGTCCAATCTTTAAAAACGTGTTACAAGGTTTGCTTTGCGATGCAGCTATTTTTGGTCTTACAAATAAGGGGCAAGTTTGCTCTGTGCCTTAGTCTAACTGGAGTCAATTGTTGGCATAGAGTTGTTTGCTGAGAACCAGGCACTAGTGTTTTAGAGGGTCCCCTTGTGTGCTGTTGGTAACGGTCTCTATTTTATAGACCGACACAGGTATACAAATAAAAGAAGTTACATTGAGAAATCCCCTGTCTCCCTGTCACAGATTTCTCCTTTAACAGGCAAGGCCCCCAAAAACAGCATAGAGACCGGTATGGGAACTTCTACCCTAAAACGCAATGGTAATGAATGTTAATAAATCAGAATAGACCAACATTAAATGGATCATATTACTTCCTGGTAACTATGTCATATAGCAATGCAGACATTGCTGACGGCTCTGATTTTGATAAACATGCTGTTAGTATGTGCTAGCCTGATCCATGATTTGCTTCGAATTGCTTGTTCAGCTATGGTTTTAGGCGCATAACCATCTAATCAAAGCCTAACCAACTGAATTGTCCATTTGTTTTTCTTGAACATCGTATAAGTACCTCAAAAGATTAAATGTATTTCTCTTTATTATTAAGCACTATGCCAAAAGTTTTAGAGCTTCTGGCACCAATAACTGCAGTTCTTTAAGTTATTCCACATTTTGTAGCATATTACTAAACAGAAATGTGTATGTGCATTTACACATAGGTGGACTGTGGGTAGAGACATCAGGGGTTACGGGTCCTGGAAATCTGCAATATTCCCAGAGAACCAGGTTTCTTGAATTCTTCCTTTCCATTGGAAAGATTTGGGGATGACAGGGAAAGCGTAACCCACTGGCCACTGCGTGTTACACTCTTCCCTGTACTGTGTCCAAGAACACAAGTATGTCATAGCCTCCAGAAACAAAGGCCATCTATAACTCTAGCTGTTAGGGACTCATGATTTCTACCCTCAAGATGCCCAGTTCAGCCGCAAGAGTTAGCTGAGATATTAGATCAACAAAGTATGGGATAACCTCCCCCACTATGGGTGCCCCCTTGCTGCACCAAGCCAGTGCTCCCTACCTCCATGTCGCCACTTGAGGTCCCTAGGTCCCACCAATCCTCTCCAGTCATGACCTCCCTTAGCTTCATAGGTCACACTGCCTCACCTCCAGGGGCAAGGACAGGGGCAGGCAGCAGAAGCTGGAAGGAGGGTAGGACCCAGACACTCCTGTGGCAGCAGCAGGACAGCAGTAGCTGGAAGCAGGGGCCACCAACTGGACAGCCTGGGCTTAAGAGTATGGGCAAATTTCTATCCATGTCAAAAGGGGAGTGGGAGATGCTGTTCCAATCAATGCAGCAGCTATTGCACTGCACCTGTTCCCTTTACCTGAAGCTGTAGTGACACAAGTGTAACAAAAACCACTTCAGCTGTTTCATGCAAGGCCCAAATTAGGGTGACCTGGCTCACCTGGGCGGCTACAGGCTCATTCACACTTAACAGTTACAGTGCAACAGCTGCTGCCAGCTCCTGAGCAGCAGTTCTCCATTGCCTTTTGAAGAGGCTACTGAGTACATTAGTCCATATCCTTAGATTGTATTGGCCACATAAGCAAGAAATCTGGTCCTGGTTTTCATACCATGCTCATGGCACTGAAAGCTGGGCACCTTTCAAATTTAAAAGGAACACAGAAAAATCTCTCTCTCATAGAAAGAATCACTGCAAAGAATAAAGGATGATATAATGCAATATACACCTATTTTTTCTTCTCAGAGAAGAATAAGTCATTATTTCTACTTTATTTCTGCTGATACCATCCTTTCATGCCTTCACCTCTCCTCAACTTGATAAGTGGAATCCCTTTCTCCCTAGCCTTCCTTTGGCCTAGATTTCCATAACACTCATGCTTCAACTAGAATATTGTTAACCACCTTCTGAACTTGTTCACCTTTCTTCACATATCAGTCCAACTTTTATTTCTACTTGCAAATCAATCTTAAAAAACAGAGAAGAAAAGGAAAATCCATAGAATAGCTCCAGCCTCTGTCACTAAAGATGCTCATGTTCTCCTCCTGATCTCTATTTATTGTTGTCTTTCTCTCTTGCCACTGACACGGAGAGATTCTTGCATCTATTCAGCTCAAGTTTTTAAAATAGCCTTCTTATGTTTCTCTGCCTTTTATAATCTCCAAATCAATGGAAATCTCAAGTCAAAAATTCTTTGCTTCCATTGCTTATAATCTCTTACTTTCAGTTCCTGCCGATAACAATTACAGGCATACCTCGTTTTATTGTGCTTCGCAGATATTGCGTTTTTTACAAATTGAAGGTTTGTGGCAACCCTGTGTCGAGCAAGTCTATCGGCACCATTTTTCCAACAGCATTTGCTCACTTCATGTCTCTGTGTCATATTTTGGTAATTCTCGCAATATTTCAAACTTTTTCATTATTATTATATTTGTTATGGTGATCTGTGATCTTTGATGTTACTTTCTTTTTCATTATTAT
Organism: Crocodylus porosus; assembly: GCF_001723895.1. NCBI lineage: Eukaryota > Metazoa > Chordata > Crocodylia > Crocodylidae > Crocodylus > Crocodylus porosus. The sequence continues at coordinate 101,132,454 of NW_017728918.1, read as the reverse complement.
TATATTTGTTATGGTGATCTGTGATCTTTGATGTTACTTTAATGGATGAGGAGTTACTTCTTAAGGATGAGCAAAGAAAGTGGTTTCCTGAGATGGAATCTACTCCTGGTGAAGATGCTGTGAACATTGTTGAAATGACAACAAAGGATTTAGAATATTACATAAACTTAGTTGATGAAGCAGCAGCAGGGTTTGAGAGGATTGACTCCAATTTTGAAAGAAGTTCTACTGTG
>NW_017728918.1:101125827-101132001 GCF_001723895.1 Crocodylus porosus | reverse complement strand
TTTTTTAGACATAATGCTATTGCACACTTAATAGACTACAGTATAGTGTAAACATAACTTTTATATGCACTGGGAAACCAAAAATTCGTGTGACTCGCTTTATTGCGATATTCGCTTTATTGCGGTGGTCTGGAACCGAACCCGCAATATCTCCGAGGTATGCCCGTACTAACCCTGCAGTGATGTTCCCTGACTCTGAAAACTGTTTTGGGATTCAGTTTGCATAAAAGATTCTATATAAAAAGCTGCATTATAGTGAGAATTTGCCTGTGCTATCAAGAGTATATTTTTAAGTAATGAGGCTTTGTTTTCTTATATTTTTCCTTTGCTTTCCTTAGGTTTACTTCCTTCATCATGCAACCTGTAAATATTGCTAGCAATTTATACCATTAGGCCTAGATACTTCACTGGTTATAACGTACAATCTCCTCTATCACAAATAATTAACAGACAGTAGTTATCTGGTGCTTTCATTACATAGCATACTATTCCTCCAGATTATGCCTTTTGTTTTTTCCTCCCACAATAACTTAATAGCAGCCATCTGCCTCTGTCTTCTACTAAAAACACGTGATTCTTGCCTGTTCTGGTATGACTGCCCTTCAACACAGGGGTTGTACATACATTTTATATATCTCTGAGAAAATTCCTTAACCAAGTACCTGGAAATTCCTAAATTGCCTCTAATAACCTTTTAAATTAATGTTTTGCAATAAGCAATTATGTATATAAAGGTGCCTGATCAGGAATGGTTGTAGGGAGCTGGGATCCTGTGGGCGCTAAGGGACACAGCTGGCTGCATCCCAGAGATCGCAAGGTTGAGGCCATAGCAGAAGTGCTTACTGTGTAGCCCTGTCAGATTCCAATAAAATCTGCAAATTCTGCTAAATACCTCATCACAAGGACATGAAAAAGGAAAGGAAGGAATGGTTTTGAAACCAACAGAAGGTCAGCAGTCTAGAAACTCTAATTACAAATTGCAAAGCAATTGCAGGATGCTATAATCTATTGACCTTTCCCAGGGACTGACAGCTCCATCAGAGCAGCAAAGTAAATACACAAAAGATAATTGGATAAATACTAGTATTTAAAGCTATGGCCAGTTACTACTAGCTCCGTTTAGTGAAAAATGAAATCAATTTCTCCCAGTTTACACAGGAGTATAATAAAGCTCAGAGACACCTGTTAAAGGTGTGATTAGTCTTTATGCTGCAGGAAACCAGGTGCCACTCTAGCTTTATATGATTTAAGTCTCCCACAGCTTACAGGGCAATTACAATGAATGTCTAAACATACAAAGCTTGTTAGCTCTGCTCCAGAAGTGTTTATGCATCAGTGACACAAAAAACCTCCATCACTCATGAGTGGTTACAGAAGCCAGTCAAAACACACTTTTGGGCACTGCCATAGTCTCTGGTTAAACCTACTTCACAAATAGCTTAATTTTAAAAACTCAGAGCAAGTAACTATGAATTTTATATTCTTTTACATGACTTTTAACTAAAATGTATCAGTCTGAAACTGAACAAATCATTCTACTATAAGGATGATAGAATTCAAAATGCTACAAACTTTTTTAAGCTCCTCCTTTCACTACTAGCAAAAACATAAAAGAAAACAGATTCTTTCTTTCTAAGGTGCATTTTAAGTGTACTGATGTCAAGGATATATTTTAAATTCATTTGAATACCAGTGTATTTAGTGGGACAACAAAAATACCAATATGGCAAACACCCCATCATCAGTGACACTAAAACAAGCTTATTAAAAAAATACGACCACAAGCTAATTTTCATGTGGGCTTTCTTTCTTTCAGCACAATCAGCAAGATCCATGTCACAGTGTTTGCTTTTTTAAGTCCTACATTTCTTTGCTAACTAGCAAACATAGATTTCCCTGAGATTGTAAAATCACTGGGGAAGGAAGGATGGTTTTGTTTTGTGTTGTACTGCATGAAAATATCCAAAGCTGGGAATTCTTGGCTCTACCATGCTACAAATAAACAATACATAACACACTGTACTCTCTCTCTCTTTTTTTTTAAACTGGAACAACTGGATTTTACAATAGCAACAGGTCAAGGAAATCCTGTAAAAAAGTAATTTTCAAAAAATGCCTTTGTAGGAGCATTTCTAATTACTTTAAGGGCTTGCTCTTTCTCTAGTCAGCCTGTGGCCTATGTGTACAAGGAAAATATAAGCCTTCTGATTATGGCAAAGCTTGCATTGAAACCAGTGTCTCCTTATACATGCACACTCTTTGCCCATGTCCTGTACTCACAGGAGAGGAAGTCTGCAAGCAGGAAGGCTCATTACTTACTTTTGCTCACTACTAGAGCATAGGGTTTAACGTTGTATGAATACACATTGTAAAAACACTAGCAGAAAGGGAAGAAGACAGACAGGAAAGGTTTTTGATCCAAGACAGCATGGCACACTTTGGCATGGGAAACTGTTGATCAGCTGTTATTTCTTCCACAGAAACTCTTCTGTGACATTTAAATGTACCACACATACAAGAATGTAATTATAATAATGTTACTCAGCTGCTGTGTCACGCTCTCCATTTCCAGACCTCAAGTTGCTTTACAAGATATGGCTGTCCTCAATTTATGATGGCGAAGCTAAGCTAGACATTGATCAAGCAACTTGGTCAAAGTCATGTAGGAGATCAGTGACAGATCTGGTAATAATGGACCTTTTTGATTCCCCCATGCCCTTACAGTGCCCAATATACTCAGACAGTGCTATAGCACAAGGCTGTATTTCACTACAAAACAATACATTTACTTTTTGCAATTAAAACTTATGAGTGTGCATTAGTTTCTTTTCTGTGGGATTTACACAAAGAAAAATAAAATTAACCTAATTTACCTTGATCCAACCCTTTAATTATATAACTGTACTGGTTGTTTCTATTTAGTAAGAAACATTTAATTTACCTTTCAGGCATTTCCTGAAATGGGGAATTGAATACACTCTTAAAAGCCAAGATTCGTGGAATATTCCACTTTTCAGACATGCTGCTAAGCAACAAGCATGCAAATTCCTAAATACTGCCATCTAGCATGTAAGCATATTTCAACTGCTTTGCATTTCTGTACCAGCCCTGGCTCTGTTGCAATCAGCCTTTAAGCAGTGGGAGGCCTGAAACTAAACTCCTCAAATTAAATTGCCAGAGTTCAAATGTTTCCACACTTTATTAAGCAACTTGTTAGCTCATTAAAAAGGATTACAAACAACTAACCTTTCTGTTAAAATGCTTAAGTGCATTGATAGAGAACCATGTGATATTTATACTATCTCTCCAGAGCAAGGATGATTAGTACTCCAATGGAAAATAGTAATGAAATTCAGGAGGAAAGATAGAACATGCAAACAGACAGCAAGTATTTCTGGGTGTGTATTTCTTCACCATTTTGCTTCATAAAATTGGCAAAGTTGCACTGTCTCAGATAAACTGTTATAGATTTAAGATGGGAGGGTGGTCTGTCTATGGTGTTTGCTACATTATCCTACCTATATTTTCTCAGTTTCCACAAAATGAATTTACTTCTGTACTTGAACAGATGCCTGAACAAAGCTGGAAGATGACAGGTTAAAAAAGGTGCAGTAAAAAAACCCAACACTTTTAGTTTTGGACATCTGCTTAAAATCCAAAAAAATTACTGGTATCTTATTCTATGTATATGTAATTCTTCCAATGAGTAAAGAAAGGATAAGTGCTAAACAAGCAGCTCTCTTGCTCAAGGCATTTTTGCTAAATAGTTAAGAATCCAATTTTTATAAATTCTAGCTGCACCAATTTTACCTGGCCCCATCTTCACCTGATGTTTTTAACCAAGGGTCTTTGTTTGCAATACATTATGTAAACTACTACTTTCTTGTTCTTATCCACCATTTCCAAGACTTTTTGCAGCTCCCTTTCTCCCACTTTCCTCCAGAACTAAGCAAGGATGAGTAGGAGAAGGTTCACAGGCAACAGAGCTGACCTTCGAGCTCCGGGAAAGAGAATCTCAGCATTCATTAAAAAAACAAAACCAAAACCATGTGTGCCTAGCCTTTTCTCTTGTAAAGACAGCCTAGGAAATGTAAGCTGATCAACAGAACTAAAAGGAACACACAGCTGGGCTGTACTTCTGCATCATGAAAAGGCCAGGTGGGGAAGTTAAAGACCACTCCACCCCACCTGCTGCACAAAGCACACTTTTGTAAAGAGTCGGTTGAGTTTGCAGTTTTCACCCTCAAAGATCAATTTCAATAATCCTCCTTCAGATCCTTAGACTGGCCCAGTGCAGAGTGGCATGATTATGGTAGGCAGCACTTGATCATATAGAAGCACCAACATATTGCGTTGCAGGCTCCCCCAAGACCCTGAGGCCAGCTCAGCCTGTTAAAGCTTCTGCCACCCTCCAGGCTAAATACAGACAGTCAAAAATCCTGAGCCTGAATCAATTCAATCTTTGCAGATTAGTCTAAACTGTGTAAATTGAACTGATAAGCAAGTGAACAGACATTCACTTCTGATTCTGGAAATGCAGCCACATGCCTGAAGTGGCTCAGACCAGAAGCTGAGAGGCACTAGCGCATGCCTCCTTGCTTAGCTGGAACAGACAGCTTGGGTCAAGGCTAGCCTGACCACCCTGCCAAGAGGGGTTTGTGGGGGAGGTGCAAAAGCATCCTGGGATGCTAGGGACTGTGAGTTAACTTGAAACTGGAAGGGGTTTGGGACAGATATTTAATAAACCGATTTAAACTAAATCAGTTAAGTCTGATACTATATCCATCCAGGTTTATCTTAAACTGTTTGGGACATTTTGAGAAAGGTTTAGGTGCACTGAACTTCTGTTGTGTTACAGATTTGAACTGGTTGCTGATCACTTATCAGTTTGAGTGTAATTTCTGTCCCTAGCCCAGGAGTTAGGATTAAGCAGCTTGCTGCACCCCTAGGGCACTTGCCACAGCAAAGGACCACCTTCTAGTGATATAAGTACACAAGAAGAGCTCCCTTTGTGTTGGAGTGGGCACAGGATGTATTGTTACTAGGGATACATGAGGGAACCTGTAGACCAACAATTCTCAACCTTTTCCACCTTACGTCTCACCAACTATTGGTCCCAAAAACCCTGCTCCCACCATGATAAACGATGAGCAGGGGAGTTGGTGCACTGCTTCTCTGCATCCCACCTGGACAGCCTTCACATCCCACCAGTTGAAAAACACTGCTCTAGGCAGCCCCAGTCTATTTTCTGCTAAGTACTTTAGTGGTACGAAAACAAGGGAAAGGGAAGGGACTCCCAGAGCTACCACAGATTGGGAGCCCCCTAACTCCTGAGATGCTAGAGCGAATTTGGCAAAAGACCCACCCCTGGAGAAAAGTGAATAACCAACACACAGTCAGAACCACCTGAAAGATTTCATGAAGTGTTGATGGGGAGTAAGGGAGAGCATGATGAGTCTTAGGTGGAATGGAATTACTCATAGACAGGGCCGCTGAGAAGAGGGAAACAAGGGGTGACTAAGGAAACAAAGGGTGAGGATGGGAAGAGCGGGGTTTCATGTGCTGCAGGGAGGCAAAAGAGGAAGTTTGGGGAGAGAAAGGGCTTTGCCAATAAGTGTCACATGTATCACTAAGTTTGAGGAAGCCCCTCTCCAAAATGCTGATGGCATATCACTGTACTTAGTGGTGTTTTCTTTGCTGTAATCCTGTTTCTGCCAGGGCGTGTTTTTGCTGTTCTCTAGCATTGTGCTGTCATACATCCCAAAACAGACGCTTGTATCAGCTTCCACAGCAGAAGGAAAGCAAGCTGTGCAAGGGAAACTGGCTTATAAGGCCAGAGGGCACCAAGCTGCACACAGCTGAATTAGAAATAGCTACATCCCATCAGAGAAGGGGAAAAGACATAAGACTGAAGAGGGAAGGAAAAACACATGTCCCAAGTTATGGCACAGCACAGGAAAGAACTGAAAGGGAAAAACGGGTTGAGAGTAATGTTACAGAATCATAGAAGTAGGGTCAGAAGGGACCTTGTAGATCTTCAAGTCTGACCCCCTGCCAGGGCAGGAGAAAAAAAACTGGGCACAAATGACTCCAGCCAGGTAGGCATCAAGCCTCCTCTTAAAGACCCCCAGGGTAGGAGCCAGCACCACTTCCCTTGGAAGTTGGTTCCAGATC
>NW_017728918.1:101112076-101125727 GCF_001723895.1 Crocodylus porosus | reverse complement strand
AGCAGAGGAGGTATACTCCTCTTTGGAGATAGCACCCCCCTTCCACCGGGTGTATGCCGCCTTTTTGGCAATCAGGCATTCCCGGATGCCCTTGGTGAGCCAGGGGGACTTTCGGGCACTCCTGCCCCCCTTGCTTCTTGTTGGGATGGTCACCCCTTGGACCCTGAGTATCGTCTCCTTAAGGAACAACCACCGATCTTGGGCACTGAGTGCCCCTGCCCTTGAGAACCCAGCACCTCTTCCACTAATCTCCTGAACTCATTGAAGTTGGCCCTCTTGAATGTGCTGCTTTTGGTAATACTGTAAGCCTCAGTTTAGAGAGGGCCAGAAGGAATGAAGTATTTGGGGAGAACGTTGGTTTTATGATCAAAAGATGAACTGAGGAGTAAGGAGTCGGTAAGCATGAACCTGGGATGATGGTGTTGTATGGTATGGGATAAGCTCTGGGGTCTGGGACCAGTTTGACTCAAATCAATTAAGTCTGATACTACTTTCAGCCTGTTTTATTTCAAACTCGTTTTGGTCATTTTGAAACTGGTTTACTTGCTCTGAATGTCTGTTCTGTTACAGGTTTAAACCAGTTTCTGATTACTTAAACTGGTTTGTGTGTAATGTCTGTCCCTACTCTGGGTGAATATGTAGCACTGACCTTCCCACCCTTCAATATCTCCACTCCTGAAACTGGCTCTTACCACTGAGGCCAGACTATTTGGAAATATTGGTACTTTCAGCACCTAGCACTGCTATTGCCAACTAGTGTATTCCAGCACCGGCCCTACCCTCGTTGATGGCTGAAGTGACAAAAAGATAAAAGCAACCAGAGGCTGGAAAGAAATGGACTTTGCGTGTTTTATTATTCAAGAGTAAACCTGCATCTCTCTGCACGTCTACCTGGGCTCTCTTACTCCCTCCCAGTGACTAATTAGGACCCAAATCTGCAAATGGTTATATAGGTGCTTATGTTTAAACACGTGAGGAATTCCATTTAAGGACATGGGACTTTTCTAGTGCTTTAAGTTGAGAACAGAATCAAAGGTTGGGATCATCTCCTACTGCTTTATGCACACACAGAGCTCCAGCACAGTGAAGCCTTAATCTTAGCTGGGGTTTCTAGGCACTAACATCTTGCAGCTGATTAACAGTAATACAAACTTTTTTTGTGTGCAATTTTGGGAAGATGTACAGAGCTAATTGATGCTGATTTTTCTGATAAAATGGAAGATGCTGACGCACTGCCTGCCCCTGCTACAAAGAGCTCCACATTTTATAATTGTGCATGTGTGTACATCAGCTGAATTATGTCATTCCTCATCATGTACCATCATCAAGAGGCACAAAGAACGTGACTGTGTAGAAAGCAGCTTTCCAAGCAGGTGAAAAGTCATTTAATGCCATAAGCTGTTAAACTATAGGGAATTTGTACATGCTTTCAGGTTTTTAGCATTCTCACTCTTTGTCAACTGGAATGCAGTCCTCCAGCTGTGCATGCTGAAACAAACTATTCAGAATTCATTTTTCTGTGGGCACGCTAAGGTAACTGTAATGCAGTTCATAAACTCATTAAAATGTATTCATGTTTTTCCCTCTTGCTTAAACACATACTTGAATTCAGAAGCACTTTCAAAGCAAATTGCTCTGACTGTTAGTTACCTGCTATGACTGTGCTTTGAAAATTGCAGAGCATAACACAACTGAACATACTGTTTTCTGGCCAGCACTTAACTGTATTTAATTGAATCCCACTGCATTAAAGGCACTGAGGTTCAATTCTTTCTGCCGCTGCTTAAACTGGAGTCTAGAAGTACAGTAATGTGGGTTGACTAAGGTCACGAAAGGAGGAGGGGACTCAGAACAAAAAGTTTCCAGGTAAGCAAGTGCTATGAAGCTTGTAGGATGGGCCCTGTTCCCATGTTAACCCCCCAAAAATTATTTTTAACAGAGCAGCCTGAGATAGGAATAGTGAAAAAACAGTGGGAAAATGTAACCAAAAGAAAGTATTGCAAACATCTGTTTTGTATTCCTACAATACATTTTATATTCTGGCTAGGGACAAAGAAACTTATGTACCTAATAGCTAGAAAAGCTTATGGCTAAAAGTGAATCACAAAGTAAGGCTAAACAACAGGAAATCTAGACAATACCATGGAGGGCTGTAAGAAAATGCTCCTTCAACAAAAAGGCTCCTTTGTGTCAGTAAGTATAGGACAACAAACAGCAGAACTGAATTTTAAGCTATCCCATAAGTATACCCTCTTGTTAATTAGACAGCAAACAGCTTTGTTATGATTTTGATGCACTACGTACAGGATCTGAATGAAAAAAGGAGAAACCTAAGCACTGCCATCGTTTTGAGCTACTAAAGAACAGGATTGCCCATCATGGTATAATTGGGACAAGTTGCAGTCTAGGGCCGCCACTCCAGTACAGTCTTGTAGAAAAGATGTCCAGGGGCTCAGCTGTATATCCATTTATTTTGCTAACCAGCCTTATTATGAATCTGTAACAACAATGCACATGACATACTTGTTGCTCAAGACTGTCTGCGCCTCATCTGGGACCAAGCACTACAAAAGTGACATCTTAAAAACTAAGCAAAAGCCAAATTCCTCATTGCACTCCCCTGCAAAAAGACATAAGCATCCTGCTTGCAATAAGCACTTGCCTGATTTGGTTCATTTAATGTACACCCCTTACCTATTCTAATAAGCATCAAAGCAGCTTGAATTTATTGTAACAAACTGTCACCCTTCCTCCAGTCTTTGAATTTCCTCAGTCCATTCATGTTTGAGTACATTTTCTAAACATGCTACCAACAGAAAAATGGTTATATATAGACCATTGTGATTTTGGACACTACTAAGCAATGTGCAACCACCTCCTCAGTTCAGAAAGGAGTCAGTAAGGGTCAAGGAATAGGCAAAATTCATCCCTATGCACAACACCTTACATTGCCTGGCACACCACTTACAGGCCAGCGGAATAAATTTACACAGTGGTGAATTTGATCTAGCAATAGCTGAAAGCACTCAGCACATTATTCTAAGATGACTGTAGAAAAAGAAAATAAATGCAATATATTTTCTCTTAAACTGTAACTACCAGTAAAATAGTTTATTAACTATAAGCGACTGAAACTGCATATTACGCTTTGGGACAGATTATATTATCCATTTTACAACAGAAGTGTCGTAGAATCTTAGAGAAATAGGTCTGGAAGGAAAACCCATCTAGTCCAACCCTCTGCCTAAGGCAGGGTCATCCCTATCCAAACCATCCTTTACAAATCTGTAATCTAACCTCTCAGTAAAACTACCATCAACCCTGACCACTGAGCTGAGTGGGGACCTCTGTTTAAAATTAGTAGCACAATCTAGTTTATTGTGTGTGTCTCTCGCAGACACTGTCACAAGACAGGGATTATAATTTCAGTGTGTGGGAAGGTTAGAAAGAGCTGAATTTTAGATATGAAGGTTTCTGTTTAAAGTGCAGATATAAGGCATTAAATAAATAGGGGTTGCTTTCAAAAAGTGGAATCTAATTGTTAAAATGCTACTGCAATAAATATGCTATATTGAAGTGGGATGCAGAGAACTAGTGAAACAAAAAACCGAAACCAGATAATGTCAGAAGAAACTTTGTTCTGGGATCAGGACATATGGAGAGAAGTGAGATTTGTTTCCCCCCGCCCCCCAAGGAACCATCAGGACACTTTGCTGGGATAGATACCTACCCTTTGCATCCTGGATTGTGTTACACAGTAATCTGTGCAAGCCCCTGCGGAGATAATCACTAATTCTAAAAGGATGCTTTTAAAAAACACGGCAGACAGCATGTCATTAGTGACATAAAAGCCCACAATTTATTTTCAGAACTGTTTAATCTCTAAGAGGTCAAGACAGCATTTATCTTTTCAGTAGAGTGGGCTCCCCTCGTCATCCTCCTGAAAAAAAAATGGATACTTGAGTTGTCGCCAACAGATTCGTGTTAACCTTTAAAGTTCCAGGAGGCAGATCAGTCAAAGGCAGGCTAAATCCACATGGTTTAGCTGTGAAACTGCCTGGGAGAAGGAACAGCAGAGCCAGACAAAGGTCTGGATGCTACAGAGTGGTGTGGTTTCACGCATGTGTTCATTCCTATAATTCAGATCACAAGTTGTAGAGGGGGGGGAAAAGAGAAACTTATTCCCTGAATGGGAAGGCTTCGAACACCTGGCGTATGCCTATGCAGCGAGTTTTCCAGGGTGGTGATGCCCGATTCTTTATTCCAGAGCAGCCGCTCCCAACTTTTTCAGGCTCAAGGAACCCCTCCTTAGATACCGGGGTAGATACTAGGGTAGCGATGCCCGATTCTTTATTCCAGCTTCTCTCAACTTCCCAGACCCCACGGTCCCTTCCTTAGATTTGAAGCCCCTGGCCGAAAACGCCGCCTCTGACTTTTTTTGCTCCTTTTTCAATGCAGGAAGATAACAGAGCAACTTTTCTATCGCAAACAACTCGGGGATGCCATGACTGGGCAGGACGGTTTCACACCTTGGATTCAGTCCCATGGGACCCCTCCGGCTTTACCTCACGAGAGTGGTGCCAGCACGCCTAGCATCGCCACCGCAGCATGGCACCCTGGAACAGCCCTGGAAGCAACCCCAGGCTGCTGTGGCACCCTGCCGGAGAATCGCAGTGCAGGGGGCCAGGGGGCCCCTGCGTCCTGGCACCCAGGGCAGCTGAGCAGGATGGCAGCATGTGGAGTCGGTGACTCAGTCCTTTGCCTGGCTCAGCTCCTCTGCCCCCAAGCGACCTCCACGCAGCCGGCTGGCGCAGGAGGTGCCAAGCAGGGCTGAGGATGAGGGGAGCCCGCTGCACCGCACAGAGACATGCTCCGAGACGCAACAGTTCCGAAAACAACTTGTGACATGACATGACGTGGCATGCTTGGAAAGCATCCTTGGACAACGAGCCTGTGCCTCTCGCCAGGGACTGCTGTGTGGACGGCGTTACACTAGCGAGCGCGAGGACCCTCCCTCCCCCAGACAGACACCCGGCCCCGCTGGAGCTCGCCACGTGCCCGCGGTCCCAGCCCCGCGGCGGGGACTCACCTTGCGCCGGCGCCTCCATGGTCCCGGGAGCTCCGAGCAGCCGCTGCACAGAGTGGGAGCGGGAGCAGAGGCGGGAACGGCTCCTGCCTCCTCCTCCTCCCTGCCCTGCCGCCGCCGCCGCCGCTACCGCTCGGGCCCGGCTCCCGCCTCCCGCCTCCTCCCCAGCAGCCGGCGCCGCCTGTCGGCCACGTGCGGCCCGGCTCCGCTGCACGTCCTGGCACGGCCCTGCGGGGTGGGCACGACCCCTGCCGGAGTCGAGGCGTCGCCTCAGGGCTGCCCGCTGCCGGGTTTGCACTGCAACAGCGACACATGCGAGCGGCGCCCCTCAGCCTTTTTCCTGCCAGGCCCCACTTGTTAAACATGGATGGTCAGCCCCCGCCCAGGCTGCCCCCCATCCTTTACGAATCCATAATCTAACCTCTCAGTAAAACTACCATCAACCCTGACCATTGAGCTCAGTGAGGACCTCTGCATAAAATTAGCACAGGCAAACCCCGCTTAGCGCTCTTAATTGCTTCTGGAAAAACAGAGCACTAAGCAAAACAGCATTAAGTGAAACCCAATTCCCCATAGGATTTAATGTAAATAAATATAATTGGTTCTGCACAACTTGCCAGCCCAGACCCTACCCAGCGGGCTCCAGCCAGCATGTGGCAAGCAGTAGGGCCACCTGCCCACCAGCACCCGTGCCCTGCTCCACCCAGTAGGGCACCCAACAGTGGAACTATCTGCTACCGCCGGACTGCTGCAGGCTCAGGTCAGTTTTCAGGCCCTGTGGATGAGGGTGTGACCGGAACGGGGCACGGGCTTCAGCCCCAGGGGCAGGAGAGACTCTGCAGGCTCGGCCCCACTGCAGCCTAGAGCAGGGGAAAATGCGCGTGTGTCCTGCCACCCTTGGCCCCACATTCCCACTGTTGCCGGCACAAGGTGCCTGAGGGAGGCAACAATTGGGTTCGTTGCCCGGTGTGCGTCACGCCAATAAACACACTGGGGAGAGAAGTAGACAGAGTTTATTTGAGCTCAAGTAAAAGGTGGAGGGAGACTGTATGGTCTCAAATCCCGCGCGCCTAGCCCTGCAACGGTGTATATTTATATCCTGGTCATTTTCTGCAGTAGTTTTCCACTAGCTGCTCTCTGAGCAGTGCCCTTGCATTCCACAGATAACAGTTTTTAGGGACTTTCAGCTTGCTTGCTACTCATCCTGTTTTCCAGTATTACAGGAGGTTACAAAAGTTCAAAGAAAGGGTTACAAAGATTTGGGGGGGGGGGTCCTGGCTCGCCTGGGCGTAGAGCAGAGGGGCTTCATCGACACTCGTGGTCTTCCATCCCTCTGAGTTACCTAGGGTTATGCCCAGTGACACTAACACCGCCACCCTTCCAGCCTGGGCCCCATGCTCATGCCCCCGCCCACCTGCCCCTTTTTGCTGCTGCCACCACTCCGCCCCACCTGCCTGCTGTCCACAGGCTCCTACCAACCCACCCTGGGCCCTACCAGACCTGACCCTGGGCACCAGCTCAGGTTCTGTGGTCATGCCCCCCCCACCCCTCTTACTCCCCACCTTGCTTTCTCACTGCTGCCACTTCTCCCTGCCAGCTCCAGCACCACATGCAGGAGCAAATCCCACTCTTCTGCTGCCTCGCCAGCTGTCATTCACCTCTGAACTTGCTGCCACCGCTGCCGCTCCTTCTTTCCAGCCCCGCACTGAGCGTTATAACGAAAAGCTCTGAGCGTTAAGTGAAACTGGGTACGTATTTTAACTGAGCGCTATAGCGAAGCGGTAAGTGAAACTGCTTTAAGTGGGGGTTGCCTGTAGTACAATCTAGCTTATTGTGCCTGTGTGTCAGCACCATGGGTCAAACTGATGGGGGAACAAGGAGATCCTGCCTGCAGGATGCTCGTGGCACTCTGAATTCCTATTTGGAATCCCTCCTGAACTTGGTTTGCAGCTTGCATCACTTCTGGTCTTTTGGCTCAGATCAAGTATACACCTGTTCAAGATCAAGTGTAGGGAGCATCTGAAGTCCCAGTCAGGGATGGAGGATGCTTGCTTGAAGTATCTGGGGGCATCCGAATCCCAAGACCTTCAGGCTTGGGTCTGCATGTAGGATGCCTGCCAATGGAATTGGGAGTATCTGAAGTGGGAGTATCTCCCAGGGTGAGAGCCTGAGACCAAGGATACTCACCAGTTGTATCACCATACATGTTTAGAACGATCAAGTTTTGCCTGCTCAATCAATATGGTTGTTGGAACTATTGAGTTCTGCTCAGTCGATATGATTTGGAATTGATTTGGCTGATTTGACCTGGAACACAAAATTTAATATTAAAAACCCCCCAAAAACCTGTATTTACATTACCCAGCACTCTGGAGAAGATCAGGGTGGCTATGGTGCCCTGGCTGAGAATCACTGGTTTAGAGACAGGCAGGATGCAAATCCAGGCCTTTCTTTTTTTTTTTGAGAAGCAAGTGATAAAGGGATATTATCAATTCACAGATCACTCCCTTGGAGTCTGTTCTCCTACGGGTTGGCAGACCTCCTACATGGGGGATGCCGAGTTCAGGATGAGATCAGGGAAGACAAGCCACGAACCACACACTGGAATTGATCAGGTAAGTCCTAAGGGACCCACTAAGAATCAAGATAGGGGAGTACTAAGGGCACCTATTGGGGGGCTAAGATGTCTCTACACTAATGCTGGAAGTATGGGAAACAAGCATGAGGAACTTGCACTCCTGCTTGCAGACAAAGATCTTGACCTGGTTGATATAATAGAAACCTGGTGGGACCCGACCCGTGATTGGGCAGTGGGCATTGATGGCTACAGCCTATACAGGCAGGATAGACTGGGGAAAAAAGTGGGAATCTCCAACGCACCTATAGACTGGGGGGGTACAATTCTGAGCACCACGTCAGTGGAAAGAGATCTTGGAGTCCTGGTTGACGCAAAAATGAACATGAGCTGCCAGTGTGATGAGGTAATAAGCAAGGCTAACCACACACTTTCTTGCATCACAGGTGCATCACGAGCAGGTCTAGGAAAGTGATAATTCCCCTCTATGCAGCATTGGGAAGGCCACAGATGGAGTCCTGCATCCAGTTTTGGGGACTGCACTTCAAGAGGAATGTGGATAACCTTGAGAGGGTCTAGGGGAGGGCCACTTGTATGGTTGAGGGCCTGCAGGTAAGACCCTTTGAAGAGAAACTGAGGGACCTGAATATCTGCAGCCTCTGCAAGAAAAGGCTGAGAGGTGATGTTGTGGCTGTCTACAAACTCATCGGGGGCCAGCAGGGAATAAGAGGCACTCTGTTTACCAGGGCACCCCTCGGGGTTACCAGATATAATGGCCACAAACTGAAGGAGAATAGATTTAGATTGGACATAAGGAAGAAATTCTTTACAGTGAGGGCTGCCAAAATATGGAATGGGCTTCCAAGGGAGGTGGTGCTTTCCCCTACCTTGGAGATGTTCAAAAAGAGATTGGATAGGCATCTGGCTGGGGTTACTCAACCCCAGCACTCTTTCCTGCCTAGAGCAGGGAGTCCGACCTAATGATCTGCCAGGTCCCTTCTGACCCTAGAAATCTATGTGTCAGTCCTGTCAGGCTCAGGAGGCACACAGGCAGTCCCGGTTAATCAAAACATGTGCTCCCCACGCAAGTCATAGCAAGCACACTCCAGATTAAATGGAAAAAAATGACAGTGCCATAATAAAAGAGAATGTATGACTGCTGGAAGGTATACTTAATGTATGCAGTAAGAAACCAGCTGCTAGCGTTTGCTGTGAAAAGGGGCAGGTGGTTGTGGAGTCACAGTCTGAGTGATATAGGTTTTATTTGCTGCTATTACAATTAACAAAAGATAACTGTAACTGAACGATTATAGGGAAACATACTTTGCCCTCCTTTAATTTCTTTGCTTTGTTCACTTGACTGCACTCTGCTTCTATGTTTTTTCAATCAGAAAATCTGGCAGCCAGCTCCGAAGCAAGCCCAGCACCTGAAATCGATCTGTCAAATTTTTGAAAGGGCTAAAGGGCTTGTAGGCACAGATTATCACAGCTTGAATCCTGCTGTTTTGAAGAAGAAAAAGCTGAGCTACATGATACAGCCTTGTGTCAGAATAAATCCAAAGAAAATTTGCAAATTTTATTCTGAGTAGTTTTCTCTCAAGGACAAGTAACTCAGAGCAGTGTTCACACCCATGCTTTCCTGCTCCAATGTATTTTGGTGGTCTGCCAGCTGCCTCCCAACACTGCATTGTGCTCCCACTGCTCTATGCTCTGTTTGCATACCCTTTCCTACCCTGGGATTATGGAGGCTGGATGCCACCTTGCTATTTAAATGTTGGCCTCAACCATATTCTTGCTCCTTGCACTTGGGTATTACAGGAACTCAAGCTTAAGAGCTCGCCTGTGTTCTGTTTGTGTTAACTCTTTGACATGCCTGCTCATTGTATTTGCAACTGGAGTGGCACTGATAACCTGGATGCTCTTGCACTGTGGGACATAGAAAAAGTGCTGCAGAGCCCTTGACTGCAGACATTGTAGCCAGGAAGTGGGTGAAGAAAATGCAAGGAAATGGAAATCAAGGAATGCAGGCATGATGTCAGGCAATGCTGCATTAAGGCAGAGGACCTGAACTCTGTCTACAAGTAGATCACAACAGAAAATGAGCCTCCAGGTTGCTCAACCAAAGAAAGACAGGATTTTGGCAAGGGATGCCAGTATCGAGCAGGCAAGGGTGACCAGTGCCATAGCAACAAAGTTTGGCACCCGGGGCAAAAACCAGAGCAGCATCCCACCCTTGTCCTGCACACAGATCCGGGGGGTTACACCCCCCCCATCTTTGCCTGGGAGTGCATGCAGCGGCAGGAGCCATTCCCACGGCTCCCCAAATGAGCTGCTTACATCTCTGTTCTGCACCCTGTCCCAGCTGAGCAGCGCCTATTAGTGCCCCTTCACTTTGGTATATGGGATGTTCACCCCACTCGCCCCTCCCCCCCCACTACAGCACTGAGGGTGACATACAGGAGAGGTGGACAGAGGGATCCTTGCAGGAGAGGGGGTTCAACAGCTAGGAGCTCTTCATGTCTCAGGAGCCTCCCAAGCTCACAGAAGCAAGCACGCCTGTGGAAAGTGATAAGCCTATGTGCATGTGAGTAAACTGAAAACCCACCAAGAGCTATGTAACTGGCCTTTGCTTATGCTGCTGGCACCGGGCAGACATGACTGAATGCTCTGCAGGGGTCTGCAAGGTTTTTGCAGTGGGAGGTACACTTTAACAGTGCTTAGCTCCAAGCATGAGCTGCTTCCAACCTGGTTTATGGTGCTGGAGCTGGAAATGCAGCTGCAGTGCCAGCACTGTGTCTCCTCCCTGCCCAGGTAAATCCTTTCCCCACCCACTGCTGAAACACTGCATAAGCCCCCTGGTTCTGCAGGCCATTTAAAATGGTTCTACTAGCCACAGGTTGGTGACCCCTCAGGTTTCTAAAGAAAAGACTGTCACATTTTTTCTGGATGAAAGGGCCTAGGTGTCTATGGGCAAGACATTTTGAGTTTTAGACCATGTGTGGAGAGAAACACCTCTTTGCAGTGCTAATGTATCTAACCCTCAATGGGCACATCTGCACATTCATTAATATGCCATAATTACAGCTCATTAAGTTTAGTACCTGTAGTGACAGGTACTAACTTAATGTGCTGTAATCGGCACTACTGCTCAAGCATTACTGCAGATAAACGTTTTTTAGTGACATTAATGTGCCTTAGACTAAATCTACTGCATACTAGCACAGGCTTTGCCCACCACACTAATGCGCAGTAGAATTAGTTTTCTGCGTATTAAGCATCTTGTGTAGATGTGTCCAGTGTTTCTTACTGGGTAACTCCAGGTTGCTTCCCTTTTGAGGAGCTTACTCTATCTAGGTGGCTTCCAGCTCAGCATACCAGCTGGTTTGGATCCCATTCTAAGGCTTCCAAATCTGCCTATACATTGTATATAGGGAGACTATACACCTTAAACAAACCTTTAGATTCCAGTCTGGGTGTCATCTGCCTATATAGTAGGTATCTTAGTACTCAGCTTGGCAGTGCCTAAATCCATTTTTGGACCTAGCCCTTAAATTCTTTTGGGCTCTTTTTAAGTTCTTCTGTTGTAGAGGTTATGCTTCATGCATGTCACTTAGCAACTTAACACATTGGATTTATTTCAATTGCAATGAAAAGTCTAGCCAGTAAAACACACTGTATTCTAGTTTGAACAGGGACTGCAGATTTATAGATGTTAGGGGCTGGAAGGGATCTCACAAGATCATCAGGTTCAGCCACCCTACGCTGGACACTTTTTTTAAGACATTTTTTGAAAATTTCTAGAGTAGGTGCTTTTACCACTTCTGTGGTGGGGAGTCTGTTCCAGACCCTGGACACTTGAACCATAAAGAAGTTTTTTCTTATGTCCAATCTAAAGCGATTCTCTAGCAATTTATGACCATTGTTCCTTGTCTTTCCCTGGGGTGCCTTAGTGAATAGATGCTCCCCCAGGCCCTGATGTATGCCTCTTATATACTTATAGACTACCACCAAGTCCCCTCTAAGTCTTCTCTTTTCCAGGTTGAACAGTCTGTCAGCCTCTCCTCATATGGCCTGGTCTCCAGACTTCTAATCATGCATGTGGCCCTCCTTTGGACTCTCTCAGGCTTCTCCACATCCTTCCTGAAGTGTGGCACCCAGAACTGGATGCAGCGCTCTAGTTGTGGCCTTGTCACAGGGGCACTTAGGTGCCCTGTTCCTAGAAGTAGAGAAGGGTAGCTGCCAATCTCCAGGGCAGCTCAGGTGCTGGTTGCTGGGGCAACCAGGCTGGTCACATGACCAGAAGGGGGCTGGGCCGGGCCTTTATAAACAGCCCCGGCCAGGACCTAGAGAGCTGTTCCCTTCTGGCAGCTGCAGGAGCTCAAGCTCTGTGGGAGAATTGAGCAAAGCAGAGCTGATGGTTGCAGCCTGACCACCCAAGCGGTTATGGTGTGGTAAGGGTAGAGAGAACCCAGGCTGGGAGGTCATGGCTAGAGAGCCAAGGGAGCATGGACCATATGTTATAAGCCAGGAGGCTTCTTGTTGTTGAGTTGTAGCCGATTGGCTTATGTTATTGTTGTGAGTTTAACACCAAAGGACTAGGTGAGGCTGTAGGGGTGTGAGGAGGCCTCATGGGAACTCCCCAGTTGCTTGGAGGTTTCTGGTGCCCTGTGTGAGCAAACAAGTGGTGCCTGGGACAGCACAACTGTTCAGTGCTGAGGCGGCACAGCGGGCAGCACCGTATGGGTGATAGTGAGAGGCCTGAGCAGGGCAGAGGACCCCGCCCAAGGGTCCTAGCACCAGAGTGAAGCCTGTAGGGACTTGTGGTGGGAGCCACACGAGTGAAAGCCTAGGGTGGGTGCTGTAAAGGCAACTAGCCCGGCGAGGGTGAATCAGTGGCTATATAGAGCCCGGAGAAAGTGCTGAGAAGCTGTGGGAGCGGGCATGTGTTGAAGAGAGGCCCCAGGCAGGGCACGTGTAGTAAGAAGCAACCCCAAGAGGGGTGTGACCTAGAAGGCATTCCAGAGGGTTTCCACAGTAATGGGAACCCCGAGGAACCAAAGGGGCCAGGTAAGGCTCTGGCTGCCTGAGCCTAACTGGACATGCGTTATTGACAGGAACCCAGAGGGGCTAGGTGAGACTTCGGCCACTTGCCCAGTGGGGAAGAATACCATTCGTGAGCCCGATAGGGCTAATTAATAGTAAGGGGCGCTGGTTGTGTGGCAAGCCCAAGGGCGCCAGGGAGGGGCGCTACTTGTGTGGCAAGCCCAAGGGTGCAGATAAGAGAAGGACCTGACAATGTCTGGAAGAGCTGTGAGGCTTGGGGCGTGCTAAAGGGGCGGTAGGAGGCATACATAGCCCTTAAGGCTGGGGTGTATCGAGTCACCCCATATGGAACAGGGGATAGCTCAGCAAATACCGTGTATTAGGAGATAAAAGGCAGCCTCCCTAATTGAACCATTTAACAGCAAAGATGTGGCGGGTGAGGATAGAGGGTGCTGGATTGCCTAATTGACACAGTAGGGGGCGCTAGAGGGATCACAGCTGCTCCTAGACCCCACGCTGTGACAGGCCTCACCAAAGCTAAGGATGTCATTCTCTTGCTTTAATCAGTTTTGCTTGATATGCATCAGTAGATGTATGCTAGTGTCTTATTTGCTTTGCTGGTTATGGCATTGCATTGGTGGCTCATGTTCATTCTATGACTCTGTCACAACCCCCTGGTCTCTTTTGGTGCAATCTTATTGAATGGTGCAATCTCACTGAGTAAACTTAGTCTTGACATGCTCAGTCATACCTGCTTTAAAGATATGTATATGTATATGTATATGTAATGTTTTTGCTTGTGTTGAAAAGAAGACTGCTAGAAGGATTACCTTCAGCTTCCTGAGCTGGTACACAAACCAATCTCTTAACTTCAGTTCCTTCCCTCCTCCACTTCTATTACACATTATTCAATTAAGATATCTAAAAAAAAAAAAAAAAAAAAAAAA
>NW_017728918.1:101109710-101112029 GCF_001723895.1 Crocodylus porosus | reverse complement strand
AAAAAAAAAAACCCCACTAACCTCTGGCTATATATCCCGTTTTCTGCATGCGTGCGGGGTGTTTTTGTTTTTGTTTTGTTTTGTTTTTTTCATTCACTGAATTGGCTGATGTTCACTTACAGAGGCAGCAAATTGTGTCTTCTCCATTTTATGAAGTGCCAAACGTCCAACATTATTAGCTTATGAATCCCTTGAGTGATAATCGCATATGAACAAATGGTGCTAAGTTTGTGGTGGCAACTGTACTGCAGAAAACTTTCTACAGTCTTGGGTATATACATATGATTTATAACTGGCTAAACTCAATGCATCTGATAGTCAAGATTATTTCTTTTAGTAAGGATACTGAAAAAGTCAAAGAAATGCTGTAAATACTGAAATTTTCCTTCATATTTATTATTTACCTAATTAAAAAACAAAGGTGTAGTTATTTTTTTTTTGTACACTGTTGTACATATACATGCACGTCTTGGTATTAACAGTAGCTGGAGCACTTTTTTATATAAGAGTATATTCAAGAATGAAGATCGTTAATATGTGGTTTAGGGTAGACTGCAGAATGCTTCAGTTTTTACTTGAGTAATTTCATAGCTATTTCCCAATTCCAGTATCCAGGGTAATTGCAGGATTTGTGGAGGAGTTGGACCATAAGCTAAATGTGAGCCTATGGTGTGCTATTGTTGGGGGGGGGGGGGCGGGGAAAACAAACAAAAAAAGCCAACAGCACACTGGGGCATATTAAGGGAAGTGGTTCTTTTAGTCTGTTCAGCACTAGCAAGATCTCACCTGGAGTACTGTGTCCAGTTTGGGCCCCCACACTTCAGGAAGTAAGTGGACAGATTGGAAAGAGTCCAGCAAAACATTAGAGGTCTGGGATGTATGGTTTATGAAGAAAGTCTGAAAAAACTAGGATGGTTTAATCTGGGAAAGAGGACTGAGGGTTTGTTGGTCTAGGGGTATGATTCTTGCTTAGAGTGCAAGAGGGCCTGGATTCAAATCGTGGCCAAGCCTGGATTATAGGAGATCTACAAACAGTAGAAGCAAGGGGCTATCACCAAGGAGGATTATACCTCTGTTGCTCAGGACTGGAGGGAGGCTGTTAAGAAAGCCAAGGCAAAGATGGAGCTAGGGCCAGCGACCAGAATTAAGGATAATAAAATTCTTTTTCAAATATATAGGAAATAAGAAGGCAGCACCAGGTAACATGGGACCCCTATAGGACCGGCTTGGCAATCTGGTGATTGCAGCAAATGAAAAAGCTGACCTCTTTAACAAATTCTTTGCCTCCATATTCCTGAACAGGGACCAGGACATCTCCACCATTTAGAATTGTGGGAGGGACCCAGGGGAGGCACCACCATGCCTAGGGTCAGGGACAGCCTAGTTGGGGGAACTCTTGCAGGGTGGGTTTGTTTGTTTGTTTGTTTGTTTGTTTGTTTAATCAGTAGGTCCGGATGCTTTTTGCCCAAGGGTGCTGAAGGAATTGGCAGGGGTCATAGCAGGGCCCCTGGCATTGCTGTATATGAGCACTCATGGGGCACTGGCCAGGTACTAGAAGACTGGAAAAGGGCCAATGTGGTCCCCATTTACAAGGGGAGAAAGGAGGACCCTGGCAATTATAGGCCACTCAGTCTTACCTCGGTCCTTGGGAAGACCTTTGAGAGAATTTATCAAGGAGCACATCTGCAAACCCCTTAACCAGAGGTTAAGGGTTACTAGGACTCATGGCCACAAATTTTGAGAGAGAAGGTTGAGGCTGGACATCAGGAGGCATTACTTTACAGCTAGGGCTGCCAGGCTCTGGAATGGGCTTCCAAGTAAGATGGTACTCTCTCCTACCTTGGGGGTCTTCAAGAGGAGGCTGGACAGGTATGTGGCTGGGGTGATATGACCCTGGCACCCATTCCTACTCAGGGCAGGGGTTGGACCTGATGATCTGTTTAGGTCCCTTCCAACCCTAAGTACTATGAAGGGGGGATGTGACTAGTATTCTAATATAATAAAGGGCTTAGCCTGTCTATCTGTTTGACTGTCTTTTGCCCAACTGTGCATGCACCCATTGGCTGGGGCAGGGCTAGCTGTGTTAAAATGGGAGCCCCTTGGCTGGCCTCACCTCTTCCTGCAGCCTCTGGTGCAGGAGCTCCCTCCACCCACCTCCACAGAGGTAAAATAAATGTGAGTAGAACATTTTAAAAGTGGTGGGGCCAACTGAGGAAAAGTGGGAGCCCCTATTAGTGGGGTTGGAGCAGGGTCAGACCCAAAAAGGAGAGAGAAGGTGGGGTCAGAACCAAATTGGGGGGAAGGCAAAAGTGGGGTTGG
>NW_017728918.1:101076426-101109610 GCF_001723895.1 Crocodylus porosus | reverse complement strand
TGGGGGGAGGGCAGGGAGCGGAATGGAGCCAAACCAGGGGTGGGGGGGCCTGGACAGAGTCAGACCAAAGCATGGAGGAGGTGGGGTCCGGGTCGGATCCAAACTGGGGGCAAGGGAGGAAGGAGCAGGGTCGGACCTGAATGGGGGGTGGAACAGGGTCAGACCTAAAGCAGGGGGGGAGCGGGTCAGACCTGAACTGGAGGGTGGAGTTGGACCCAAAGGGGGGGGAGGGGTTGGAGCACAGTTGGACCCAAACCAGGGTGGGGGGGCCAGGGTCAGACCTGAAAGAGAGGGGTTGGACCTGACATGGAGGGGTGGGGGGAGGGCAGCACAGGGCTGGACACAGGGCTCTACCCCTGCTGGCCCTGCTTCCCCCATCATTCTTGACGGGTAAGTTGCTAGTTTGAAATAACCAAGGATATATTCGATAGCCGTGTTGGTCTGAGACAAAAAGAAATGCAAAACTCTAGAATTCTTGGTTCAGAGACGATACCTTTTATTAGACCAACTAAAACATTGCTGAGACTCGTGCTTCCTTTTCAATGCTGAAATATTCTTATCAAAACTCCAGAATTGTATAAAGATGGGGGGTGTTTTTTTGCAATTTCTTAGTTGGTCTAATAAAAGGTATTGTGTCTGAACCAAGAATTCTAGAGTTTTGCCTTTCTTTTTTAAATAACCTGGTATTTGAAATACTTGAAGTGTGGTGTTTTTTTTATAATAAGGATGAGACACCTTTTCTCCATGACTACAGGGGACAGGACTAAAAGTAATGGCCTCAAACTATGGTAGAGGACATCTAAGTTGAAGATTAAAAAGAACTTTCTAAGTATGAGGGTGATAAAGCATTGGAACAGGTTAACTAGAGAAGCTGTGAAATTGCCATCCCTTGAAGTTTTCAGGAGCAGGTAGTCAAACACTTGACTGGGATGGTTTAGTCGGGGATGATTCTGCTTTGATCAGGGTGCTGGTCTAGATGACTTTGTGAAGTACCTTCCAACTCTACTTTCCTGTGTTCCTATTTAAAAAAAAAAATTTTTATCAATGTTTTGTGTGAGTGTTAGAGAGTGTTCCTTGTCATAGGCTCTTACAGTGTAAGATCTGGGTGCTGAGTGCTCTCGGCTCCCCCTGGCCTTCTCAGAGGCTTAAGTACAACGTTAAAGATGCAGGACAATAAGGTAGCTTCAGGCAAGGGAAATACTGGACCCTTGCTTGTGGGTCTACACAGTTTGTAACATTTCATTCTAATTTCTTTAATTCTTTTTTCCTAAAGAAAAAAGAATGAAAGAAAACAATTGTGCAGAGTAATCTGAAACAAGAGTTTACAAGTAGGAAAAATGACTGTTTTATTGGAAAACAATTTTGAACACTGGAAAGTACAGATTCTATACTATAGCTCAAGTATCCAGGTTGTAGCCATATTGGTCTAGAGGAAAAGGCAATCGGGACTCATAGTAGAGAGAATCTCTTTTATTAGACCAACAAGATTTACAACTCGTACTTTTCTCTCTTAGTACTCATTCATATTACAACTCAGCTTTTCTTTTTTCTTTTTTAGGGAAAACTTTAAAGCATCAGAGCTGCCTAAGGCAGCTTTAATTTTTATATACATGTTAATAAAGGTTTGCTTTAATATGCATATGCTTTTACTTTTGAGTCTTTGAATTATTGTAAAATATTAAATTGTGAATAAGTTTTCCTAGCAATCCTGTCCCTTTGAGATTTGTACACTTCTTTGGGTTACAGAGTCTACTATTTATGAAAAGGTGACGGCACTAGTGGTTGTGAAAAGAATAGATATCTGTTTCATATCTTTTTAAACTGATATGCAGATATAGAGACATCCTACTTGGGGTAGGTCTGTACAAAAATACCTCTTAAGCTGATGGGTATTTCGCACTTAAAAAAAAAATCAAGTACACTAATGACAGGATATAACCCTAACTCTGTGAAACAGCAGAAATATTACTCTTTCTTCCTATAAATGTTTTACCAACTAGTGTACAATTAATACACCTGCTTGTTTAAAATGAAGAGTGGAGATTATCTCAAAGTTATTTCTGTTTAAATGAAAACTGGACATCTATACTCTCTGTACATTTAATGTCCCTCTGAACTGCATCTTTGAAGAGCTTAGTCACATACGCTGAAGAACAGAATTAAACATCCATTCTAGGCCTATATCTTAGATCTAAATTTGCTTTCTTTCAATACATCAAATTGATTTGTTAATGAAGTCTTTAAGATAAATTATTTTTCCATCTAAGATATCTTATAGATTCATAGAAGTAAAGTAGGAAGGGACCTTGTAGATCTTCTAGTCTGAACCCCTGCCCTGGGCAGGAGAGAGAATTGGGCTCAAATGACCCCAGCCAAGTAGACATGAAGTCTCCTCTTAAAGACCCCCAGGGTAGGACATCACCAGTTCCCTTGGAAGTTGGTTCCAGATCCTCGCTGCTCTGACTGAAGTAGTGCCTTTGGATATCTAGTCTAAACCCACTCTCTAACAACTTGTGGCCATTATTTCTTGTTACCCCAGGAGGGCACTGGGGTGGGGGGGGACAAAGTCTCTCTCCCAAACCCTGCTGGTCTCCCCTAATGAGTGGTGTTTTTTTTTTTTTTTTTTTTATAGACAGCCACCAGGTCCCCCCTCAGCCTTCCCTTGCAAAGGCTGAACAGGTTCAGGTCCCATAGCCTCTCTTCGTAGGGTCTGCCCTGGTGTCCCCAGATTAGCCCTTATTCATGATTGTGTAAAAGGAACCTATATAATATCACAATGTTGCTAGACTTACATTTCTTAGATTTTTTTTTTTCTAATACATTTAAGAAAACAAATTGATATTGTTTATAATATTTCTGGTGGCATCAAAAACAGTGAAAAAGAAACAGCTTATTTACATATGAATATTCTCCTTTCATGTTAAATCCCTGAAATTGTTGGAAACAAATGTGATTGTAAAAAATGGATACTCCACTGAAATTAATTCATTCTGTAGTGAAGTGCTCAATTTTCTATCTAAAGGATAACATCTACTGATTACATCACACAGCCTAATATTTACCCATGATTTCAGCTACATGGGTAAATACATGGGTTTCGTGAGTTTCCTTATCTAACTTGCCATTTTGGAGATTTCCTGCCACTTCTGACCTGAAGAGACTGATGTAACTCATGCTTCCTTTTCAATGCTGAAATTCTCATCAAGCTGCAGCATCATATTTGAGGCTTGAGAGAGTTTACTGTCCCTCCCAACAAGCTGTAGTGAGGAAAATGTAAGTTGAAACAAAATGGTCAAAAGGAATAAAGCTAAATTATTTAAATTTCTAAATTCTGATGAAACCTGCATGCATGTATTTTTAGGTTACACTTTTTAAAGACGTACAGTAATCAGATGCAAATATATGAGAAATATTTCTAACAAAACTACCTATCACAAGATTCTTTTTTTTTAAAAAAAAAAAAAAAAAATCTCCTAATGACATGCATACTTGAGTCACAACATTCAATTTAGTGAAAACCTTAAGTGGCTTACAACCTTTACTTGTTTTATGTTATCAACCTTACAGTCTTTCTGCTGGAATTAAGGGCACGGCACTGCAAGATGTGCTAGGTGCCAAAGCGACAGGTTTTTTGTTTTTTTTTTTTTTGCCCAGTCTGGCTTCTGAATTGGCTCTACAGCTGTGACCAAACACAAGTGCATGTGGCTGAGCACTTTAAAAGGGCCCAATCCTGCCACAATCTGAACCCTTGTTAACGTCTGTCAGCATGTGCCTGAAACAGAGCTCAGCAGATGTAGCCCAGCTCTGTTCCTGTTGCTGTTTTCAGAATGGGAGGAGGGGAAGGGAGCTTGTTCTGGGAGTTGCCCAGCTAGTGCTGGAGGGTATGGCAGGTAGATTGGGGCCCCTGTCCTGCACTCCCTTGATGCACCTTCTCCCTGGATGGGCTCTAAATTGGCCCCAACCCAACAGCTGATGTATGTTGAGTCAGCAAGATCAGTCTAACTTATGGTGCCTTCTGTGAAGCTCCATGAATTAGATCTGGGAGCTGCACTTCTGTCTCTGCCTGCGGAGTGCACTCAACTCTCATTAACTTCCTGCTGTATAATGAGACAGAACTGTGGTACATGACTCACACCCATCACAAGCAGGTAGTCTCAGAATGGACAGCATTTCAACACAGATTTTCAGCTTGTCTGTGCTGTAAGATCATGCATTAAATAAACCTACCGCACATATCTGAAGTTAGTTGCCATTTTTCTCATGATGTCACAATGAATGTGGAAGTTCATCTAATGCCAAAAAAATTAGATTTTACAACTTTGAGAGAGGAGTGCTTTCTAGTTATAGACATGGATGGGGAACACCACGGTGATACTGGACAGTTTTTATTTCAACCCATGAAGATGGAAGATATCAGGATATCTTGCTTTTTGCACAGAGTACTAGTCATTCATTAAAAGTTCTTTATTAGTTTGCACTGAAGTTAAATCTTTAATATCTATTTGATGTTAACTTGTTAACATCTTCAAAATGAAAATAAAGTAAGCTTTGTAAAGTTACCCTTTGTAGTTTTCCCATATATATTTGTACCCAAAGTATACTCAACAATTGCACAGTTTTGCAAATTAAAATACACAAGATAACATGAACTAGCTCTGTGTCAGGATACAACAGAACAGTAACTAAGCAGTTCTTTAGACTGTAACCTTCTTGGGACAGGCTTTCTTTTAGTTCAGGTTTGCACAGTATCTAGCATACTGGGGTCCTGGTCACTGAAGCAATACAGATGATAAATAATTATTATTGTGTATGTGATGCAATCCTATTACTAGATTCACCTTCTCTTGTACTTAGTGGAGAATGCATCTTGGAAGGGGGCGCTTCCAGGTGTACTCTCCATTGGAGCTTTGAATGAAAAGGAAAGCCTGAATGGTGGCCAGGGCATCACAGAAGCCTAGGAAGCCTGCAGTAAGAGTATGCTGGATCAGGTCACAACATTCCCACTTATTTCAATAAAAGTTGGAATGGGTCCTAATTTCATTGCATAAATTAAATAAAGGAATTTACCTGGTTTTGTAAATTAGATAGAAGATCAACCAATAGCTTTATCTCTTTGCAGTTCAATATTATCTTGTTCCTCTTTAGTCAGCATACCCCTTAATTCAGCTGTTCGACTATTCATTGTTGCAATACTTAAGTCAAGAGATGTTCTTTCTTTTTCCAAAATATGAATCTGTGAGAACAAGCCAAAACCAGAAGCAAAGATGTAGATTTAACTATATTAAATAGTGTTCAGTAATTACATTCTATATAGACATACAATCCCACCCACAAGCTTGAATCAATCTCAAATAGAATTGACAGTTTACGTAAAGCAAAAAAATTCTTCCTACCCTGCAAGTTTTTTCAACACCGGAGATTATGCCACTTCTAAATAAACAGAATATGGGGAAAGTCAATTTTAAATAATGTAAAGACATTCAAGCTTGGGCTCTTTTTGGGACAACATATCTATATTCAGGAATTGAACTTTGGTCGTCTTTTCCTCATTTCTGGATTATAAAGCAGCCATTTTTTTTCATATATCCCTAGCCAAAACAGCCACCATCAACACTTTCTGTCTGTGATTAAGAGCACTATCAATAGGAGCGTTCAGTAACTCACTGCCTCTTTACTCCTACCCAGAAGATCCATCACTTCTGTGAGAAGTTGGTACCCTGCTTGCCTGTGACATGAGAATGCTGAACTACTTTCCAATTGCAGTTCATTTTTATATACAGCAGCTACACTGGCAATCAACAGTAGGTTTATTTGTAAATATGCAAATTAATAGCAAAAAACCCTGTAATCAACCAACGAAACAAAAAACCCAAAACCAATAGCTCTAGAGCCAGCCAGCCCTGTTTGATTGACTCATCTGTGAAGGGTGCCATCTGTGTAGAGAGCTCAGACTGATCAGCAGGAGAGACAGAATCTCCTGTAGTCCCTGAAGCTGGAGAATTGAGGAGAAAGAGGTGTCATCTTTTTAGCAGCAAGAAGTAAAAGCTCCTGGGAATTACAATGGACAGAAGAACTTTATTGTGTAGATATTTTGTCTACATTTTATACCTGTGTTAATAAACTGTGCCCTTAGGGAGTGGTCCCAAATGAATGTTTGATATACTATTAATTATTTGAGGGTTGTGGACTTAGGTCAGGTAATCTACAGCATTATTATGTTAGCACACAAGAAACTAAAGTTCGGAGAGCAAGAAAAAAATGCTTCTACTTCAAGGCACAGCACTAAACTGTCTGACCAGCAAAACAAAATCACAGGTAGTGTCTCTGTTGGAGTCTGCATATTCTGCCCTGAAAAGGTCAGTACAATGAAAGTAGGGGTTAAAAGGAAACAGGAAACAGTGATTCTACATGATGATCCCAGAACAAAAGAGTAAGGCAGAAAGAGAGTACTCCAATGGGAAAACCTTTGACTGTAAAAGAGAGAATGTGGTCTAGAGGTCCATGACCACTGAACAGTAAATAAAATTACACCAAATTGAAAACACCAGCACATTTCTGATTCATGGTCAGCAGTTCCACATACTGAAAAAGAAATTACAACAGAGTCTGTCTTCAATAAGATAAACAGACCACTATGACCTTTTGAAGTAAATGAAAATAATCTTGTTAACACAACTTTGTTAATGCAACTTTGTTGCAATGTGGGAGGTCCCCAACTAGCCACAGTGCTGGTCTTTCACTGCCTCTGGGCACCCACCTATCTCATCTGCCATGCCTTGTTGTTAAATAATTAAGGTCTTAATTAGGCAGGAGGCTACCCACTGAATGCCCTGTTCTCTTGGGCCTATCTATACAGCTCCAGCCACCCCTGTACTGCATCCCAAGCCTTGTAGATGTTTCTAACAGCTATGCTTTGCTCTGGCCTGAGGCCAGGTCCAACTCAGCACCGTGTTAGGCCTCTTGCGTTCTGCCCTATCATTAGCCACACTTGTTCCACCACACTCTCACTGAGGCCTCTCACTCCACTAGCTCTCACCCTGTCTCTTTCATACTACCTTGCTAGGCCTCACTCAAACCACCTCCCTTTCCCTGGAGCCACATTCACCCTGCCCTCACCCAGAGGGTCCTCAGGCTTGGTTCCCTTCCCTCCATGGCCAACAAGCGCACAGCCTTTTGAGCATCTCCACCACCCTCATCTGAATAAGCTCTGGGCAGTTCGCAAAACACTGGTCTGACTGGTCTCTCGCTAGGTCACTCACCCAGCTGCTCATGATTCACCCCATTGTTTATCTCTCCTCCTCTGCCACCCCCCAATTGGCCTCAGTTGCCTGACGGCTTATCTGGACCTAATTTGGCCCCCTGATATTGGAACCTATACTCAAGCCACCCGCTCACAGGGACCCAACTCATGCCCCTTTCTTGCAGGGCCTTATCTCAGCTCAGGCCCCTTACTTGCAGGGCCTCCCAACTACCTCTCTCTACTCACTCCTCTCTCCAGGGCCTCACCACAGCCCCTCTCATGCAGGCCTTCAGGTACCCCTCTGCACCTCCGCCTCCACTGAAGCACATCCTCCACCCCTTCTCTTGGCCTGGTGTTGAACACCCCTGCAGGCTCAGATGCTGCTCTTTGGTGTGCTTGGCCCACACCGCTCACTCTCCAGAGTCATACATCCCACACGGGCTCAGGTGGCTATAGCCATGCCTGGCCCCACTACCCACTTTGGGCCTTGCGCCCCATCAGGCTCAGGTGTCCCACATGGACATACCTGGACCAGCTCCCTCTGATGTCAGTAGTAACCCACTAGATGGTGGGAGCAGAGGTTATTAAAGCGCCCCGACCTGCCTTTCACTGTGATTGTCCTCGCGCCTGGCATTTGATGGCCCTGCTCCGCCACAGGCAGGACCACCAGGCCTCCCTATCCTGGCAGGGGGAAGTTGTAGGTCATGCTCATGACTAGGAACCTCCAACACACCTCATAGCTACTGCCCTTACCTTTGTACTGTCTGTGGAACAGGAACTCCGCTGGGAGAGGTGCGTTCCTCAGTGCCAGGCAGCAACTGCTGCCTCCAGCCCTGCTGGCCTGAGGCTTAAGATGGCTGCTCACCAGGCCACTCACCTGTCTGCTGCCTGCCCCAGTTCTTATAGTGGCAGGGCACCCCAAGTGCCCTGACACCCACCTTCCCCCTTAATATGGTTCCTGGGGAGGGTTCTCCCTGCTGCTCAGTCACCAAGCTCCCCCAGAGCTTGCCATATCCCCAAGTGGTGAGCATCCCACTGGTGCTCCATCACATACTTCTTAACAAAAGAATTTTACAGCTAGGAATCAGATTCCTCATCTTCGA
This sequence comes from Crocodylus porosus, assembly GCF_001723895.1. NCBI lineage: Eukaryota > Metazoa > Chordata > Crocodylia > Crocodylidae > Crocodylus > Crocodylus porosus. Next base: position 101,101,267 of record NW_017728918.1, on the reverse strand, counting down.
ATAATGAAGATGCATTTAGAAAGTCAGTTTAGTTACAGACTACCTTTTCCGTAAGGTCTTGAAAGTTGTTCTTTTCTTTCATCAAAAGCTTTTGGTGTCTCTTGATCTCACGCTGTAGATCCTCGTCATGGTCCTTCATGGTTAGGAGCTGAGTAACGCTGGAAGAATGTGATGTATAGCTCTCTTCCCTGAGTGCTCTCTCCTGAAATGCATTGTAAAAACATAGCTTCATTAAAATCTAATAAAAAACAATTAGTTCATTCTCAAAAGCTTAGTATCTTTCAGCTGTGGATAGATTATGCACATGTCCACAATGAAATGCGGTATGCTAGGGATCAACACCAAGACAATGAACTTCCATGAAGACTTAAACAACAAACCCTCTTGCAAAAAAACTGATAAAAGAAAACACTTCAAATAAATACTTCTAATCCATTTTAATACCTAATAAAAAATAAGCTAATCTCCTGTTGGTAGTGACATGGGCTAGGGACTACTCTATTAGTTGTTTGCAAGCAGCACCCCATCTTCACGTTGAATTGGGTAGTCCACTAACTAAGTAAATGAAGAATTCTGGGCTCTAGGTTAATGAGCTTTAGTATTTGGAGAAACAAATGTATCAGCTATACAATACATTATTGATATACATGCAATAATTCATTTAAATATTCTCCAGGAAGAGATGTCTTATCTATTAGACACATCAAGGAAAAACATCAAGGAAAAGACAGGATTATCTAAACAGCTTTACCTTCTTCAAGAAAAAGGTAATCATGAAGTTTCCTCACTCTGGAGAAGGATAGGGTTATGGAAAAAAAAAAAAGACAAAAAAAATCCATCTTGAAGGAAAGTTTGACTTTAGCTGAATTAAGTAACAGTCCTGGAAGCTTTAGATGCTGAATGGAAATTAAGGATTTGGGGAACAGGAACACCCAACTGATCAAGGTTGTGGTTAACTACCCAAACTGAAAATCCTGAGGAATAATGTTTATTTTGCAGTGTGATTTCTTTTTACTGGAAAGAACAGCCTATCAACGGAACTCAACCAGTCAGCCATCTGCCCTGTGTATAAGGTACAGATTGTGTTGTGATACTAGTCAGCAGGTCAAAATGACTTTTGTTAGAGATCTGTTAATTCAGAATGCCCTTGGTCAAAAAGGAGCTATCAAGATCAAAAGTCCCTTTTCAGCTTCCTATATCACTCTGTGTATTAAATGTAAGCCTAATCTCATGGTACACAAAAATGTTTTGGACTCTGGCCCCACTGGACCAAAATAACGAAATCAAACCAACTAGAACTACTGTGTGTTCTTTTTGGTGGTGAACACATTTATAACGGGGCGTCCACACTGTTCACTTATTGGTCTGAAGACACCATTAGTGATTGGAAACAGATTGTTTGCTGAAAAAATCTGCTAGAACTTGGCTCGTCTAGCTCCTGGAAGTTGAGTAGTTGGAGTTATCCCATAAAACTAAACAATGTCTTTAGTCTGTGACCACATTTAAGAACACTTACATAGTCTGAGTGCCTCTTAACCTAGAGCCTTGAATGTCAAACCAAAATTTGAAATCAGCATCATGTTTAAAGCCTTTGAATTTTTCATTTTAGGCAGCTGTGGTTCAAAACATTCAGAAAAAAATATGTTTTCAAACAAAACAATATATTTAAAGAAAAAAATAAAGATGCAGAAGGGGAATCAATTCTATTCAGCCATGAAATGCTAGGTTTGGAAAATGTACTGAAGGGCACTATGCAGACACAGACATTCACTTTTACTGTCATGGGCAACTTAGAGACAATTGTGGTTGCAATGACATTTGTGCCTCTATGAATGATGATGCCAAGGATGCACATCAACAGACTCTGATATTCAAATATTCTGATCTGCTATCATCACTAAAGTGCAAAAAAGATACCAACCCGAAGTATCAGGAAGATTCAACAAGAGTCTGAATATTTAAATAAAAATGAGGGAATTGCACAATTATGTGCCTGCATTTCAAAACAATGAACATTTTGTCCTTCCAGAAACAGAAAGGAAGAAAAAATTTAACTGGCCATTTCTTATTTACCTTCAGAAGTTTACAGATACCATTTAATTTGGAGCAGATGTCCTACAGAGTTGCAAACAATAAACATGAACTTAGTAAAATCTGAACATTACTGCATGGCAAAAATATGTATTTTTAACATAATGCATTGGAAAAGCACCATCAGGTTAGTTCAGTCTATGTAATCTCCTAAATCTTAACTTTCTTAATTTTATTGAAACCTTAATTTATCTCTTAATTTTTAATTTTCTTTAAGATGTATTGCTCTTTCCGTATCCTATCCTTACTATGTCCAGTTGCTTTTTTAGCTCCAAGAGCTGGGATCTCAGCATAGTATTTTCTTTGGTCAGGGATGCATAATCACCCATCATTTTGTTTCTTAAAAAACAATCCTGCTCTGCCAGTAGCTCTCTCTCTCGCACTTGCTGATGAAGAAAACTTATCTCGCCTCTAATCAAAGAGAGAGAGAAAGGCTTATTATTATTTTTTTAAAATTCCATCTGAGCATTACTAACAAGCCATATGCTTTTTAAAAATTATGCACATTACAATATTATAAAAACCTGGTCAGATCTTAAAGTTAGGACATTTCATGCAGCTTTCTCAAATGCTCTGAATAATTTAATCGAACTCCAGCATTTTTCATAAATAGTATATGCAACATCTGTCAAAAAACCAAATGAACTTGTTGAGTTCTACGATCAAAATCTATCTATGCCTATTAAATAAGAATAAATTCTAAAAACAAGGTTGACTCACTAGCAAGGCACATCTTGCTCGTAGGAGGTACCCTGTGGTAACAATGGAGAGTTACTTCATAATGCACATACACGCATACATTATTTTTCTCTCAAAACAGAGAGATCAAGGAAATTAGCAAGACTCAAATATTAAAAATATATATGACATCATTTAAAAACTCCTAGGACACTAAAGTTATAGAAGTATTTTTAAATTATTAAAAAAACTGAAAATTATTACAGACATAGACCACTATAAGAAAACCAAAGACCATGCTACCACGTGAAAGTTCTAAAAATGTGAAGATGTGTATATTTGTAGCATCAATCTTAAAAATCATTTTGATTCAATATTTTAGGGCCAGATCTTACTACTTTATAAACCTCAACTGGTGTAGAGCAGCAAGGGTATAGCAGACAGTTAAGCAACTGTTGCCTAACACCAGAAAAACAAAAAGCAGCTGGAGTGTACATTATATTTTCTCTCTACTACTTGCATCCTAGGCACATCCGTAGCTTTCTGCCCTTCCTGCTTATTCTCTCCAGCACTGAACTACGCAATTCAGAGCAAAAAGTTCACTCCTCCCCTCCTGATCCTTCTATTTGTTTTTGTAGTATAAGTGGGATTTGTTTCATGTTAAGCTGTATCAACTTCTTTCTGGTCAGTCTCAGAGGTATGATTTATGGCTGTTCTTCTGCTGGTGACACAGCATAAAGATCTGAGAGTACACTGTCCTGTTCCTGCTAATAATTCAATCTCCAGATGTAGTTAGTTCTAAATGCTGAAGTGAGAGGGGCATTAGAAAAAGAAACAATTATGTAGACAGTGTTTTCCCTTTACAGAAATCTCTGAGCAGTTAGGGATGGGGTGGCAGCAAAGAGGCTGGTTACAGAAAACTTGATACCTGTTGGAGTGCAGGAGGGTCATCCAGAACAAAAACAGGGAATTGGCTATAACTGCTAGGTTGGCCATGGGCCAGTCAGCTGTGATGCACTGTTGGGACTAGCAGGGATCCTATTCTTTCTGTCTGAAGTTTGCTTTGTGATAAGAGAGAACAGAGAAGAGAAACCTGCAGTGAAGAAATATGATCCCTGCAGCATTTGAACACAACCAAACCAAAGCCCTTAACCATGACAAGAGCTGACTGTCCAGGATGTAAAAATCAGAACTCAGCACTCTGGAGCTGCATCACATTCTAGACAACAAAAAGGTTGGTTTGCACCATACATGGGACAAAACAAGCTGGCCTGGAGCTGTTTGGATTCAATTAATTTAAAAGATGTTGATCTGCATATCTAAACATATTAAATGGCTCATATCCCCAATGCTGTGAAATATTGCTCCCCACAGCGATTTCCTTTTGTAATCACATCTGATACTGATAGAGGGCTGCTCCTATTCACACAATGGTATTCCTTTAATGTTAAGCATACTGCACACTGAGGGGTTTAGCTCCAGCATCCCTGAAGGGCACTGGGGCTGAATCAGAGGGAAGGTAGAAGAATATGTCCTAGGCACATGGCTGGTAGCCCGAAGGTTCCCACACCAGATTACTGCATAGGCTACTACAAATACAACAGAATTCTTTATCAATGAAGTGGCAAAAAAACCCCTTCAAACATATTTTGTATTACATAAGCTATTTTGTGTATTATAATTATAAATGAAGGCAAACACCTAAAACATCCTTTACTTAAAGAATAAAACTTATTCGAGTATTTTGCTTTCTTGTGGTATTTTACATTTGAGATCTTCTCTTTCAGAAGTTTAATACTGTATGACAACATTAAACCCATCATATAAGGGTAGCTTTGTAGTCTTGAATAAAAGATTTGATCAACCAAATGATAGAATCCTTTAAAAATATTTTCCACTTTTTCAAAAGTATTGTCTTTTTTAAAGGAAGAAAGCTCCTGAAGAATGCCAAATTGTTAACCATGGTGACTAAAGTCTGTCTATTAGACTGTATAAAGAGAGCTGTAGTACAAGCTCTCCTGCATTGCCCTATTTGCATTAATCAATCTCACTGAAGGGACTGCCACTGTCAAGGAAAGGCAGGCTTCTATTTTCTCCTTGTCTTTTGTCTTTCTCCTGAAAAACCAAAGGAGTGTAATATCTTTTGGCAAATGGGCGAGAACTGACATCAACCCCTTATGATTCCATGGGATCTGTTACCAAAAAAATGAATGCCAACTTGAAGTGAATTCAACCATAATGAAAAGTGAACCTGGTAAACCGAAGCTGAATGAGTGAGTAAATGCCAAATCCCAACTATTCGCTCAAAACCTTCCAAATAACTTAGCTAATACCTAATATTACGTGTGAGCTGGTCTTGTATCACTGCTGTTTTTTAAAATATTTTGTCCTCCATTTCACGCAGTGCAGTTTGCAATTGCAAAAGTTCCATTCTCTTTTTAGAAAGCCGCACCTCCACTGCTTTCTGCTGCTCTGACCGCTGCTTCAACTTGGTGTCCAGATGCATAAAAGGAAACAAAATTGCCACAGAATGAAAACTGAAATCAAGGCATATATTATGTTTATTTTTATTAGTAAAATATACATCAACCATCAAAATAGTTCCAATAATTAATCTGGTTCAAACTAACTCGGCTACTGTTAAACTGGCTAGTATTCTGAAAATACGTTGGGCTTATCGTATTTATATTTGAAACAAGACTAGAAACATAAAGTTCAAGTGGTAGGAGACCATACTTTTGGTGGCAAAAGATCTAAATCTAATCCTAAGTATATGGTTGGGAATTGAGTTTACTACATCTAATAGAAGTATTTGAAAAATGAGAGAAACTGTTTATCTGAAGTAACCATATACCCGAATCCTGAAAAAACAGCAAAATAATATGAAAGGGGCAGCTGTGATCTGCAGACACTTAAACATACCAGTAATTTTAAGCATGAGCAGTCTTACTGAAATCAGCAGGGCTATTTGGACTGTTAATGTGTATAAGCACTTGTCTGACTGCAGTTTATGCGGTAACTGTAAATGAGGATTAGTGATGATAGAAATGCTTGTATTAATAATCTGTATTTGCCTTCTTTTTTGTCTCTTATTCTTATTTGTCTACCTGTTATAAGAAGATTTTACTTACAAATAGCTCAACAGAAATATAAGATAAAAGTTATGATAATAAAAACATTGTTTTCTAATCCACTGAATTCCAGCTACTATGTCAGTGATAGTAAACATAACACTGATTTCTATTCCTGCCTCAAATAAAATTCAGTCCTCACAAAAGGTGGTGATTATTCATCAGTGAACACCAGATACCATACCTTTGACTGTATTGCAAGGACTTTCTGTTCACTGTTACTCAGGTTGGTCTCTTGCTGTTCCAACTCCTGCTTAGCACGAAGTACCTCCATTTCTTTGTCAGATGTTTCTCTGTGTGTCTATTCTTTCCTTTTCTTCAGTTCCACGATCTTTTCTACTAAAGTCTGCTTTTCTTTAGAATGAAGTTCTAATGAGTGATAAAGTGATTAAGCAATAAAGTGATTAAGGGGTGATTTTAATAAATTTCAACTTTTTCCCACATAAATAGGTCAAGATTTTGCTAAATTTTTAAATCTTTTGACACCAGTTAGGAAGATTAATAATGTATCATTTTATCCAATATATCAGTCAATTTTTTATTTGATCAAATTAATTAAGACTGTCTTCTAAATGCAGGAGAGGACTGTCCTAGCATAAGTAATTTTTTATGAATTAAATAGTTTTACTCCTCTGTGACACCCTCTGTATGTTTTCTGCTCTTCCTGACTCCTTACAATAGTCTCTTACAAACTTTCTTCATTCAGTTACCCATGTTCAAGCATTATTCTGTAACCAACAGAGAAGAAAATGAACATGGACACTAATAATGCACAATATTAATTATGTTCCAATTTTTTAAGATGAGCAATTTTAAATTGTTACATGGAAGGGAAAATGAGAGAAAAGCACATAGCTTCTTCATTTGTTATCAGAATCTTTATGTATTCATCTGCATAAGTATATTTAAATTATTCTCTGTGATACTCCCTTTTAAGTAACCTTAATAAATGTATTAGCTTGAAATATATTTATATTGAAAATTATGATGAATTCTAGTCAAGATGGTGAAAGGGCAAAGTTACATTTGCATAATACTACAATGTCATTTTCTTAATAGCTGCCAGACATACTCCAGGTTTGGGAGCAATCCCTGATTGCTATGCTAAAATATCAAGAAGAAGAAAACCAAATTATAATATTATTTCCATTAAACTTATAAACAATCACTGAAAAAAAATTACAAAATACAAGATTGGACATGAGACTGCTTGGCCAATATTACTAATTCATAAAGAACATGTAAGGTGCCAGCTAAGAAATGGTTATTATTTAACTGAAAACAAAAATAGGGAAAACTACCCTTTCACCCCGCCTTCCATATATTTCCTTTGTCTTTTTAGAATACAGACTCTTGAGACAACATATTTATTACATTTGATACTATCGTTATTGCAATGGAATAAGAATCTGAGAGATCTGGTCCCCAGCTGCATCAATTAACTCTGCATGAGCTGACTGGAAGTGATGGATAGGTGGAAGCAGGGTCATAGCAGTTACAAGCAGTAAGGTCACAAGTTTTATTTTGCCCTTAAGACTGCAATATCTAGAGCAGCCCAGATCAAGGCCAGATGGAGAGGTTTTCTTCTTTTACCACACCCTAAATGCCCAGGAATCTTCCTGGTAATTGGACTGGATTAGTCCTAAAATTGGAAAAATTAATAGATATTCCTAAAATTACTCTTAAACACATGCTTAAATCCAGCAATTTTATGTCTGAGTTAATTTTAAAAAACTCAGCAAAAGAGAACTGAATAAACTGAAAAACCCCAAATCTCCTTAGATGTATAATTCTTGTGTGTTACTACTATGTCTGTTCTGCCTACTGCTCCCTCAGATACTGACTGCTGATCTGAAGTGGTAGTACGTTATTTTACCACTTGATGGTGCCAAATATATATCTATTTTAAACTGGTAATTTAAAAAATACAAATCTTGTTTTGCAAAAACGTTTATACTTAAACGTGAACATTATCTTTTTTACTTTTTCTGAAAATGTGTACAAAGTTATAGTTTAATGGATATCTGTAGATACAACTTGCTTCAAATTTACTAACTCTGACTCCTTTTTCTCTCTTTATGTTTCTGATTGTCTTTATTCACCTGTGACCACAGCTGGATGCAAATCAGAAGAAGAGGAAATTGCAATGGCCATGGTTTTTGTATAAAACAAATTCATACTCACTAAACAGAAACTTACAAGAAGGTGAATATTTTAAATCCCATCATGGCAAGGAGCAGATTACATACTGACAGCCAGGATTATTTTAATTATTCTTTAACCACTAGATAGAAATTTCTGCTGAACTACACTATCTTCTAATACAGATTATGAGTTCTATATATTGAAATATGCCATCTAGGGATCACGCACAGAAACCTAACATAGATGAGTCTTGAAATATTTACTAATGATTATATTGAGACTTAATAATCTTAGCACTTAACTTATTACCTTCAAACATCTAAAATTCTTCACACACATCTAATTAGCCTGACAGACAGTACAAATTATTAACATTTTAACAGAGCCATTGCCTAACTCTCTGAGACTGAAGTCACAAGCTACTTACATCAGAAACCAAAACCAAAACAGAACCAAAAATAATGCAACATATGCATGCAATAATTCATTAAGCTTTATTTTTTTTTTACAACTGGGTTGCCCAAGTAAAATGGGGAATCATGTAACAGAGGTTCTCATTTCAACAAGATAGTCAATTTCAGTCTTTCAATACAGTAATCTGAAAGATATGAGTAGAAGATTTTCTTCCCAGGATCCAATCTTACACTTTCTGTTTTTGAGAAAGCTACTCTATTCCACAGGAAACCTCAGCTTTTACGGCTTTCCTACCTGTCAGGTATCTCTGAGCTCTGCCTTCTAGCAGCCTACTCAACCACAGCTGTCACTTCCTTTGTTCAGTCTCTGTGGCTTCCCAGTTAGTAAATCCTAGTAAATGAATCTGACCCCTTCCTGATTTAGTTAACGATGGATTTTTTTGCAGTTATTTATAAGCTGTAGATAATCCTTCACAATTACATATAAAGTGTAATATGGCATCAGCATATTTCGGACTTAGCACAACCTAATTACAAATTAGTACAATAAACACAAAATGGTTTAGGAATTATGAGGATTCATCTGAAACCTAAACAGCATATTTCAAACAATCATACTCCTATTATTTAATGGATGGCTAACATACACAATATACTCATTTATATTTCGTATGAAAGGAAAACATTTAAATCTACAAGAAGGTATTTTTTCGTATGTAGACACCCTGGCTAGGGACAGAAGTGCCACATAAACTGGTTTAAGTAATCAGAAACTGGTTTAAACCTGTAACAGAGCATAAACACAGTGCACATAAACCAGTTTTAAAATGGCTGAAACCGGTTTGAGATATACCTGGTTGAATGTAGTATCAGACTTAACTTATTGAGGTCAAACTGGTTTGTGGAAATTTTGTCTCAGACCTCTTCCTGGTTTAAGATAAACCAGAGTCCTCCAGCATCCCAGTAGCCCTGGGCTGGGCTGGACAGGGCTGGCCCTGCCCCCTCCTCCCTAGAGCACTGTCACTGCTCCAACTGGCTGAGAAAGGGCTCGGGGTTCAAAACCCTGTAATGAAGTGCTGCTGGGTGGGCCCGGCAAGGGGGCAGCAGCCCTTGCCAGGCATCCCCAGCCCCCCACCCTCCTCACTGCTCCAGTGGCAGGAGCAGGGGTGGGAAGCAGGGGTTTAATCCCCCACATTGCAGGGGGGCATTGATGCAGGAACCGATAAGCTCATGTGGCCAGATATTGATGGACTAAGGGAAGGGGTGGGGGTTTAATTCCCCATTGCAGGCCAGCAGCAGTGCTGGCACTGACACAACACTGGCTCTGCCCCATGCTGAAGATTGCCTCGGGTAGGGCCTGTGCTGCAGCGCCTGGGCCGAGTCCCTCAGAGGAACAGACAGCCAGCCATGGGGAGCGGGAGGGGGCGGAGAAGGGGGGGATGTGACCTGGCTGCAGGTGTGCTGGTGGGGGGAGTTGGGGCTAGTTATGGAGCCTGACTCACTGTTGCCTCCTGCTGCAGCAGCATGGCCTGAGCTGAGGCAGCCGCAGGGGGTGGTGGTCAGCACCTGTCACATCCTGCCTCCAGCCCCATGTGGGGGCTGCAGTTTGCAGGTGGCTGCAGCTGCAATGCAGCTCCCCATCCCCCTCCCTCTTGCAGTGGTGGTGGCAGCTGAGTGAACTATTGTAGTGGGGAAAGGTGAAGCACCTGTCATCTGCCACCTGCTCACGGCAGCACTGGGCACTCAGAGTGTGCTGCTATGGGCCAAGGGAGTGGGCAGTGGTGGAGGCGGCAATGGACTGCCAAAGCCTGCTCTACAGACCAGGGTGTAGACAGCAACTGGCCCACAGCAGTCCGCCCCAAGCACCTGGTGCCACCACAAGTGAGCACCAACTGACAGGTGCCTTAGCTCTGCCCACCGCGATGTTTCGCTTCACCACTGCTACTGCTGGGAGAGGGAGGTGTGGGTTGCTGCAGGCCAGTCCATGCTTAGGCTCTAGAGCCACAGGCCCAAGTTGGACCAGGCCATGGCGGTCCATTGCCTTCCTCCATTGCTGCCTACTCCCCTGGCCTGCAGCAGCCTGCCCCGAGTGCCCAGCACCACTACAAAGAGGTGGCAGGTGACAGGTGCTTTACCTCCATTTGTCATGATAGCTTGTTCTGCTGCAGCCACCGCCGGGAGGGGGGAAGGGTGAGGAGCTGCACTGCAGCTGTAGCCCGCCTGTAAACTGCAGCCCTCACGTGGGGCTGGAGGAAGGAGGCAGCAGGCAATCATGCCACCCGATGGGACCACCCCAGTCTAGGCCATGCTGCCACAACAGGAGGCAGCATTGAGTCAGGCTCTGTAACTAGTCCTGGCTTCCTGCCCCCAGCATCCACATCACATCTCAGCTTCCCACCCCCTCCCTATGGTCATCTGATTGCTCCTCAGAGGGACTCAGGCCAGGGGGCCATGACAATGCCCCCACTGCTGTTGCCTGCACTGGGGGATTAAACCCCCATCTTCCCCTCAGGTTACTGGCGTCAGACCATGGCGGCCCTGGGTGCATGGCTCCAGGTCCATGAGTGGAGCCTATTGATGCCATTTCCCCACCCCACCCCCAGCTTCCCCTCAAACTACTGGGGTCTGGCCCCAGCCCCACTCCTGCCGCCAGCCAGCAAGTCAATGGGGTGCAGGGGGCTGGGGACCCCTGACAGGGGCTGCTTCCCCCTTCCTCCTCCAAGCAGACCCCAGCTGGGGTCCCTACAGGTAAATGTGGGGATTTAAACCCCTCCCCAATCATACTCAGGCCTGCCCAAGCCTGGCTGTGCCCCTTCTCTCAACTTAGTTTCCCTCCAGCTGAGGGCTTACTCTAGCACCTCCCAGCTTCTAGCCTGGGCCACTGCAGGCATGTGCCTGCATTTCCAGAGCCAAAAGTGAATGTCTATTCGCTTGCAAATTGGTTCAGTCTAGACAGGTTAGACTAACCTGCAAGGACTGAATCAATTCAGGCTCTGGCTTTTTGAATGTCTGTCTCTAGCCTCTGACATCATCCCTTTCAAACTAGATCAATTTGTTTAATCTTGAGGGGTTTCCTGGACTGTATCCAAATCAGCACATGAGAAAAACTGTCTATGACCTGGCCCCACAATCTGAGTATAGATACACTCCCAGGACTGAGAATTTCAACTGCTCTGGGATTATCTACAGCAGCTTCTCTCAGGCCTGCCAAAGATAGAGCTCTTCAGAGCTGGCACCAGGGATAAACCTGGAGCAGTCTCCCTGGTAAAATCCTAGGTTTGGAGTATGCTTGCAGACTTAGATCTGTGGGGTGTGCTCAGTTTTGTTCTCTGGAGAACTGGCCTCAGCCACTATATAGATAAGTCCTTCTTGAATCCTGAAAACTTCCAGAATCTTCTTAGAGAAAAGGTGAAACTTTATAACAGATTACAGAAAACACTTCATATAGTTCACAGTTAACTTTGGGATTCATTGTTACAGGATATAATTGAGAGAAAAACCTTAGCAGCATTGAAATATTTAAGAAAACCAAGAGCAGGAATAACAAAATAGAAAATAAAATAAAACAAAGACTTGGGCTATAGCACAAACCCTTTTCCTTCAAGATACATCTCAATCCTCCACTACCGGGGTTTAGGAAGATATTCTAATTGTGGGCAGGTTATTTAATAATTGCCTACTGCAGGATTTCTTCCATTCTGAAGTACGGTACTGGTCACTGTTGGAGACAAGACATTGGACTAGTGAGACACCTGCTCCAATCCATTATGAAAGAAACCCACAGAATGACTCATTTGAAGAGGATGAGGCCTATGTGAAAAAGCATGGAAGTCACAAGTTCTGTAGATTCAAACACTGGCACCAAAATTGTTTCTAATGGAACATCTTGTAGAAAGGACCAGCAGAGCATTTGCTATTTCTTAAGGCCTGAGTGTCTCCTAGTTAAGGAGCTGTTGAACACAGACAGGTTACCAGTTCAGGTCTTCTGTCACTAGTGGATAGAAGGAAATCATTGGACCTTTGTTTTGCTGCACATCAGATGCCCCATTCCTCTGACAGCGAAGCAGACAGATCTGTCTGTCAGAATGAATAACCCCTACATTATTTTGGCTGTTCCGTCTTCCATTGTGTCTGTGAGCTAAAAATACTTTCTTAATTTATGGAACTTGATACCCTCTTAACTGAGAAGCAAAAAGGAACTGGAGAATCAAGAGGCAACACCCCTGTAAGAAGTAAAGGACTGGCACCATAACTGCTGCTCTCAAAAGCTGTAAAAAGATTTCTCCCAGGAGAAAGCCTTTTTTCTCAGGATACTACAGACACTCACATCCACTTTACTGCTGTAAATACCTGTGTGCCCTTGTTGACCAACTACTGGCAGAGGAGCAGCAATACAGCTTGGGGCCACATACAAACATTACATTTCTACTGGGAGAATCATCTTTCTCATGGTAGAAATTAAAAGTATACAAGCATTCAGTCAATTTTCCCTGGAAGAAAAGGGTCAACCTGGAAGATCTACCTTGCAAAAGATACTTTCACAAGAGTGAATGCTTGTATGGTCCCTGGAAAGGCTATGTATTTATATTGTTCTACTCCTGTTTTTATTTAGGTCAAAACCCAGAACACTCAGGACCATCTCTAGTGATACACCTGTTTATAGTCAAATGGTCTTTCACTACCCGGCAACAAAGAAAAGAACACTTGCTCATGCTGGAGAGGTCAAGGCATTACTCAAACTTGTTAAAAAGATAAAGAGAGTGCATGCACATTCATGCATTGACATTTTGACTTAAACAGTATGTAAGGTCTTAGAACAGATATCAAAGGAAAGAAGTCAAAGATACAACTGCAAATAGAAAACATCAGCAATGCAAGTTTATCTGAGGACAATCATGTTAGACAATTTAATATTTTCCCATGATAAAATCATGGATAAGAGCAATGCAGTAGACTTAATTTGTCTAGCTTTAAGGAAAGCTTTTGATACTGTACTTCCTGGGAAATTATTGTCCAAAGTAGAATAGATGAGGATCAGTGATACAATCATGAGGTGGATACAGAGTTGGCTCAAAGAGAAACTAGAGCAGGTTATGCTGACTGGAGAATTTTCTGGCTGGATAGTAGTTGCCAGTGATGTTTCTCAGAGGTCAGCCTTAGGACGTATCTTGTTTAACATTTTGCTTTCAGCCTTAGTACTAAAACTAGTTGTTTCTTCATGAAATCTGAAGATGACACTAAGTTGAGGGTGGTGTTGACATGAAAAATGTTAATAATTTTGTGGATGAAGCATTAGAAACAGAATGAAGTTTAGAAGTATAAATGCATGTTAACTACATCCTCATATTATTACACCTTACAGGTACATTATTGGAGTGACTATTAGGGAAAGAGACGAGATTGTAGGCTGAAAAACAACAAAAGGACTGTGGAAGAGCCCTGACCCCAGAGAGCCCCAGGGCTGACCAGGCCGGTCGGAGCATGCCCGGCCGGGTCCGGCAGCGTGGGAGCGCGGGGCGCGAGAGTGGTGGCGTGGCCGCAGCAGGGACGAGAGCCCAGGAGGCGAACCCCACGCGGTGCTTGGCGGCCCGCGCCTTAATTAACTTCCCCAGGTGCGGCAAGGAGCCGGGCGGCTCAAAAGCAGCACCGGCGCAGAGGTTTGGGGAACCAGAAGAGCCGGAGGAGGAGGAGGAGCTTCCCGGTAGGGAAGCGGGACGAGGGAGGACGGCAGATCGGCACCCGGCAAGGGTCTTCTGGAGCCGGGTAGGGCCCTGTAGGGGCAGGACACGAGGGACGGAGGGCCCTGTGGGCCATTGACTGGATTGTGAAGGCCAGGGTGGGGGAGCTCCCCATCCCAGCCCCAAGCAGCGCGGCCCGTAGCCGAAAGCGGCGGAGGCGGGCCGGCCCGTGTGGTACTGGGCAGAAAACAGAGCCCAGGCAGGAGCGGCATGCTCTCGCCGCCCAGAGGGAACCCCAGTTGGGGAACACAGGCCTCCGGCAGGAGGCGGACGGGACTCACTAAGAAACCTGAGCCAGCCCTGGCGGGGAGCTGGCGGAGCGGCTTGCGTATCGCTAACAGGACAATTTTCTTTCGAGGGACTACCCCACCTCAGCTGAGGAGAGGGGGCCCCCCCTTTCGACTCATTACAGAGGCCTGGGCGAGGGTGTAGGGGAGACAGGAGCCCTCAAGGACCCCGGACCGGACTGGACAGGAGGTACTGCTTTTGGATGTGCGCGCACCAGGGAATTCACTGGACCTAACAACAGCAAAGTCGTGGCAGGCGGACTTGGCGAGAGCATACCAGGAGCGGGAGCCACCCCTGGATCAGGAGGGCAAGCCCCACAGCGATCCGCGGGCACCCAAACTCGCGCCATTGCGGGCGGGCCCGCAGACAAGGACACAATCAAATAGTTACAGACTGGATATAGGTAAATTTAGATCAGAACTTAAAAGAATTGTGTTGGAGGGGTGAAGTTTTGGTTGGAATGGTTGTTCAAGCCAAATAGTAGGGGATAAATTAATTGAATCATTTACAGATTAAACTGGATCGATTTATGGAAGCGATAACATAACACAATAGGCAGTTGTGGTCCTATAATCATATGTGCAATTGTGTATATGCATTCTTTAGGTTGGGTTACTCTTTGTAGTGTGGTAGGGTCTTGCTCTTCTATTCAGGGTCATACTAGTCCACAAATCTATGGTCAAGAAGGAACCTTTCCTCTAGGTCAGACTAGTAAGTACTGTGGGGGTTTTCACTTTTCTCTCTAGAGTGGAGCATGGTTCTTTCCAAACCCATGTTCCTAAATAATTACCATTTGCAACACCGATCTGGTTATTAATTCACTCTCTGTCTGCTTGCAGCATATTCAAACTGCTTTCCTTTTGCTTTAGTTCCAAGTGGAGGCCATCAGCTTGAGTTTGTAATTTCTGTCAAAAAAGTATTAAACATTTTTTGTAGTGAAAAATCATCTGCTCAGTCACCTAGTTATTAAAAATCATTTCTGTAAATGTTGTCTTATCTACTATCGCCTTTTGCCTCTCAGCTCAAAAATACATGTTTAAAAATACCTGTATATTAACAAATATATTCAGATACAAATTGTATATTTAAGCCAAGTTTCATAAAGGTCTTGATGATGTACCTTACTCCAGTTTTTCCTGGAGTCAGTCAGTCCATTAATCCCATTAATTTCACGTGGAAGTTATGCACTTAAATGCTTTAGTAAATCTTCCCTTAGTGTCTGTTTATATTCTATATTGTGTACATTAAGACACTTATTGCATACTGAATGTGGTAAGCTCAGGCACGTTAAAACTCTGAAGAATGTAAAATGTTGGTCTCATTTGTTGTAGCACTTACAAGGAAGTTTCAACAAAAGTATTTTAAATGTTTCGTTAATAGGCATAAAAAATAAGCAAAGATGGCAAATTACCTAGCTACATTAGTTATCTAAAAAAATAATCATTTTAAAACAACATTTTAGCAAAGAAGTCTAAAAAATACTGGCCAGCCAGCCAATTAATTTTATTGGCTGGCCAGTAAATAACAGAAGAGTTTGTTTCCCATTAAAAAAAAAAAGCAATCCTCTTTTTGGATTTACTGTATCAAATATCATCAACAAAGCATTGGACGTTCCTTAGGGTGGCAAATTTAAACTGATGTTTACTTGCTGCCAATTTCAAATGGAGATGGTGGGAGTAACAAGGGATGTTGGCTTTTTCAGAGGTAGGTTGAGGGCCTAGGGTCAGAGGAGATAGCCAGTGCATCTATGCTGAGATACTGGTGCACCAAAAGCTGTGGATAGCATTATTGCTTTGGCTTTTAGAGCTGTAGCGAGTCCTTGACGTGCCAGTATCTTGGCACAGAAACACTGCAATGCTAGCCACTCTAGCTGTGCCACCACTGCATACAGTCCTTTTTCTTCCATGACCTTACACATCCTGGCAAAACTCCATTCTCCACAAAGACTACCTATATCTACTTCCCTTCTCTGTAGTGCCTACTTCTATTTCTTTGACTGCCTACTGGGCTCCAAACACACACAAACAATACGTGTAGAGCCATGTGTGGCAAATCTGAGTGTTAGGCTACTAGCATCAAAGAAAGGAAATAACTTAGAAATATTATCAATTCTATTGGCTATCTTGGTAGTGTTCAGAACCATTACTTCAAATTAGTGAATGGCTCTTAATAAGTAATTTTAAATATTAAAAATGTTATCAGACCATATGTAGGTAGTAAGTGTGAAATTTGTGGGAATTTTGTTTATCCATTCAGAGGAACTGAGACATGCAAGGAAATCAAGCCGGACATGTTTAAGAGGGACCATTTAATAAAAAAATCTTCTGTAAAAAATTAAGTACTTCACAAAAAATTGTCCTCTGAAAAGTTACTGTGTCATATTTGGAAGCTGAATTAACTTTGTTAACAAGTAAAACCGAGGGAGATTTTTTTGCTTGGTTTGAGTCTATGTTTCAATGCCTTGCAGATTACTTCATCATACGTCTTTGTAATTCCACCATTAGCTTCATTCCCACAAAACTAAACGGCACTTTTTCTCAGTAGCTCCAAAGAATTTTAGAATATGATGATATATAGGGAATAATTAGGAAATTTTTCAAGTAGTCTGCAGCAGATAATTTCTTTTCTTTCTTTTTTTTTGGTTTCCCCCCAAATTTCCAGCTGTTGAATGAAATGTGACATTAATTTTTTAGGAAGATTGTTATCATTCTTGATGATGGCTACCAGGTGGGGCACAAACGTTTGGTGGGGTCTAATTTGTAAGTGGGGAGCAATTTCAGTTATACAGTGAACCCTAGAACCAGTATTTTCCATTTTAAGGAAACTGATGCCCCTAGGTTCTCTCTTACTATACATCTCTCCCTCCCCGCTCACATTTTTTTTTTATTACCAACAATGTATTCTGCAGTGTGGAACCCAGAAAAAATGAGAAAGTCTCAGCCTCAAACCCTGGCACTTAATGTACAGTAAAATGAACATTGTGCATGTAGCTAAAATCTATTTAAAATATACCTTGCTGAAACTTTGGTCTTTGCTGCATAGGATACTTGGTATGTATTTTATTTAGTTCTTAGTAAGCATTATTACACCCTGTGAAAAGTTATAACATGTTCTTCACAGTTGCATGGTAAAACTTACAATGATCTCAACCAGTTGTGGGTGGCGTTGAAGGCAGCTATATCCCCCCACCTCCACCCCACAAAACTGGCCCCAGCACCAGGCACCTCAGTTCGCACATCTGTCCTTGAGGATGCAGCCCCCACATGTGGAGCCCACATCCTTTTTATTTCATGCCCAGCACTCCCCGATCTGGGAGTGCTTCTTCCTGGCATTCAGGCATGAGCTGGGTTTCTATTGCTGGTAGCAGAAGGGAGGCATGGAGAGCCAAGCCCAGAAGAGGGTGCCGCTCCTGACACTGGTTCTACACGTGTCACTGTATCTGCAGCGTGAGCTAAGTCTTTGTCACTTGAGCTCTTGAGCTGGCTCCGGTGCAATGAGAATCGGCTCGGACTGACAATCAGCTGGGGATATATCACCCTCTGACTGGGAAACCCTGTGCTGTATGCAAATACACAGCTGGAATTTTTTTAAGTTGAGACTAAGGAATCCATTTAGTTACTCTGCTGGCAATAGGTGGAGGGAGGCATATGGAGCCAAGTCTGGGAGAGGGCTCTGCCCCTGCTGATAGATCCATTTAGTTACTTATTCAGCTAACAGTGTCACAGCCCCCAACACTGCACTGGAATCTTGAACTCATATTATTCCTGTGGAACAGTCCTACAACAGCTACACACATGTTGCTTAATATGATTTGAAGATACTCCTCTCACAAAAAGTCATTAATTTGCTATGATGAAATTGCACTTAGCATGTGGTTTTCTGCTTGCACGCATGTGTGGGTGTTCATGTTTTAAGTGAAATTAACATTTCTTAGGTGTAATGTGCGAGATGACCCTTTATGGGGCAGTTATGTAAATATGTTTCAAGGGTATAAGTTTCTAGTGTTTTAAAAAGACTCCCTCCTCAACTAAAATGTTACTTTCAGTTACAATTTAAAAAAATATGAACTTAAAGTTTCTAACTATGTGGCCAGATTTTTAGAAGTGCCTCAGACCTGCCAACTCCTAGGGAGGTCACAGAGTCACTTCTGAACTTCAATATATTTCTGAACTGAATACAGATTATGTCTAGTTGTGACTTAATTTTCCAGTTCATGAGCAAAGAACACAATATCCTTATTCAGTCAATGGGTACATTTTTCTCTTTTGATTATATACAGAACATCTCATAAAAATTCCTTCATTTAATTAATAACAACAAATGTTTGATGTGCTGCTTCTTAACCTAGTTTGTTATTAATTTTAGTTAACTCCTACACAAATTCAGTAAGTGCCTGGTAACACCAGAGCACACGGTACAATAGTACCTAAACATGATGTAGCCACTAACACACAATAAATCTAATGTCACCTCTCAACTCACTTGATCATTTCCTTTTTCTGGTGTGGTGGTCTATCAATAAAGTATTTAGGCATGTATATTCCAGATTTAGCAAAATGAGGTATTTCGTCTCCTAAAGGTTTCATATCTTTGCCAACATAACCAAACTGAACAGAAACATTTTTTCCATATTTAGCTATAGAGAAATATACTGAGGCTATGGAAAAATAGACTTTTCCAAAAGCAAGCAAAAATAAGCAAATGATTTAGGCAACTACATAGTTCCTCTCTTCTCTAAAACAATGTTTGGGTTTGTCTATTCATGGAAACTGACTGGTGTAGTTACAGAAATATTATTCTACAATCGTTATATGGACGTAACACCTGCATGTGGACACTGTTTACCAAAATATTAAGTTATTTATGATTTTTTTCTAAAATGAAGTTGCATTTATTCCAAAATATAGTGCCCATATAGAATAAATTATATTAATATAGCTATAGCAGAACAGTTACTCTGCTATTACTATGCTGATTAATTTATTTTGGTTACTTACTCTGGTCTAAGTCTGTTAGATTACTTATCCAAACTGATATTAAATTATTATCATTTGCCCCAAATTTAAAAACCCTAGGAAAATAATTGACAGTATCCCTTTAAAGTATAATCACCACACTATGAAACTCGTCCATTATTTTCATAAGCAATATCTAGGTTCACTTTATTTGAAACACTTGAAGAAAAAAATATTTCCTCTGTGTATACATATGACAGTATTTTCATAGGCAATGACCCTGCAAATCTTCATGCATGTGGTTTATTTTAAGCAAATTTAGAAATTTAGAACATAGGCAGAATACTTAGAGTCTTGTTGCAGCTCCAGAAGTGAGAGTTGGAATCTTGCTCTGGACCCAAGCTAAAGGCTGCCCCATGTGACAATAGTTCCTGGTCATTTGGGTTAGGGAGTCAAAGATGGTCCGTTGTAACATGAGCCATTATATTACACATATTCAATTGTTTGCCATTGGCTACAGCCATCAATTCGGCTGGCTAGATTAAGTGGGTCTTCACCTTTTGAGTCCGGCCGAGGACCAGCTGTTCATTCATTCAGTTTCCCCTTCTGTTAAGTGACTCTAAAACAGAACTAAGGAAAACTTAAAAAAATGTGATCGTAAAATCATAGAACTAAAGAAGTTTTAGAGACAGTGCAATAGCTTGAAATTATTTTAAGTTGTTGTTTGAATTTGACAAGATACCTTTAATATTTTTCTAATTTAATTTTCTAAGAAACCCCTCTATCAGCATTAAAAAGATAGAATATTTGGTAGAACAGAAGTAAACTATGAAGTTATTTGTGCTAGAATATGGAAAAAAAATATATTACCTAGAGTTTTTTAAACACACTTAGTTTCAGAAATGATGTGGGGTTGAAGATCTGTAGTTTTTTTAGTCTGTCTCCGAGTGATGAAGAAGTTAAGGTCATATATGATTAAAAATGATCTGCATAAGTAACTAAATCAAAATCATAACACTAAACGTTTTTCTCTACTTACATGATTTTTCAGTGGAAGTTTTCTTTTGGGTATCTTTCTAGATCATTTTAGGTGAAAATATCAATGGAACCATGAAGGATATAGAAAACTGGCTTCCAGTTCAAGGAAGTAGATCTGCTGCTGGAGGTTCTTAATGTATTCAGATTCTATACTTGAAGTTGTATTATTCATAGCTAGAAACGATTAAGTTAAACTATATGTACTTTTTAAGTATCAGTTTTTACTACTGTACTCACAATTATTTATCTGTACGCTTCTTTCTTTATTCTACTACTTCTAAACTTCTTAGTACATTTTCTTTGGTCTTATTCAATACGCTGTAATGTGTACTTGCCAAAAGGAAACTTGGTTACTATTGGTATACTTTAATGGCAATGTTAAAAACAAGATGACTTCCTAATCAGTTTTTCAGGAAAATACCTATACACAAGAAAAAAGAGACCTAAGAAGCATTATTTTTGCATGTGAAGACTGTGTGTCTAGCTCGGAAAGATAAACAGATTTCAAAATTGCAACAGGACAGAAAGAATGACCAGATCCTACTTCTCAATAATCAGGATGGTGGGATACATATTGACCAGGTTAGGAGATGTGTGTAAGCCAAAAGCCAGTGCATTATGCCAGCAAGAAATGAAAATAAAAATAGTTCTTCTCCTCATCTTTCTAAAGTCTGATGATTCTCATCTTTCATAACATGGTTATCATCGCCCTTCTGCTCTGTAATTCTTTTCCTTCACTCTCGTATTTAAAACCCAACATAATCTCATCAATAACCAAAATTCTGCTTTAATTTATCTGTCCTCTAGCTCATTTTCAGTGCTCCTTCCAGCCTCTTTTCCCTCTCCTTCCATTTAAATGTATTTAATATAGGCATAATAAAATAATCAAATTTATGATTTAATTTTAAATTATGATCTATATTAAGGCTGAAACTTAGTATAATCTGTTGAAATAATTAAAAATAAATAAAAAATAATATTCAATCAGGACATTTGTTGCTGCATCTATAAAGATCAACTGGGGAGGTGACTGGCTACATTTCTAAAACCAGTTTGTTGAAGTGAAGTGATAAACCTGCTTTTGACAGTAGCAGCTTCTTCTGCAGGTAGACAGAGAATAATTTCTTAATTTCAGTTTACTTAGCTAGTTCAGTTCAAAAACTAATTCATTTAAATTTGAGACACTAACTAGGACTTGCAAAAGCAAAACAGTTTCTTTTCTTCTTCCAGTACATGAAGGAAAATTAGGTACAAAGCACAGAGTTCTAACTCTAATATCTCAAAAGACATTGCAGGCAAAAACAATCATATCAATCTACTAATTGACTGACAGTACTAATAACTGATAATTCCTCCTTTATTTAAAAAAATGTTATAAATACAACACATTTTGATGAACTTTTTATGTAAGCACATTTAATTTAGTTCTAACTAACAAAAATGTTAACTTTCTATATTTTAATTGCTTTCTAATTGCCATAAACAGCCTAATACAAATCCTAAAAATATCCCATTAAACAGAAAATGTTTACTCCCAGTTTCTAAAATAACAGAATATTTCCACTATAAAAATGTGTATTAAGAAACATTATTATTTCAATGTGTATATAGCAAAACTGCAATTACATGCAAATCAATGGGTGTTAATTGTTACAGAACCTGGAATTTTCACACAAGGATGTTTTACAACCTGCTTAGTTTGCATCAGGTTGCTGAATTAAGAATAAGCTACTCAGCTGATTTCTGTGGCTTTTATTTCAAAGGGCATTACTTCTCCACTCAGCTGGAGCACAGCTAATTGGAAAGGCAATACATTTTAAAATAAAAGCTGCAGCAAGCAGTTTCAGCACTTCAACTGGCCTTCACTGCTGTTTGCTGTTCTTATATGTACTCCTTGTTAATTTGCTAACCTTCATCCTCTTCGCTACCACTGCAAAGAGTCTACTCTGCTGTACCAGCTAATGAGAATCAACCTTCCTTCTGAAAAATTACTAAAAAATATAGTTTTGAAACAAGACTAAAATCAGTGAGTTATTTGCAAATTTAAATTGTAATTAACATTGGCAATTTAAATAATTTTGATTTAAATCAATCCACACTCTTCGCAAGGCATCAAACACAGTGCCGTGAATCCTTTCAGTAAATGTTGAAGTGCTCAAAGTATCTATTTCCAAAAACAGGAAGAAAGCAAAGGTGTTATGTGCATTTATATGAATTTGCAATCTTTCACACAGAATACACACTGAGGGTTATCCAGATTTAGTGCAGCGTCCAATTTGTAACATTCACTTCAAATAACCCTAGATGGATACAGCTGAATATGCAATTATACTAAACAACTTACAGGTGTCTTAGTTTTCAAAGTATTACTTAACCACCTGGCATGAGTTGAGTGTTTAGCCATGTAATGCTCATTTTTAACTCTTCCTACATTGCAAAGCAGAAGAGTGTAAACAGGTTCAGCAATTGTACAACAGAACCTTGTATTCAGTGAAATAAAAGGGGCCAAATTCTAAAACAATGAAAGAAAATAATTTCCCACATGACTGAATTCAGATTTCAGATCATGAAATTCATTGGTCAACAAACAGTATTGAAACAGTTCTCTCTTTAGTTGTCCCTTAAGCTCAGTATGGAAACCAAGAAATTAGGACGGTTCAAAACATGATGGGAAAATGACATGGATAACAAAAATATCCAGAGTTAAAATAATAAACACTATGAAATGCTTTGGTAGAAACAGAAAATAGTAAGCTTCAAGTCTTAAAGTAACCTCTGTTAGGAATTAATATGACATTCCTATAGGGACAGGTTGTTTCATATCTGCCTACCTCAAAGATCCCTGTATCTTCTCTTTGGTCTCTGGTGCAGACCATGATATCAGAAGACATAGTTCGTTTTCATGTTCCTGCCTCCTTTGATAATCCATATGCTGTAAAGCACATCTGCTGCAGCTTCAGCAGAACAGCACTTGTTTTGTCAATAAAATATTCAATTAAAAAAAATAACGCCAATAATGTTGTACAATAACATACTTACCAAATGATTTTACTATTATTTTTTCATGTTGTGAGACTGTATGATCTAAAAGAGAACATCAAAATTGTTCTTTAATGAAGTAACTGTTAAACAGCAAAATGCTATTCTTCTTACTCATAAACTCTAATTGTTCATTGTACCTTCAGAAATCTGCTTTTATGAGATCAATGTTAGTCTTAGGAAATGCTTCCAGCATTGTTTAAGGATACATTTAGTAATGGTGAGCTCTGGGACTGGATGCTAGTGTTTCTGTGCAAGTGAAGACTGCATATAGTACTTTGTCCTGCTGTCAAAACCCACAGTCTCACATTATATTAACATGAAATCCACTGTTTCACTGCTAAAAACATACTGCTAAGACTAAATTCTTATGATGTAAGACCACATTAATGAAAGCATTTCAACCTACAGACCCAAGTAAGAGGAGAAAATCAGTTTTTAAGTACCTTACACATTTTACCTTTCCCTGTCATTGCTACAGAAATATATTGCTAAGATCATTTATAAACCCCAGAGCTGTAAAACTTCTAATAAAACAGCAGAATACTGTGATAAGAAGAAGATAAATTATAAGATAATAAGAAAAGGAGTACTAGATGAGAGTTAAATAACTGGTGCAGTCTGCTTATACTTCTACAGAAGGTATTTTTAGAAATAACTAATTTTGTGATGTAAGGGGCTTGTTTTAAAGGAATGTAAGAAACAGGCAGCAGCAGACATGCTTAAAGTACCAAACAGTTGAAGGCCTTGTTGGAAATGCATACTGAATTACTGTTTGTTTCATTTGGTAAAGAATTGCCACCTGGCCAGTTTAATACTCAATCAGGCTGGTTCCTCATTTCGTAAACTCCAGATGAAACTAATAGAACCAAACTTAAAAAACAATTTCATTAAATATGTGGTACAGAAAAAAACTGCAAAGTACAATCCCTTGCCTTTTCTGCTTGAAAGAATTAAATCCAAATCAGTCTTAAGCAAAGATGCTAGAGCAAATCTCCACGCCAAGCATAGGAGGAGAAGGGAATGTAGCCTATGCAGCCAGGCTCTTCATTACTTGTCTTGGACTCCTCCATAGTTCTGCTGCAGTCAAACAGCTTTTCCTTTTCAGAAAGCTAGTGGCTGTATTTAGGGTGAGGCAAGTGGTTTAAATCTTGCATTCTGTTTGTATGCTGGACAGTTAAAAGAGGCAACTCCTCTATAATGCATACAATTTGCCTTTTAACTGTTAGAAATGGAATATTATTAGAAATGGAGTATTTTTAGAAATGCACAGCTTGCATCTTGCACCCGATAAGAAAGAAACACTGCCAAGGACTTTTTTCCTT
>NW_017728918.1:101041467-101076174 GCF_001723895.1 Crocodylus porosus | reverse complement strand
GAAGTGAGCTGTAAGAGTTCCTGTTTCTGCACACGTGCCCAGGAGGAAAAAGATAAATACAGCCTGCAAAATTCCTTGGTGGGTTCAGAGTAATCTGAGTTTTTGACTCTGCTCTGACCCTATTTGCAAATACACCTTTTATGCCATCTAATGAGTGTGTGTCTGTGATTTTGGTGGCCTCCAGAGAAACGAACTGCTTTATGCATCATAACTATAGCATCAATTTTAAAAGGTTGGGGATAGACAGCAAGGGAAAAAGCTCATCTACTTGTGTGCATGTCATCAGCCCCTGTTCATTAGGGCTCTGGTTCAGGATTGTATCCCCTATGCTCTACAGGGGTCAGCAGCGTGCCGAGCATGGCATGCGAATCCGTATTCCTTGGCACGAGCTGGGGCTGTGGTTGGGGTGGGGAGGCAGTAGCCATTTGCAGCCTCTCAGCTGCAGCCAGCCCCAGCTCTGGGTAACTGTTGCCAGGCGGGAGCCTGGGAGGCTTCAAGCCCTACTACAAGCAGCCCAGGCACCATGTCTGGCAGAACCTGGGCTGGCTGCAGCCGGGAGGCTACGAACAGTGGCTGCCTCGCAGCACCGGCCCCAACAGGTGCAGTGCCAGCACCTGCTGCCTCCCCAGAGCCCGTGGCCAAGACACAGCTGGGGCAGGGAGGCAGCAGCTGTTTGCAGCCTCCCGGCTGCAGCCGACCGAGGTTCTAGAGCCCTGCTGAAAGCAGCCTGGGGCTTCATGGCTATCAGCAGCTACCCAGAACCTGGGCCGGCTGCACCCGGGAGGCTGCAAACAGCTGCTGCCTCCCTGCCCTAGCCCCAGCCCTGGGTTCCGGGGAGTCAGCAGATATCAGCGACGCTCCCCCCTGCCACCTCTGCAGGGCAGTGTGTGGAACTGGGTGTGGCAGGTCACAACAGGGGGCGCAGAAAGCTACCTGCTGCTCCAAGCTCCCCACTGTCCTTGCCATACTTCCCCTGCAGATGGGGGCAGCAGCATAGGGCACAACCCTGTGTGTTGCCCACACTACTCGTGTGCACAGGGGAGGTGTGACCCAGGCAGCACCCTGGGCCCTCCAGAGAGCAGCATGTGTGACCCAGTGTGGCAGCACACAGAGGGGCCATACAAGGAAGCTGCCTGATGCTGCAAGCTCCGCGTTGCCCCTTGCTGCTGCCCCGGGCCTGCAGGGGAAGTGTGGCCAGGGGAGCTCAGAGCAGCACCCCCATACTGTGCCTTGCTGTGCCAGGTTCCACACCCTGCTCTGCAGAAGCGGCGGTGAGGGCAGTACAACGGGGAGCATCACCCATACCTGCTGCCTCTCTGGAACCCAGGGCTGGGGCTGGGAGGGCAGCAGCACCTGTTTGCAGCCTCCCGTCTGCAGCCGCCCCAGGTTCTGGGTAGGGGGCAGGGCATGAACAGGGCTGGGGGGCAGGGGCTTTGGGTGGGGGGCAAGGGGAACAAGCAGGGCATCCTGCCATGTACCCCCGCTCTCATTTTGTTTTTCTGGCATGCCGGCACTCCAGCAGCTTGCAAGGTAGGCATTGTAGTTTTTTTCAGCACTCCAGCCAAATATTGTTGCCTACCCCTGCTCTACAATATTGATAATAATTGCCAGAGCAAAGCTATGGAAAGTTGAAATGATACCTGAGTATCCTCTAACGTACCACCCTGTGCTGCCTTCTGCCACTAGCAATACAGGGGAAAATATGTTATAGGGATGACAGCGATCCCTGATTCACTGTTACAAATTTAGGAGATTCATCCTACAAGAAATCTGAGGCTTTAACGATGGAGAGGGGTATAGTGAGTGCATCCAAACAACAACTGTGCACCAGAATGAAAACACCCTGGGAACCTATCAAAGACAGGAATACCCAATTACCTGTGGGGGCACACTCCTCACAAGACAACCACTCTCTCTCCAATCTTTGGGTTCTAATCCTCAAAGGGAACTTACAAAACACTTCCCAGAGATGAGCCTATGAACTCCACTTCATCAACCTCCTGGATACTAAAAATCATGGACTAAATATAGGCATTGGATTTATGGCACATTATAACCTGCCTGACATATGACTCCCCAGTTACCTCTCCACTGTTTAGCTGCTACATTTACCCCCCTTCGCCTCTCCATCCAGCCTCTAACCCTCTGACTACTCAGCTGATACCTTCACTGCCTGCCTGTTTTGTATGCATACCAGCCCAGCCTCCTGCTTCTTTACTTTTCGTCCCATCCAGGCAAAGCATACACCAACTGCAGAGACTTCCTCAGCCTGGCAAAGGGTTTTTTAAACCCAAAAGATTGCAAAAATTTTTTTCTAACTATTTAAATTGGTATAATAAAAGGTATCAGATTGGCCCAAAGAACCTTGTCTGCCCATGTCCTTAGACCAACACAGCTATAACCTACACCCCTCCAAACAACCTGAACTCTGTCCCTTCACAGACCTTGCCTGGTATCTAGCACTGGCTGAGAGCAGGTGAGGCGGCTACATTGGAATCCGCTCCCCATTGGCCCCAAAGGAGCAATGGTGGGTTTTCCCAATTATTCTTTTTCATTTTTTTCTGCCTTCAGCAGATGCTGCAGCAACATCAGGATGAACCAGCTGCCTATCACAGTGACAGTACGTCGGCGCTTGCGCTGGTTCCTAGTTCCAGCAACTGGATCCAAGGGAGAGGTGGGTAGCCTGGCTCATCCGAAGGCAGGCCAGTTTGACGTGCATCAGGAACGCGGGCCTTACACCCTCAAAGCAAGCTTGAGCCCTCTAAGAGAGGGGGCTACTAGGTATGTGTCAACTGAGATCAGGGCACAATGAAAGAGAGAATGGAGACAGCAGGAAAGCTATAGGCTTAAAGCAAGTGTACCAAGTGCACCTGAGGAACGAACTTGGCTAGTCTATATCCCACCCCACCCTCTAGGAACCCCCCCTCCCTTCTGGAACACCTCTGCTTTAAGGGGACTCTCCCCTCCCCATGCCTTTGAGGGTCAACCCCAGGGGGCGGGCCCAGGCTAAGCCCCGCCCCCCCGCGGGCACCAAGCAGCCGCCGGCAAGGCACGTGCCGTCCCGCGGGACGTAGCGGTGGGGGCGGGGCGGCTGAGAACTCCGGGGCTCCTTCCCTTCCCCCGCCCGCCGGGGGGGGCAAAGCCTGAATCATGCTCAAGCGCACGCGCGCGCCTTGGCCCCTGGGCGGCCCCGCCGCAAAGCGAAGAGGAGGGGGCGGGGCGGCTTCCTGACCTGGGTGGCGCGCGCGGCGTCGGTTGCTCCGGCAACCAGACCCGGAAGTGACCGTGGCAGCCTGTTCCAGCACTGGGAGGCAAGGGGCGGGGCCGAGCAGGAGCGGGGTAGGGCTAAGGGGACCTGAAGTTATTGATGTCACATTTCACATGCGTCATTTGTTTTCTTAGGCGTGCGCACACATATTGACATGTCGCTTGCCTTACACACACGTCAGTTATTTATAGGTCACTTGTTCACACACACTTCTGACACGTATAGGTCACTTGTTCACCCCAATCGAGCCGGGCCCATAAGAGCAGCAGAAAGCTTTGCCCTTCCGTGTCAGAGGCACCTGGTTGCCTATGATGCCACAGGGCCCCTCAGACGCTTGACGTTACAACTCAAGCATTGGGGGCAGGGTGACCCCCCCCCGGGCCAGGAACAGTTGGTAGGCATTAGGGCTGCTGTGCTGGAGCAGGGCAGGGTTAAGGACAGCGCTGCACTGCCCCAGAGCGGTGGCTGGGTGACACCAGGGACGCCATGGTCTCTCCTCTGTTCTTCCTGCCCCCCCCCATGCCACCTTCTCCTTCCAAGAGCACCTGCTCTGGCCCTTGTACTTGGGGCTTATGAGCCTGAGCATTAGGCCCTTTCCCCACAGACCTTCAGCAGTGGTGTCTGCTCCAGTATTAACCCACAATTAATCTTTTAACTTGACCATGCCCTCAATGGTGGCAATGCCCCAATTCCAGGATGGGCTTTATCACAGCTGATTGATGGGTCCTCAGCTGCCTCAAGTCTAATCCTTGAGCCACAGTTGCAATTTCTGCTGATGGATCTTTCTCATGAAATCCTGGGGCCTCTATGCAACTGACCGATGTTTGGCAGAAGCGGCAAATGGTGGATCATCTCCCGAGATGTGCATTGTGGTGCTACAGTGCCCCACAAGATCTGGCAACACCAACACCAGCAGTAGCCTGTGCCGGATATTGGGAGCAGACCATATGGAAAGCCTGGACTGGAGACCGGACGAAGCACCAAACAGCAGAAGTTTCAGGTCTTTCCACAGAGGAGAGTAGGCTGCAGACTGGGATTTCTCCACCTCCTCCCCATGTATTGTGCAGTAGCCACCTTTTGCCCTAGATAGCTGACCCATAGGAACAGAGGTTTCTCAAGATGTATGTATTCATAGCTCGCCTTTTCATATTTCGACATTTCCTGTCAGTAATTTTATAATAATTTTGCCTGTGGATAGAACTGGACCATGTGAGGTGTTTTCAGTTACATTTTATAGCTGGAGAAAACAAGGCCCTGTTACATATTACCTATATTATACCATTGACTGGTGAATCATGCAATAAATGCAGACCAGTCACATGTGCAAAGTATTATCACATTAAATAAATGACTTTCCAGCTATAGAAAGAGCCAGCCCACTACAAAGTTAGCGGTTGAAAACATGTAACAACTCTATAGCTACTTTCTATCCAGCTTTAATTTAAACAAATGGCAGGAGCCTAGCGGCACTGACAAATTAAAGCCATTTGTCCAGTGTTCTACAAGGATCCAGTAGAAGGGCCAAGGATGGAGTGAGTCACAGGACTCTCTTTGGAGACTCCCTTCCTTAGAGCAGACTTCACCCTCAGCTATACAGAAATTTCTGGCATGGAAGTCAAATAATATTACAATAAAACATAATACATATACCCTAGCCTACTATATATATATATATTTTTATGAAAAGGCAGCCAATTGTTGTTTTACTCCAACTTAAATTCATGAGACATGCCTGCATCTTTTCCTACGTGCTGTATAAAGTAAGGAGCTCTGTACTAGTTAAACCAATTTACACTTCAGAGTATCCTGTTCAGGATTACCATTTTTTGTGTCTTTATACATGGATTAGACGGAATACAAGTTTTCCTAATTTCACAATTATGAAAAACAGTTCCCTTTGAACACAGAGCACCTTGATCAAGGAAAGGGCCACATTACTCATTTACAGTCACTGCAAATGCAACTTAGTGTAAAACATTTGTTCTTCTGCAATAATAAGTTCTAGAAAGTGGTTCTTGAACTGAAATTCACATTTCAGTGTGTTCCACCTTATATTTTCTCTTGTACCTTGATTATAATTAATCAAGTATTTTACCCTTCTATGTATGGGTTAGTACAATTTGGTAAGTGGCACAAGCAATTAACTTTTAAGAAGTTTGGGAATACTAAAAAGGTGAAGAATGACTGACATGGTAGACGAAAGTAAATGTAGGGAAGTAAAAATTTAATATAACACAACTTGTTTTTAAATTACAAAGACAGATGATTTTCTCCAGTTGGGTAAGAAATTTTATGTATGCTTCAAAGAGATCCTATAATAGCCCTGCCTAATATGACTATGGTCTGTCAAAACTCTTAAGACTAAATTACAGTAGCTAACAGTAGTGTGTATATTTACTTGGTGAAAATAAGTTGAAGCATTAAACACAGCAGCCTTTTTCCTTCAAAAAACTTTATTGGATGGACATTAACAATGACATAGTTTAGTCCTCAGCATGCATGTGATGACCTCCCTTGGATATGCTTTTGGAAACACAAAACAGTTTCCCAATATTGATTCTGAGATAGAGTGCATTCACATTTTATTTTACAGCACAAGGAAATTTACTTTCAATTTTTTCTCATTAAAGGGGGTTGGGATGCTGCATTCTTTTTGAGTTTCATCAATCAGAAGAAATTAAGCATTGTAAGTTTCTGATTTATCAAATTTACCCCCGGATATCCAACAGTTGTCTTACTCGAACTGCCTACAGTGAACATAATTGGATTTAGCAAAGAGGACAAAACCATCATGGAATATTAGTTCAGACTGGGAAAGAAACTTTAAAAAAAACCCCCACTTAATTCAAAAGATCCTGTCCAGCAGGATACATGTTTGGCATTTCCTTTCCCATGTTTTTATACATATGCATATACAACCAATGCCTACACATTTTTAAACAACAGGAATATTAGTTACACATGTCAAGGCAAATTTAAATCAGACAGCAATCTGGCAGGCTGACAGTGAACTTACGGAGGACAATAGTTGTTTATAGGCCACCTAAAACCAAAGGCACTCTGAAAAAGGATAGCCCCCAAAAAACAAATCTTTACAAAAAACTGGGTGCATCTACATGTCACCTTACATTGCTGTAGCGATGTACTACATTGCCGTATGGCGTGCCACAGCGACATAGTGATCACGTGCGGCTACACGTGACCATCAGCTTCATTGCCATAGCAGTGTGCTCCCTTGGTATAGCACGCTGCTACGGTGACATAGTGATAAAAAATCTAACGCTGCGCTGCGCACAAGGTTCACTAACCACCCATACTGTACCATACTTCTTTAGTACTTCCAAAAGGAAGTACTAAAGCATGGCGATGTGTAGACACATCCATTTTGATGCAAATTTGAAAAAACTGTGGAGGTAACATACTCACTAATTGCTACTGCTACAGTTCTAAGGTACCAGTTTGGAAGGTAAACTACTACTAAAATATTGCCTAAAAATAAACTATTGAGAGTTACTGTAGCACAAAGATGTTCATTTAACTCTTACAGTTGTAATATCAGGCAACCATTATTGCTAAAATCTGTAACTTTTTTTTCAGACAAACAAGATAATGGACAACTCATCAACATTATAAGTGTGTGCTGAAGAGAAAAAGGCAGATAATTTGAGGGAGTTATTGGTTACATAAATACTTTGCATTCCTGTGGAGTTCAAATCTTAAATATATGACACCTCTTTTTCAGTACTTAATTCTGATGAATAGAGGATAACAGAAATAAAACTATTTGTGTACCAGGATATCAAAAAAGTGTTGGTTGTCTTTCACTTAAGTTTTATTGAAGAGAGACTTGCAGCCAAATTTCCCGTTCCTAGTAATTTCAGACTCAGAATATGCTGCAAGTAAAAAGCTTGATTTAGTTCCGGTTATGACACACTACAGGTGATAGTACCATCTTCAAACATCTTGTTTCTACAATTTAATGCAGAAGCAAGAGCCCCAGATAGGTGCCGAAAAATATCAGCAGCACAAAAGATTCTGAAATAATAAATATCGCTTATTTTGGGGAAAATTAGGTTGTAGAAAACACAATATATAAATCTATTCATTATCACTGATGATAATCTGACTTTATGAAACATTAATCTCAATTTTTAAAAAATCAGTTGCTTGATTGCAGCAAGTTTTCATCTGGCAATTGATGTTTATGGGGTTGATTTTTAGTATCTTGAGCAGCTCACAGCCGTTACAAAATTGTAAAAGGGGAATCCAGTCCTTTATCGTCTGATGCCAGATTTCAAGAAAGCCAAAAAGGAAATAATGTATAAAACACAAGTGCTTCCCTAATCTAGAATAATCTAAAATCCTACCCCACATTAAAGCCTATGGAGGCTAAGAATTACTACAGTATTACTATGAAAGAAGAAAAGCAGAGAATCCTCAAAAAGAAGGATGCAATTCTGTTTACTGGGACAACAAAAAGCTAGTTAATTAGTGCAGTCTAAACCAATCCCAAATTAAGTCAAAAAATCTACTCATGAGTACTATACAGTAGAACACCAAATCACTATTTCCCGTATGCTTATGAAAATGTGCAGCTGATCAGTAACTGTCCAATGTCACTATTAAATCTCCTTACTCCTGTAGGGATCCAAGTATTGCAAACCTGTTAATGTTAACTTCATTTTTTTTTTAGGGTTGAATTTACAGTTCTTTAGCTTATTTGTCTGGCTACATGAGCATGCTGTGGTGACAGTTATAGCACGGTTGCTGATAATTGCCCCCTCAGGGGAAACGTCTTTCTTTCTGAATCTATTAAATTACCTCTCTTCAGACCCAATGGTACTTCATCAACCTATGGGAATTTAGAAAGGTATATTTTTTTCCAAAGCCATTACACATAAGTTTCTGACCGAAAGGAGCAAGAACTCTCTGGGCATGCAATTAATTGGTATTCTAAATTTCTCTAATTTAGAATTGTAATTTACTGTTTTATCCAACATGTTGCCTGAAAAGCTGAGTCAAAACTCACAGTTAATATTATTGGAGGACCAAAGGCTGGATTCAAAACAGGACTTAGGTAGCCAAATTCTGTTAAAGTTCTGTTTTAGGCAGGTAAATCTAAAATTATAATCCAAAAGAACTCTTGCTCAGCACTGCCTAATGCTGGAATTACATGAACCACAACAGACCAATGATTCTCAATCAAGGTGCTGGGGTATCCTGCCTGATCTGCTGAAGGGTGCTGCGAGGTGCAGAGAGATAAGCAGATAAACTAAGTTGATAAAGCCAGGTTCAGGCTTGTCCTTGCCTAGATTACCTGCCACCCCTACACCCCAGCCCCTGTATAAGGAGGTAAGAAGGAAATATATACATTTGTTTTTAAAGTCGGGTGCCACTCAGCCCACAAATTATTGGAAGGGTGCCTCAAGTCCAAAAAGGTTGAGAACTACTGTGCTAGACATTTTGAAAGCTCCCTGAAATGTCTATATATTCAAGAACTGCCCCAATCTGAGCAGCCAGGTACCTACCTCCCACCTGAGCTCCAATGAGATGCAAATACTAGGTAGAGCAGTATACATGAATCCCCCAAGGGCTCCAATTAAGCAGATATGCTCCGAGTTTGACTAAAACGAATCAGTAAGATAACCCCCAACCCCGCCATCAAAGCCATCTTGCTTCTAAAATGGAGCTGTCAAATGTGGTAGCAGCAGCCATAATAATGCTACCTATCTTTAACTATATGACCCAATGGCTGAGCACTTATCGAGTAAGTGGAAGATCTAGGTTAACTGTCCCCACAGCCCCAGGGAATTCAAACCTGCATTTCCCACTTCAGGTGAGAGCTGTGAGTTTGAAAGTCTTGGAGGGCCTGGATCCAGATCCCCCATTTTTTGACATATGTTCTAGCCACAAGGTTACTAAATAAAAGATGGGCATCACCAATGCCTCCCCCCCACACCTGTTTTAAGAAAAAAGTAACACACTCTTTCAAGACTAATTACAAGTGCCTATCCTCTGGAAAGAATTCTGGGCTCTGGATCCTGTCTAAACACAGGCATTTGCCATCTTGATTTAGGCATCTAAGCCCTGGAGAAAGGCTGGATATTTAGGAATTTACTGGATTTAACTGCTCAGCATGTGGCTTTTCTCACTCGTCTTTCAGAAACACCTAACTCCCCATGTACTGTACATGTTCTTACATACCTCAGCAGTTGATGTTTGGGTTCCATGCCTGTAAGTAGACACCTAAAAATGTGCCTACTATTTAGGTACCACAATGGGGGTTTTTTGGTCTCAAGCCCTAACTGAACACTGACAGCACATATTTGTATGCGTTTCAAGAAAAGGAAGGGAACAGAATGAAGCTGACATACATAGAAAGACAGGATTTTAAAAAACTAAAAAGGCTTAACAGAATAGGTTACCCTTCTTTCTTTTAAAATGTACTGCGTTCACTGATCCAGCCCAGCTTTAGAACAAGACAGGATCACTTTTAGCCTAAATACATATGCAAAAGTCTACTGGACAAAAATTACCATAACATACCAAACAGAGAAGGTAACTCAACTGATTCATGCTAGTGTTTAAACAAAAATGTTTCTTGACAGGCAACACATTGAAACAAAGCTGCAAAGCAAGTGCTGAATGTGTGTGTATACTTTCTCCAGTTATTGACCTATCCCCACTTCAGTACTCAATGAAATGAAATATAGCACAGTTCTATTTGCTACCTTGTGTACAGCTTTAAATGTTAAAAATTTAACACTGGAAACCGCTTACTTTGGTTCACTACTGACCCAATAAAAGGTGCAGATTAAAAAGACATAATTACCTCTTTTCATATACCTCCAAATTGATCTTATGTTTGGAGAATTCTTCATACTCAGCATGAGAGGAGAGGAATGCTTTGCCATGATTTCAAATTCTAGGTTCCCGAAGATGCCAGAAATAGAAATGGTATTTTTATTCTCTTGATATCTATTATCTTTACTATATATAAAAGCATGTATTATAATGATTTAATTGCTGGTAAGAATTTTGGCTCCAAACAGCTTAAGATCAGATAAAAATAAGACTTGACAACAATCAATGACAAAAATAGACAATGTCAATTTGTTTTCAAATTTCCCATAAAAGTCAGAAAATGGGGAATATGATGAAATAAAATGTATAACAACAGGCAATATGGTAAACATATTTTATTATGAGATGGCATACACAGAGTGAAATGTATATTCTCCTCGTCTTTGTTGTCCTTGGATATGAAGCAGCAGAATGTAGAGATTAACATGAAAGGGGTAACACAAAACATTCTTAATACATTTCTATATAAAAAGATGGGGACATGGCACAAAACAATCCATTGCATACAGTGGGTTTGCACTAGATGTGACTGCATTTTTTTGACTGTAAACAATCTACAAGGAGAGGTGTTCATATTTTAGCAACTTGCAACTAATAGTTTTTCACTACGCTTTTTCCCGCCCCCCCCATTTTCCAGGAATGTTCTACTTGCCATTTCCAGGCCTTATGCCACGTGATGGCTGGTGAAGGTTGTCATGCAGTGATCTCTAATAGGGTTTTACATTTTCTACTTCACCCATTTCTAATGTGACTATTTACATTTTGCTAATAATTTACATATAAAACCCTCTTATGCTGACTTTGACCCCATCCAATAGCTTTTGGATTTACTGTTCAATGTTTCATGTGAATTAAATACGGTTTTAAAAAGTTTCCTGCTGCACAGTATGTAGTAGTCTCTCCTGATTACAATAAGGGACAGGACCCTTACTGCATTATATAGGGGAAATAATGGGAGAGATGTTTAATACTACAATTCTTTTTTTTTTTTTCCAAAGGAGCAGCTAACAATAGTTACTTATATACTCATACACCTCAAGCACATCATGCATTCTATGATCAAGCTCCAACTCTCTAAGCATGTATGTTGGCAAATGTTTTACCATTAGGCTACAAACAGCAGTGGAGATTAAATGTCTTTCAATGCTAAAATTTCCACTTTTTATAGGAAGGCAAAATATATAGATGTATAAGTCCTTGTTCTTAAAGTTATATGGACAAAAGAATGACAGTCCTGTGAACAAAAAGTAAAAAGGTGCATTTTTACTATAGGGTCTATTAACGACAAAAAGAGAAAAAAAAAATCAAACTATGTTGCAAGAGTATTTTTTCCAATAAGATAGCACAATGGGATGGAGGTTTTCACGTATAGTCACACTTTAAACTCTCAGCTCATTCTCTAAATCTTCTTAACTTCCTAAACAAGCCAATTACTTCTGCTTCACTGAGTCAAAGCTGAATCACGACACCAGTAATTTCCACATCTAACTGTTTGAATCACAGGACTGACTTCATAGTAGATTTAGACAGATGGGGAAGCCATGTTCTGCACTTCCTTATCTAAGCAGATAAAATACAAAAAATATTAACAACACACACTGCTTTTGTGATTAAGTGTGCACACATTCAAGTTTGTCCCAGTGTAAGGGTCTTTCTTTTAAAGCTGGAATTGTGCTCGTTGAAGTTTCTAAAACATGCACATGAGGGTTATACTGAAAAAGGCAGGGCTTAAATTAACACTGTTGAAGAGGTGGTTTCTAATATTATCAGTACTTCAAGGAGAAAATAAGTACAAGTTGGTATTTCCTTACAGGGAAATTTAATGAAAAAACTATTTGTAACCAAGACAACTGCCCTTAATTAAACAGTGCTACAGGGAAATAATGTACAAAAACAAAAATAATCAGTGCTAGAATTACTCAGAAGCAGCTGCACGAGATTTCTGACAGCCTAAAAATAATGGGCTATCTTTTTACAAGAAAAAATTCTGATCTTCAGAAGCAAATCTTGTTTTTTTCGATTTCTGCATTATCATCCTTAAACATACATTCAGGTAATTTGGTCAACACATTACAGGCCAAATTCACCAATGGCATAAAAATGGATGCAACTTCACTGTTTTCAGTGGAGCTGGTTGTAACGCCAGCACTGAGTTTGACCCATTGCAAATAAGGAAGAAATCAAGACATTTTCTCCCATCTGGGTGCCTCATTTAGGATGCTTCCCATTAGCAAAATTTGTAGTGATCTAATATAGATTATAAAGTAATAATAGCCCATGGGTCACATCCACAACTTGGAGCTACACAGCTATAACCATGCCAATGATTATAAAAATGTAATGTCTGCTCCAGAAAGGAATGCCACACAAGAACAGTAAAAAAGCTCAAAGTCTGTAACATGTTTGGCTGCTGATTTTGAACTGGTTTCCCAAATAGAATTGTCAAGAGAAACCATTAAATACTCTAGAATCATTTCATCACTACAGTCTGTCCTTCATGAAAAAAGGGATTATATCCAATACTTTCCATTTAAAGTCATACTAGTCGCTATGGATTTCAAAAGACGCAGTCAACTGACTAAACGGAAGTTATAGTAGAAATGCAAATGTATTCTAGTTTAACTGTCAGTAAACTATCCACATAATATAGCAAAAGTAAAACTATGTGACGTTCAAATTTTCAAAACTAAAGTAAACCAATGCAAATAGAAGATCCATCTCATCAAGAGCTGTGCAGTGAGCACAGCCAAAGTATCAAAAAAAAAAATAGAACCAAGTCAAGATTCTCAACCCTCTGAATTAGCACAGAAATTTTGGGATGCAACTGTTCTACCATCTTGCATTTTATATTAGAGACACTAATATACAAATGAAAACATACTGTAAATATCTTCTGCTGAAATGGAAAGTACTGAGCCAACTGCAGCACAAGCCTTCTCACAACCGCAGTTCTGCCTCTCAAATGATTCACTTCACTCTTACTTGCTAAAGGAGTAGGGATTTATCACACGAAGCATATGTAAGCATCCTTGCATAAGCGCCACATGAATATTTAAGCAAACACCTCCATTCTACAAGCCTACAGCAGTCAAAGTTACCTAACATCCCCACCACAAACAGGATTGTCTCACCTTCTGGTGCCCTCATCACTCTGCAACCTCACTTGGTTTTATTTATGCAGAATTTAATTACTCTTAGTGGAAGGCAGGCAACAAGAGAAAACAACAGCATGAGAAATAAAACTATTAGAGAAACTAGGATTAGACTGGCACATAATGAATCAAGTAGCTATGTGGGTATGGACATGTGGATGAGAAATGCCAAGGGCAGTAGCCAAGCAGTTGGCAAATTTTTAAGTCTGTGGGCCAGATTGACTCAGTTAGGGGTAGGCAAGTGGATAAGTGGGACCTACCCACCATTGCTTTTCCCTGTGGCAGAACGGGGAGAATGCCCATAGCTAGCACTTCTCCCTGCACAGGCATGGGGAAGTGACTGCTGCCAAAGCTCCCCACTGTCCAAGTCCTATATCCACAGGCTGGATCGAATGGCTTCACAGGTCAGCTCCAGCCTGTGAACCATAGGCTGCTGACCCCATGTTAGCCATTCAGAGCAAATATTTATAGTCGTCATTCAAAATGCAAAGTTGAAGGGATACGTACGTTAATAAAAAATACTGAGTTAATAGGATCTCTGTTATATAACAACCACTATATACCTTTGAGCCTTTGGCCTCTGATTTTATTTAGCCCAGAGCTGCTATGAACTTGACAAAACAGTACATAGGATCACATCTCCTCTTCTACTAAAGAAATCAGTAGAAGGAACTAAGGATGAGGTTTTTTGAGGACTGTGGTTATTCCCCACAGAACAATATTCCACATATACCAGATCAAGAGGAGGCAGAGCCATCTATATGGACCTCTGTCCACAGTCTGTAGTTCAAGTTGTCTAGATAAGGCTTATACAGTGGCATCTGGCCATCCTTTAAACAATCCACAACTGCAGAGATGTGGCTGCAGAAAGATAGTTTAAGTTAACGGTGTATCATTTTTGCTTGGAAATTTCCTCAGGAATGGTTAAGCAATCATATCTCCACTGGTTTGCTCTTATATTATTCCATTGTGGGATTTTAAGAAAGTAGGGGCAAGACAGAACCATGCTATGAAAAGGTAAGCAGAGACAACATGGATTACAAAGCTGAATACTTGTGTAATACAGTTATTACAGAATATACTCTAGAATTAATCAGAAGATCGACCTGGGTGAGATGGAATTCCTTAAAGAACAAATAATTTTGATGCATCTAATTCTCAGAGACTATGGATCTGTTTTTTTTTAGCATACAAGAAAATCTGTCCCAAAGCATCCAAAGAACTTATAACCAGGGACCTGCTGAAATTGTGATTTCCTGGACATCGAGAAATCTGTCATTGCCCACAAAATCCGCCAAAAAAAGAAAAAAGAAAAGAAAACTTACTGAAAATAAAATACTGGTTTCCCAGAGGGAGCCAGCAGTCTTCACAGCACTGTGGCATGGCTGCAAAGCCTGCTAGGGAGGGGAAGAGGTGCTGCTGCCGCCCACCTGAAAGGTAGCTCAAGAGGGCTGCTGCCCCTGCCCCTGACTGGCTAAGAAGGTTGCCTGTTATGTGGCCTGTCAGTGGTGAGAGGCGGGGCTGCATGACAGACAGCCCTCACAGCCAATCACTGGCAAGAGACAAGGCCATTGGGGCCCCTTGGCCAATCAGAGGTTGGGGGGGGGCATTGAGATCAGCCCCTGCATATGGCACCAGACCCCACAATCTCGCTACAAAATCAGCTAAAGAACAACAAAAACAAATTTCTGTTGAATACTCAAATACAAATATTTTGCCATTTATGGAATAATTACTATATATAAAAATCTTAACTATAGTGTACAAATAAAGGCATCTCTACTATGGGGAAAAAACAGAACTATAAAAAGCCAAAGCAATTCAGGATTTAGTTTTCCCCCTCAAACCAGAGCGCCAGGAGGCAAATTACAACACATACATACAAAAGGTATTTGGAGTATACTCCCTCACTTCAAAAAATGCATTAGGAAAAATGCTGCCTGTTTTTGTTATGTGCACAAACAAAATGAAGCTCCATTTTGATTTGAATTTGTCTACCTCCATCAGATTAAATGCCCTAGATTATATGATACTGGAGGAATTGAGAGATGTGTATTTTGTACTACTTTCCCCCCTAATGACATGCTTTTTGTTCTCTGAAATAGCTTTCTGTTTAAAAATGAAATGTAAATGAATTTATTACCTTACCCACACTGATGGCACTAATAAGGAAACGTGTTTTTCATTTAATTTTCCTAATATCTTAACATCATATTTTTAATGATGGGAGCTGAGGTATCTTAAACCTTCCACAATGAAATAGCTACAAAACAGTTTATAGACAGTAACAAAATTTCAAAATATTTATAAAAAAAACAGGAAGAATAATGCAACTATTCAACCATGTACTCAGTTACAGGAAAACTCAAATACTGAACTATACTTAAATGGAATAGTTGTTTTGACACTATTTTAAAGTTGCATTGCAAAAACCAAATCTATAATCTTAGAGGTCTGAAGGTTTTCTAAATAATATAAAAATATCCCTAAAGTTATTAGACAGTTAAAGGAAGGAATAAAAATCCCTGAGTAAGCCAAAGACAACTGATATGTATGGCCTCAGAAAACAGACTAGTTTTAAGGCAGCTGCCAACTTGCAGATACAACTAAATAATAGGGATATGTCATATAGAATACAATAGTGATATAATACATAGATTTTCTTGTCACTGCCTTACCTTATAAATTTGCAACTCTTAAGAAAGGTACTATTTCCATAGTCGTTGCTGGGTCAGTGTACCCCTTCAATCAAATGGAAAAAATAAATTAAGAGATGCTGTGGGACTATTATGGCTACTTTAACATGCTTGTACACAGTGTTTCGGCAAGACAAAAAAGCAGGCAGAGTGAAGCCTACAAACATGCACGTGCTAGTTAACTGTGGTAATCTGACATTCGTGTTGCCAGGTAAACAAATCCCACAAGTTTCTTTCACCAAGGCTCTGAAGTCAAGATATGTACTATAGGATTCACTGAGAACTACTGTACTGCAGGAATTAATACTGATCATTTAACTGCCACAGCTGTATACAGGTTTCAGGAGGTTTTTAAAGGACATGGGTGCGAAATACTTACTTTACAATAATATGTTGTACTCATGTGCAACTTAAAAAACCCTAAACAGCTTAAAGGAGATTAGAGAAAACACATATTTACAAACTTCTGATTACATTTACTTGATGTGTTTTTTAAAGCAATCTTATTGTTTTCTTTTGTTAAAGACCCACCAGGACTTTATAACCTCCTTTGCTGTCCTCCCCTTACCCCAAGATCAGGCATTATACTTGCATTAAATTTTCCTTCTCTTAATTTTTTTTAAACTTTAGGATGTTTGCGTAACAGGAAAATAGTGGGATTTTTTTTTAGTTCAAAGTGTTCTCAGTAACTTAATTACACTGTTACGATTTTGACTTTTTTCACAGTTCAACAATCACAGTTATACGATTCTAAGCTGGGACTGAACAGCGTGGATAGCTAAGCTCTTCAAACAAAGATATTGTCATCACAGTATAATATCAAAATAGAGAGAGACCAAGAAAGAAGAAACACTGAAAGCATGGAGTACAAGTAACATGGCCTCTAAATGACTCGTTCCTCTCCATGTCTCTAGTTCTATTCCCTAGCCTCCCCCCTATTCCTTTAAAGATTTGATTAGACTATTTAAAAACATAAGGCATATAACCTTTTAGATATTAAAATTTCAGACTGAATTTTTACCTGGTTGTTAGTGTGTAGTATTTGGTACATGCCAAAAAACAACAGAAGGTGTATGTTTCTAGCTCCATCATGAACACAAGTTCCCATGGTCTCACTGTCCATCCCAGCCTATTATGTGTCCAAAGACAGAATGGGACAGAGACACTTGTCTCATTACCATGGAGAGCTATTTCTTTCTTTGTTAAAGAAAAAGTTAAAACAATGTACTCTCCTACAGAATGACTTCCCCCACCCCAAATCATAGTACATACTCTTAACATAATATAAATACTTAAACAATAATCATTGACATGGTTCTAATCATTTTACTTTTGAGGCACTGATATTTTGGCAGTGGCAATCCTTGCCACGCAGGTCATTAAACTCCCTAGTCAAAAGGTAAAATCAACCCATAAGATAATCAGCTATTATATTTCGGCACGTGACTTTGCATGTTGGTATGCTGGACAAAACACTGTGAGATGAAAGATATTTACAGAATTAGTTTCTAACACAAGAACTAGAATGTTCAGTGTACAGTAAAAGTCCAAACACCTCTAGAAGTTCTTCTGAAAGGCCTAACCCAAACATAAAAGGAACACATTACAAATGAAATGCTTTCTTCACAGGCCAATCAGTAAAGTTGTGGCTACAATACAGACTCTGATTGTCTAGGTAAGAAACATAAAACTAAAAACTTAAAAAAATCAAAAGAGAGAGAGACCAAGATAAAAATAAACAACAACAAACATTTAAGCAGCAGGCCCCTCTTATTCAAAGCATACAAGAGCAAGGGGGCCTTCTGGTCTGCAGTAGTGTACTGTGTTAAGGGAAGAAGGCAGAAGATCCCTGTTCTTTTCATCAAGGGCGGTGACCCTTCGAAGGTGTTACCCAGCACTGTATTGCTTTGTTGCACAAGTCTTGCATGGACTTTGCAGGACCAGTTCAGTTTGGGTAAGGCCCGCTCTTACCAGGGCATTCCTGTCTCTGACCTTTTCCTCTGCTTTTTGCAAAGGCAATAGATAGGGAAAACAAATAAACCTGCCAAGAAAAAACAAAACAAACAAGTTAAAAACAAACCAACAAACAAATAAAGCTATAGTAAATTGTATGTGCACATATGCTGAATCTAGTGTCCACAACAGTATTCAAATATTGCTTCACAAATTTCTGTGAACTTTGCCTAGGAAAGATATTTGGACAAGGATGGAAGATACTGTGGTGCAGCAAATTCTCTTTAGTCACTAACTACTATACAGTTTCACTCCTCTCTTTTTTTTTTTTTTCAGTTTCTGGGTCTCCTCAAAAGGATTATCCTCATTAATATTTGTGAAGCACTCAGATCATTACATAGAAAATTCTCCAAAAAGTGACATTATTCAGT
The DNA here is from genome assembly GCF_001723895.1 of Crocodylus porosus. Lineage (NCBI taxonomy): Eukaryota > Metazoa > Chordata > Crocodylia > Crocodylidae > Crocodylus > Crocodylus porosus. The sequence goes on along the minus strand of NW_017728918.1, from coordinate 101,057,810 downwards.
GTCCTTCACTTATGTCTTGTCTAGACTAGTCATTAAGTTGGATGTTAGCATCTGTAAACCAATGTATTAAAGCGCACAGATACATTTATTTTAGCAGATGCTATGTTAGCCGAGTTAAAAGTCTAGGATTCCCCGTAGGTTTTAACATGACCAGTTTAGCATGTTTGAAAGATTCCTTGTCTTTAACACACATACGCTAATATCATACTTTTTAGCCCATTTCAGGCAAAACCTTATATTATTCTTAAGTTGTTCTGTAAAAGTAAAGTGTTTTTTACCACAATCAAGTTTGTTATAGTGAAAAAATAGTTTTTAGAAGAGAAGTTTAGCTTCCAAATTGAAATGGTGGTGCCCTGAGGTTTCCTTCATGAATGCTGGTAAGAAGGCTGAGGACTTGTTTTTCAGAGATTGGTGTTCTAACATACTATTACAAAAAACTACTCAAGGCATTACCTTTACTTTGATAAATATCATAAAGAACTGTCAAATACAGATGGTGAAATTATGTCTATTGAATGGTTCACAACCCCTATGAAAATGACTTTTACAGCTAAGTTGGCAGCAGATGTTGCTATAATTACTGCAATTTCAGAGATTTACTATAAATAATCAATATGTCTTTGAAACTGCACAATATTGCTCTTTATGATCACCTCAGTAATCTGATCACAGCCTACTCTACAATTTAAAATTTTGCCATGGTATATCATGTTATAACACAGCAGAACCCTGCCAGCACTAGAGCATGTCTATAAATGCCCATACAGTCAGTTCCACTGGTAAGCACTGCTTCTATTAGTACAATGTCTTTCACCTTTGGGGATATTCTTACTATATAGGGCAGAGTGCAGCTCTGCAAGTATAGCTGCCTCTTGCAGAAGTGCTTTGACAGTACAGCATGCTAACATCTCCATATGAAGAAAAGTCTCCTGAGCCTGAACATAGTTTTAATGTGCTTAACGCAAACCAGGATTAAGCAACAACAATATAAGCAGTTTTAAATCAATAATGGAGTCATCACAAAAAAGGTTTTTACTGCCAGTCGTATAGTCAAAGTGACTAAACTTCTCTAGTGCAGACAGACTTTGAGTGTTCTTGACTTATTCTTTGTAAAAATAGCTGGTTAACATCAACCTTCCACATGACAAAATAGCTATCGTATTTTAGGCGTTACATTATATGCAGTTCTTACCTATTACAATAGCTATGGCTCCCAGTGCCAGTCCCAAAACCAGTATTAGGGGTGTAATAAGCAACTTTCCAGCTGAAAAACAAAAATAAATGAGTGTTACCATGGACCATTGTAACCTTTTTAGACTCAAGGCATCCCTCAGAAAACGCCAGCTTTAGCTTTCTCTCATTTCTTGACTATGGACAAATAACAGAGCAATTCTTCTGCTGCAAAGAACTCATTAAGACCACAATGAGCAAAATATTTTTTACACTATGGACTCCTATTTAAAATCTTTGGGTTTATCTTATGAATTACATGTAGGATGGGGCACCCCAGTTAAGAGTTGCTACCACAGACTCGCTGAGCCAGAAAGGACCTCAAGGGTCACCTCATCCAATCCCCAATATTATTTAATCTTTCCAGCCACCCACAAAATACTTGAAAAGTGCTCCACGCCACTGAGTGTGGTCACCTACATTGATAGGCAACCACATGCCCAAAATGATCCAAATAACCATCTAATCTGTCCCTCTTTGTACATCATAGCCACAAAGCATCCTATAAAAAAATCCTATAGCATGTCACAGACCAAGAGTAACAGGGGACAAAAATGTAAGCAAGGCTCAGGATACTGCAATGGCAGGGAACTTAGGTTAAAGTATATTCAGATGATCCTAGGAATGGGAAAATATTGCAAGCTACACAAGAAGGCGAAAAGTCATAGTGGTCCTTGTCAATCTGTTCTGGGGGAAAATTCCTTTCTGATCTCTCTGGTCCAGTTATCTGTTTGAATCTGAGCACTGGAACAAGACTCAAGCCAGGCACCAAAGAGGTTTCTAAGTACTGAAGGTCCATCAGCAAACTGCACTCAATGTCCAATGTGTCAAAGCATTAAAGCTAGCTGAGTTAGGTTTATGTAACACTGACCATTCACTGAAGTAAGGAATGTGGTATAGACACACTGAAAGATGGAAAAGACTAAAGGTACTTAATACTTCTTATAATATTGACTAACAGCTTCATCATTCTTTGTACCATGAAGATTTGGATTCCATCCAAGCTACAACTGAACAGAGATTGGAATTCAGTTAAATATATGAAAACAGCATTTTATAACCGTTTCCTAAAAGACTGTCAGAGAACATATACCACTTGATTTTCTTTTTAAATCAATTTACATTATTTTAACAAAGTAAATTTAGGTCTCAATATAGTTTGTGAATGTTCACATCTACTTTTAAAACAGGTTTATTTCAGAAAGGAGTTGTTCCAAAAATTATTTTAATGCACAGTAACTTTTTTCTCATTTCCTTAAATAAGAACATAGTAAATAACATGCTGGGTCAAGTCAGCGGTCCATGTGGCTCAGCACCCTGTCTCCAATAGTAGCATAAGTGGCCAACCTGCTGCGCATGTGCCACAAATGGACCACAAGTGAAGTTACTTTTTGGCACATGGCAGATCAGGCAGGGGGTGGAATGAAGAATAAAGGAGAGAACCAAGTGGCAGAAGCTGGTGAGAAGCAGACCAGCAGGCTGAGGCAAGGATAAGCAGCAGATTTGGGATGGGGTGAGAGGCTAAGTTGGATTGGGCTGGGATCAAGGCAGTAGGTGGAGAGAGTGAGAAGTAGAAGACTGACCAGGTGAGAAGCAAAGTGGGATGGGGAGAGTTGAGGTGCAGGGAGGGGATGAAAGGCAGAGAAGCAGGACCTGGCTAGGAGCTAAGCAGTAGATGAGGGAGGGAATAAGATCGCTCATGCAAGAACATCCAACGAGACCTTTTCTTAATTTACTCTTAAGATCTGTTTCTTCTACAAAGCAAATAAAGCCACATAGTTGTACACAGGTTTTGTAGTTTATTTAACTTTCAGTTTTCCACAACATTTAGCAACTCTGTAATAAAGGACACAACAGTGCATGGGCAGATCCAAGATATACTAAAGGGAGTGTGGCATACTGCCCCTTGAACCACTGGGAATAAAGGCAAGGCATGGCTTGAATGACTTGGAAAGCCAGGCAGGGAGCACGTGCATGATGAAGGGATAAACCTGGCCCCACCAGCACTGCTGCTGCTGTCCCCAGCTGACCTCAGTAGGGGGCTCAGAAGCTGACTGTGGATGTGCAGGGGCTGAGGCTGCTCATTCCCTCCATCCCACTCCAGTCAGGGGGTGTGGGTAGTTGCATGGGTTGCCAGGCTCAGACAGTGACAGCAGCTACAGCATGCAGGTTTCTCCTTCCAGCCCCTGCTTCCTCCTCACCTCTTCTCCTATTAGCCAGGAGCAGGCACTGGAAGAAGGAATCTGCATGCCATTGCCCTCAGCTGAGCTAGGCTCTCCACGCAGCTACTTCCTGCACTGTGGGGTAGGAGCAGGTCAGGAGCAGCCTAGGTTAGCTGGAGCAATGGAAGAGATGTGTGTGTCCACACCATTGAATTTGCCCCTTGGATCTGCCCCTGCTACAAATGTCTCCTTAATCTCAATGCTTTTAAAACAGTAACTGAGACCAGATTTTTCATTAATTTCTTCTTTATGATCTCATGAAACATCCATTTCTTTTTTATCCTCCTGTGAACTTCCACAGATATTCCTCATAGGTCTGTGGAAGACTCAAAGGTTTAGCAGACTCTCTAGTCAAATTTTATTCCTCTAAATTGATGCAACATCCCTAAGTTCCTTTAACTCCAGAGAAACAAACAGGAACAGTTATGTTTGCTGAATTGGTGAGCTAAATGATGAACAGCCAGTGGTGTCTGCTAAGTTAGGTTTTCTGCATCTGTCCTCATTGCATTATTATTTATACCTGTGCCTTAACTGGATGCATGGGGTGAGGAGGTTTCAAAAAGCACTTTCCATTCCCTGTCTTGTTTCACCTGTGAGCACAAACTGCTCTTTGAAATTCAGAGACTGATCCATATTTCCCTACAGAGAGGCAAAGGAAAGCAGGGCAATGGCTGGCTAAGGAGAAACCACAGCTGTGATATGCTTAAATTTTCAAATAATTACAGCATGTATATGCAGTTCCATGGTTTTTAAAGGGGAGATACGGGAGCAACAACTGGTGCTACAAGGGTGGCTTCACCCCTGCTCTCAGCCTCCCCCCCAGGGTAGGTAGACCATACTGTGGGAACAGTATCTGGGCATTTTTTATGTTTTTAAGTCCTTGAGACAGGTAATAATCCTTCCTCCTCACTTTTGGCACCCTCTCCCTCCCCCTCTATGTTCAAAGTCATTGCCCCTGCCCTTCCATTCCCCCACTCTCTACTTCTGCCTCTGGGCTCAGAGACCTACTTATCATGAATGCTGTCCTAGCTGCTGCTGCTGGGGACAGCAGCGGGGGTGGGGACAGGGATGTACTCTTGCTGGGGAACAACTAGGGGAGTGGGCAGGGGCAGGGGGCAAAATCTGCCTGCCAGCACTAACGTTTGGAGCTGAACCCAGCTCCACCTACAGCCTGGCTGGAGCAGGGAAGAGCAGCTTTGCAGTTCCCTTGCCCCCAGGTCAGCCAGGGAGAGTGGCAGGGCCAGGCAGGGGAGCAGGGAAGAATAGGAGTGGAAGGAAGCTACTGCTGAGCACAGAGGAGAAGGGAGCAGGTGCTGAGAGTCAGAGGAGTGGTGGATTCATATCTACTTAGGGGCTTAAAAGTCCCTGGCTGCTGCTCCAGCAGCATTATCTGAAAGGGAGGTGTGAATGTGCCACTGTGACCCCCCCTTACTTCCCCTACCTTATACCACTATGTTTCTCCAGCAACTGCTCCAATTACTTTGCGTATCTCCTGAAAGGATGGGGGGTTTCTCTCTCCATCCACTTTCCCTGATGTTCCTGACTTGTCATACAGCTGGTGCTTCTCAACGCTGGTCACATCTTTTGCCAAGGTCTTTTCATAAGAATTTGACCCCCTGCTCCAGAGATGTGCAGTTGCTGGGAATGGTTGTTTCTTGCTCAGAATATTCATTAGACAATCCTGAGAGAAGAGCCTATTTGCTTTATTTTCCTGCTCATAGTTAGCTTTTCTGGTCTTTGAAACCATGAAAGCCCAAGACAAATCTTGAATTCCACAAAGCTTCGCCATTTATAACATTCCAGAACTTGCACATCTGGTGTTGGGGATACACACTCTAAAGGTATATTAACTGCATTATTAAATTTGTAGCAGATATGCAGTAATGTTAATTTTCAGTTATTATGTAAGGAGTTTGTCTCAAAGCAGCAGCCATTTTTTAGAACTTTAGTGGTCTCAACGCCCATTTTAATATATTCCCTCTAGAACATGGGTATCAAATTAATTTGGACCCATGGGCTGCAGATCCAGTCTGTATACTAGATTGGGCTCAAAGACTGTCCCCACAGCTGCAGCTAGCACATGCCTCGAACCATCTCTGCATGTTGTGTGCAGTATGAATGCTGTATGCAGTACATGTGGCATGTGGGGTTCAGGGCCAGTATGTATGTGTGGCCAGTTCAAAACTCACAGGTAGCACCCAGGACAGATGATAAAGATCCAGCCCATGAGCCATATTTTTGACACCCTGCTCTAGAATTATCAGAGTTCCTACTTTTTAGTGGTCACTAATGATTTATAAACTGTACAAACAGAATAAAGCAGTGGTTATTCACCCATGGCATGGTCAACATCTGTGCATGCCATGTGGCAGATCAGAGAGGAAGGAGATCAGAGTAACACTTGAGGGTGGAGTGTAGGGCTTAGGTGGTAGTACGCCTGCCAAAGTTTGGCTACCACTGCTTTAGATGGGGAATGTATGAACAAGGTACGCAAGTAATCTCTCCTTTGTTCAATATCCTCCCTGGCATCTGCTTATCATTGATAGAAGAGCTAGAGGATACATCCCTGACTGCTCTGTTTTTGTGCTCCTCATCTCCCTCATCTATTTTTCTCTCAGCTTGGATCCTAAATTTTTTGGTGCAAGGGCATCTTTTTGTTTTGTGTTTGTACAGGGCCTGCCAAAATAGGGTTCTGGTTCAAAATGAGCAGCCCAAGGATCTATGATAATAAAATTAATCCTTTGCCAGGTCATATCTTTCCTACTTAACGCATTTGTGAAATTTAAGCTCATCGGCCACATCCAGACGAGTGCGCCTGTGCAGTATTCAAGTGTATTTCATGATACAAGGTAGCAGCACAGGTGTTTTTTTTGACCCCGGGAGATCCCAGGGGTGGTGCATGTAGAGACAGCGAATGCCACCTAAAATAGTAGCCTGCCTGGCCAGAGCCATTGTCTGGCTGCCAGCCAGGCTCTGATCTGCAGGATCGCTGTTGCTGCAGTCCCAGGAAGCCCCCAGATAAGGCTGCTGGGGCCAGCACAGTGCCCCAGAACCCTCCCCTTCCCTACCCAAGGTAACCTGCCATATGTCAGAGAGCACGTGATACAGGTGTTCCCTAGAGACACGTAGCAGTGGCACAAGGTGCTTCTTGACCCTGGGGAAACAAACATCCACACTCGTATGGATGCAGCCATCAAGCACAAGAAGGATCAATTCATTAACAATTGTAAATATTTACTAACATCTCACAGTGCATCTATATGGCACACTTAGCATACTTGGCAGCAGCAAGCTCAAACACCTGCACTGTTCCATATATACCACCTCCCAACCTGGAAGCAATGTAGCCGTGTTCACATGGTGCTAGGGGCAGACCAACAAGTGCTAAACAAAACTATGCAGTTTCCAACTTAGGATGCTAACACACACATAATAGTGCCGGTGCCTGGCATGGTAATTTTGCAATGTAGACATGCCCTTAATGGTTTTTTCTTCAAAGTGACAGAGCTGGTACTCTGAATAAACTGCTATGTGCTGAGGAATCTGTTTATTCCTCAAGAAATCTTTTACTTTGCACAGTTAATTTTACTAAAGAAACAGTAAGGGCAGGGGTCAGCAGTGCACAGTCTGTGGACTGGATCTGGCCCACAAAGGGATTGGATCAAGGACTAAGGTCCTACTTGGGTTCACATTTTACCAAGGACGTACCGATTCCCCAGATGTTTAATCTGGCCTGCTTTTTGCTAATGGTGAGCCAAATCACTTTCATTAACTCCAGCCAGCTGCTACAGCCCACAGAGGGCTGCTTTTACTCACTGCTGCCTCTGTGCCCTATTGGTGGAATAGCTGCAGGGGAATGGTGGCCTACCAAGTTGCAACCTGGGGCCTGTGTTCACAAAAGGTTGCCAGTCCCTGCCCAAGAGCATTTATTGCCCTATGAAGAATGACTGCTAAACTTGATGATTAACACTAGTGATGGAAACAGCCCTTTGAGTTCAAACCTCAATACATGTTTAACAACAGTGTTGCTACAGTGTTTGTATCCATGATGCATATCAATAGAAACAGACAAGTCTAAGCAGTCTCAAATAAATCATAACCTCAATCCCGATCTGGATTTAGTGGGAAAAAAAAAGAATAAAAATCAAACGAATATGAAGCCTTGTTATCAACTAGGGATTGCAAGATGCTTGGCCTCTGCACATAGTTGTCTAATAAGACTGGACACTGAGAAAATATACTGCTTTTTGCAATGCATAAACTGCATAAAAATATACATATTAACTGAATTAGGCACTCAGTTTTGGAGTTGCAGTAGAAATTGAAGACATTAGAATATATACCATTTCTCAATTGTAGAACTATGATAAAATGAACAGCTGTTTGTGGGTGTGAACAGAACAAATCTTTCTAGATTAAAAGGCAGTCAATGCATGCCAACTACTTCATGTGTCTGCTCTATTTTGTGGTAAGTGGAAGCAAAACCCAGGTAATACGGCATTTGTTTCATTTGCAAGTAAACTGCACCAGTTTAGATTTTAGCCTCCCCATTAATTTTGGATTATTTGTCCATTGATCCACACCCTTCGATGTAAGAACCTTCAATCCTTATAATTAGTTTTATGGTTTATGAGCTTGCACTGCTATGGAGCAAGTAACTAGTACTATATATAGCACAAGATTAACTGCTTAATTCACTTAAACATTCTCTAAATCCAGTTAAGTAGTTTAATAAATTTAAGAGATGTTCCCTTCTTCTCTCCCCTACCTCCTCCCCTCTTCCCATTGTTCAGAGTCTATGGGATTCACCATCCCAGATTTCCCCAACTTGAGTTCAGAATGCCCCAGTTTTGACAAATCAACCAGAGGATGGGATGAAATTTCTTTCACAGCATGTTAAGTGATCTTGACCTCACAAAAGCTTATGCTATATTATATTTGATTTAGTTAGTGTGTATGTATGAAGGTACATATCTACCTTGCATTCTACATGAACTTCTCAGCCCCTGTGAAGAGAAGGTACCAGTTCTTTATCTTACTGCATTTGCTGGATGCAGGGGACCAAGTCCCTTAAAAAACTTGCTGGCTGAGGGTAGGTACCTTTGCTCTAATTCCTTATATTTTTCAAGAGGAGTTATTAGTTTCATCTTTATGAGCTATGGTATGTTTTTATTCTTACTAGTCAATGTCATCATCCCTTTTTAGTACAGAAGGAACTATCATCATACGCAAAAGCTGTTTTTCCAAACTCAAACATTTGCTTCAAAGCAGCTATTATGCCAGCTCACCAAGTCTGCTGTGCAACTTTTCCTTTATTTTATTTATATATATTTTTATATACACACACACACACACACACACATTATATATATAAAAACTTAAAATCAGAATTGCAGGATACAAACATAACCAGGAAACTTTATATCATACCCTTAGTTATTTCCAAGACAATATCTTTGTTCAAAGACAAAGATTTTCCTCCCCAAAAAGATAGAGCACACAGTGAAATGCTGCTAGAGATATTTTAGTAACTTGGAACTTAAGGGGAGAAGGCACCATTCCTTCACCACAATGCTATATACTCAGTGTGTTCCAGCCCTAAGGACTAATGAGTGCCTACGGACGTACTCGTCACGGTTCTAATTGGAATGCTCCCGTATTGCCTAACTGTCATGTGTATTAAGCCCCCACGTTTCAAAATGGCTATGAGAACACTTTATCTAAACCTTATTGAATGAGCTTTAGACAAAGCATCCCATGGACATTTGGAAATGTGCAGGGGCTTAATACACGTGAGAATAAGCTGTTTCAATTAGAGCAACTGTCAGGGAACCACTTTAATTAAACACACCTCCTCCCCCAAGCATGCATATAGGCAGACAATATGTTTTACTATAGTGCAGACAGACAGGAATTCCCATTTTTTGCTACAGTAAGACTAATTTATACTATACTTCATACTTACCATGCTTCATTAGATATATTACTATAAGTTACACTACCTATCTTTTCTTTTATAACACACTTTATTTCCATTTAAGAAAGAGAGCAAGACTTAAAACAATTTTTTAGGTCGAGTATCTTAAAAGTTCTGGTGCTGCATGGAAAGATATGGATTAAAATTTACAAAATCCAACTCCCACATTTAAATTTGGTTGTAGACCATACCAAAAACCACTCTAAAATTATTTTCCAGTTCTGGTTCAGAGGCATTTAAAAGTTCCTAAGAACAGGCTCTCTGTCCCAAAGATGATCCAAATCTTATAAGAACATCTGATTAACAAAGATTTTCAATTAAGATGGCATGTTCCATTGGCTGAACTAAAACTCTGTTAAGAAATAACTCATTTTAAGAGGGCTTTTTCTTTTTCTTTGCTGTCAGGAGATAAACTCACAACAGATTAATACATCAAACTTTACTCTGCAGCAGATAACTGAATCTTGTCCTAATCTCATCTGCCAAGAGGACATTAGGTGCACTTATGAATCTTGAATCAGGTTCAAGTCATTCCGTTCTTTTCAGTTTTCAGCATGAAATTTGTTGATTTTTTTGTAGTATTTTATTAGTAAAAATCCTCTTTTGGTGCCAAGGTCATTAACAAAAACATTAAACAAGATTATGACCAAGACTAATTCTGAGAAATTCTACTAGTCACTTCCCTCTAGTGTGGTAGCTCACTTCTATGCAACATGCTATCAATCCTTTATCAAGCTCCTTAGATTTAAAGTTTTTGTGCTAATCCCCATCTTCTCCAGTGTAAAGAATTCCCCTCTATGCAATGTATCAAACAAGTCAGTTATGCATACTGCTTTGTTCTTGTTTTTTCTGGAGTTATGACAAATTATAGGAGTCGCAGATTCAGCACGTTATCATTTTCTTTTCCTTTTTTATCTTTTTCAAGTGCTTGATCTTGAATTAAAAAAAATATGGTAAGAGACATACATGGCTCAAAAGCAACCCACAGTACCAAAAGCATTAAGTCTGGTCCTTGTAATAGGGATGGGACCATTTATTTTGTTTGACACCTGAACCAAAGTCAGGGGAAGTTGTTTCAAAGTTTGAGCCTTTTCCTATTCCTGTAAGAGACAAATTTGAGTCGTCTGATTTTACAAAATGAAACCCAGGGTTTGGTCAGAAGATCTATTTTATACATTCTTTCAACCTAACCAGAGACAGAACAAAAAAAGCTTTCAGCATTCCCTTACAGTCAAGGATGAGGTCATTATGTGCATATTGACAACTTCACCTCTTTTTTAATATGGAATAATGCAAAGAAATTTCCTTTTTAAAGAGACAAAAGAACAAGGAAAATTGGTTAATATGCATGGTCATTAAACATTAAACACAGTCAGGGCGGCTAGGGTCTGGAACCAGCTTCCAAGAGAAGTGGCGCAGGCTTCTACCCTGGGGGTGTTTAAGAGGAGGTTAGATGAACATCTTGCTGGGGTCATTTGACCCCAGTACTCTTTCCTGCCATGGCAGGGGGTTGGACTAGGTGATCTACTTCATACTAGAAACTATGAAACTCACTGCCAAGCCCCCAAGAAAGCAGATAAAGTTCTGAAACACTTCTGGAAACTCAAATATCTCCTTCGTAAGTTATTCATTCATAACAGTTTTAGAGAGCTACTATACTTTCAGATCATACACATGCTTCCCCCCATTATTACCCCTCCAAAATAGGGGTGCTTCTGTTAAATGAGGAAGTTAATTTCCATTTTGGATTGAGACATGTGGACACAGTAATGGTTGCCAGAATCTACCATCCCTTCCCTTCCTAGGCTCAGGAAGACAGGCAAAAATCTACTGCTTAGGTCACTCACTCTGTCCTTGCAAATTCTACAGCTTAAGCTTTAACCCCATCAAAACCACAGCTGAATTGCCAGCAATTTTTGTGAATTCATGTTGTGGCATCTGGCTTTGGAAAAAATCTTTTTTCCTTCATTCTGCCAGTCCAAAACAAGCTACATGTCTTATTTGAGGGCATGTGGTGTGTGAGAAAATATGGTGTTTAAGGGCTAGTTCTCATCAATAGTACCTAGTAGGTATCCCTAGAAAATAAGAGGCCAAATTTATTTTAAAAACAATGCCCTCCTTCCCCCAACTCTTCTCCATCCAGAAACTATACAACTGGATTAAGGAAAATTTTGTTTTTAAAGACTATTCATATCAGCAAGAAAATATATAGTTGCAGTAACTTTCCAAATGGCTTATAGCAAAAAACTCAAACTCATTTGGCTCTACAGACCAAATGAGTTGCTCAAAATCAGTCCACAGGCTAGATCTAGAGTACAAAGTATGTCATCTGGCCCATGGGGATCGTCACAGGGCTGGTAATTTGCAGTGGCAGCATTAATTGCCACTGCTTCCAGAGCCAGACAGACACCACTCGTTCCACTCCCAGATTTTAGGCCTGCAGGTGACACAGCTCTGCACTCTGGATCTGGCCCACAGGGCCAAAAATTTGGTGATGGGGTGAGCATCAGCAGCATTAACTGCCAAGGCTTCAGAAACAAACAGTTAACAGTTCAACCTGCTCCCCACAACCAAGTTTCCAGCCCTGTGGACAGCTCCACTGGCCAGATCTGGCCCAGAAGCCATTATTTTTGACACTGTTGGGTTACAGCATTTTCTAGTGGAGCTTCTATATTGCTAGGTTCAGTACCCTGAGGAAAGGTGATGATTAAGGGACTGGAAGTGATTTAAGTACTTCAAGTCACAGCAAAAGAATACTTAGGTTATGGACAAATCTAAAACTTTACACTGCTTTAAAGGGAAAATGGAGCTACTGCTCTGGAGCAATGTAACCATCATGTTTTCAGGCTTCTCTAGCAATACATGTTAGCTAAAAATTTATTTAATTTAAGCCTGAATGAATTGGGGTTAAAATTGCAAAGATGTTAGTATATAACAGCTACATCATAACATTTCCAATTCCTATCCTTTTGTAATTTATATCATTGCTGCATCTTAAAGTGCGAGTATATGACACTTTTCTTTAAAGCATAATACTGGATTATTTAGCATTGGTGTGCAGTTTTACCAATTTCCTTGCTAGAGTAATGTGCTATTTAAAAAGCTGAATACCAGAGAACTCCATTAGCAAAGTAAAGAATGGTTGTCTGTAACCTTTTGATAAATTTAGCATTTGGAATCTTTTTATTTTCATTGCAGCATTATTTGGACAAGCCAATTTCATAATGAGTACTTTTTTGGCTATATTTTAGACCAATTCATATCAGTAAGACCAATTCTCTAATACATTAATGATTTTTATCGGTAATCACTTCATAACACAGCTCTCCACAAGATAGGTCATCCACTCACCACAGACAGAGCCTCGCACTAATCTCCTTAAATGCGGTCTCTCGGGGAGGCAGCGGTATTTGCATCCAAAGATACTGAGGTTTGACGCGTGATCTCCAAAGAAACGGAGCTGGCGGTATCTCTCCCCGCAACGGTAACAGAAATTAGTGTTACATTGTGAACAGGTCATGTGGTCACACCCTTCTGTTCGCTGGATGTGGATCTTTATGAGCAGAAGAAAAAAAGAAAGCGTTATTCTACCCCTCCTCAAAGAAAACATTATCAGGAACTACCCAATAATTAAATGGAACCAGCATTGGACAAAGACTCACCATGAGGAACTCACTGAATTACAAATATTTTGTTACCATCCTATCTTATTCTGTCAATAATGCAATTGGTCTGACTACCACTACACTGAAGTCCTAGAACTTGTTCATGGATCAGCAAACCAGAACATTTTAGTTCAATTTACTTCTAGAGCTTCAGTGGAGGCGTTCAGTCCTACTTACTCATCCCTCAGCCTTTTTTCATGTTAAACAAATCACTTTGCATCCCAGCCAAAACCCCTAGTTTTTTTTTCCTAATGAATCCAAACAAATATTTTAAATACTGAAACCCTGCCTATTCAAGCTACATGTACTAAATTCTTGCCTCTTCAACAGGGCAGGAGGGATGAGTGAAGGATTAAGTATTATTAGTCAAGTTATACTACATAAATACAATTACACAGCCAGATGGAAATCTTGCACAAAAAGTTAAGTAGAGCTGGGAGAAAACGTTTCCCTTCCAAGAACTTCTGAGCTTTCAGAAAGCTGCCTGTTCCACGTGGTACCCAACTATTTATAAATTTTATGCAGGAAACAAAGGGGGCAACCCACCCCAGCAAAGTATTTGCTTAAGATGTGGGAGGCCCAAGTACAAGTTCATGCTCTCCTTAGCACTGGGATACTGCCCATGCTGGAACTGCATATGAACACTTTCTGGTTTTGACTAGAATTTCATCTTGTACTGGAGCAACCTTTCCAGTAGATGCTTTATTAGAAATGGCACACTTGTGTAAAGGTTTCTAGCTTCAATAAATTGATATGATTTAAGTAAAAAGGAACAGTTAAAAACAACAACAAACCTCATTACAATTCTCAGTCCACCTGTTCAAGTCTCTACACCAGATTCAGTACAGGCAACCCTCACCATTCATGGGGGATACGTTCTCACATCCCCGCAAAAGGCAAAATCCATGAATAAGGGACTGCGTTCATGAACGCCATCTGCATTCATAAACTCAGCGCCTCCAGCGGCTGGGGGGGAGGGAGGCATGGCTGTTCTGGCAACGGTAGGAATGCGGTGGCAGGAGCACAACGGCGGTGGCAGGAGCCTGGCGGCAGGAGCCCGGCGGCAGGAAGTATAGAGCTCCTGAGGAGCTCCTTTAAGTGTATTTAAGAAGTGGGTTTAGCATTCACAAATATTTGAAACTATAAATGCCGAACCCACGAATAACGAGGGTTTCCTGTAGTTTTAAAAGTAGCTTTCCTCTGTATATCACAAAACAGGAAAACTGTCTATATAACTATGGCCTCCTTTTCAGAAATATCTAAACACTCACAAGTCTCATAAACATCAGTGATAACTAGAAAGCTTTACATTCAAACTACATTTATTGCTTTGCACTTACTGTGAGGAAACTGGAACTCTTCTTTCCACCTCCTGATGTAGTTACAGTTATCTTAAGTATTACTTTAAGAAGTGTGGTTTTTAAACTTAAAAAAAATTCAGGAAAATGGAAAGCAGAGTTGAACCTAGACAAACAGCTCTATTCAATTAAGCTATATTGAATTAAGGGCTGTTGGTTGTAGCTGTGTTGGTCTAAGGACATAGGCAGACCAGGCTGAATTAAGGCCACTCTGATTCTGAATGAGTTCTGAGTGAGTGTTCACCCTGGGTTTCAGTAACTTACCTTGAAATTAAATACTGATTAGCTTTTCTGACCATCTCTATGCAAACACATCCCGATACAAGTGCACAGGACTGTGGTTTTGGAGTTCTTGTTGTTAGCACCTGCCCCTGACTGTTGACCTCTCATGAAATTTTCTACCTTGAAAGTGGAGGTGACAGATCCAAGCCAACTTGGACCACAGTGACAAGCACCCTGATGCCTGCCACAATGGCTAAACATCCCCAGCTTTTTTCCATGTCCCCATCCCTAAGTACTATGAAGGCTACAAAAGCTCCACAAGGAAGCTACACACATTGAGTTTGTTGTCTAAAGCCCTGAAAAACCTAGAGCTGAAATCTGGCAAGAATACTTGTAAATATTTAATTTTAGCAAGTAAATTAACTGAACTTCTGTGTGAGAAATTGTGAGCAGCTGAGTACTGATCACACTGTTTTGTATACTCTATCCTTATCTTCCTTCAGAAATGTCTGTGTCTTCTTGCAGGCTATCCCTTATGCCTAGAGCTGCTTTCCAAGAACATCCTGCCGCCACCCATTACATTTAAAATCCCATCGCTTCAGCAGCTTTGCCTTGTTGGTGTCCCCCATCCTGAAAATATTTCATTAAAAGCAGAACAACCAAACCCCACAGAACAAACAGATTCTGTCATCAACAAAGCACTTGCTGTTGCCTGGATTTTAAACTGCATTTTGTATCCTTTCCCCCGCTTGGCTCTTTTTATAAGCAGCTTGATGTAGAAACCGTGTACAATGCAGTCAGTCACTACAGTTTGCATAGTGGATATACATAATAGCTCAGGTACCACCAGCAGCACAGTCATATCACCATGGATCTCAGCAGTCTGAAAAACCTGCCTTTGCTAAGATGTGTGCTATGGCTATGGCACTAATTGCAGCATCTGAGCTAACTTAGGTCTTACGTATTTAAAGCAAGCTCTTTCATGTCTACTCAAGATGCAGCAGCTAGACATTAAAATCTAGCCTACTTTTATAAAATTCCACTTACTAAATAGTGAAAACCACAATAACCAATTTCCTTTAAACTGCACATCAGCATCACTTTCTGCACCTGCCTACCCCGCCAGGCCCATCACTCTCCTTGACAACTTTTAATTTTTCCTCCTCCATTCTTTTAACAATTTTTCCCTGTGGTCAGAGCGTCATTTCTGAAACAGCAACAGCTCAGATCGCTGTCAATGGTGTTGCTACATCATCCAGAAGGATGTACTCAAAATCCTTATTAGAACCACTTTCTTCACAACCACTTCCAAACACCTGCACCTTAAATACAGAACAAATTATTAATTTTAAAATGCACAGTTTGCAGACCCGTTAGTCAAACTCATATCTCTCACACAACCATGTTCCCACTACGTTGCCAGTGTGTTTATGCATTCAGTTGGCAAACTTTAAAATCTGCCCCCAAATTCCAAAAATAAGAAAATATTAAGTTTTGCAATATAGTTCCTCAGTCAGGTAAGTTCAGAGTCAGATAAGCCTTCAGCTCAAAGGACTATTCTGTAGTTGCTCAGGGATGTAGGGGGGTAGTTAGGAAGGCCAAGGCAGAGATGGAACTGGGACTAGCTTCCCAGATTAAGGACAATAAGAAGTCCTTTTTTAAATACATA
>NW_017728918.1:101037595-101041367 GCF_001723895.1 Crocodylus porosus | reverse complement strand
GGGTCGTTTGACCCCAGTATTCTTTCCTGCCATGGCAGGGGGTCGGACTAGATAATCTGCTCAGGTCCCTTCTGACCCTAGAAACTATGAAACTATGAAACTTCCCAAAAAAATCTCAAGATACAAGGGAACAATGAGAGTAAAGCTTTTAATAATTTTCCTCAATATTAAACCAAACCACTGAAATTATACCTGAATGGACTCACAACAACCTACTTGCTTAACTTAGTTCTTCCTCATTCTCCTGTCCCATTGAGTGCAACAGTCTTCATTATTAGAAATTCAGCTGGTAGTGAACACCATCAGCTGTGCTCTCAAGAGCAAATCCTTTACTAGTTGTACCTGGTAAAGTTCTAAATTGTGTGCATCCTCAAATAGACAATTTTCAGAGGAAATTTATTTACTGTTCCTTTTAGTGGATTAAGTCACTTTGCAAAGCAGGCATATTTCAACCTTACCTATCCAAAGTACCATTTTATCAGGAACCATGACCTTGCTTTGGACATCTATCAGGACTGAATAAATTCAGTTAAATCAAAGAACTTCCATGTCATTCAGCTAGATCAAATGTGAACTATTTTTGGTTTTGTAGCTGGGCAACTATTAAATAGCTATCCAACTATTAAATAATTAAGGGGGACCTTGGTGGAAGAATGAATCTTTTGTAGTACTTCAACTGTGAAATGCATCTTCTTCGTTGTAGATAAAGATCTAATATACCTGTCCCTAGTTTCCAGACATTAGTCATTGAAGACAAACATGATACAGGTATTTGGAGTAAGTGGGTAAGAATAAAACCCACTAAACTGCAAAGTATGCCAGTGTCTCACACCAGGACGTATTAGCAGTAAAACAGAATAGCTTGAAGAACTCAGCGTTTGAGAGGTACTTAAGCAGACCCAACTTACATATTACCAAGAGCACATATGTAAATGTGGATTAAAACAATTTAATAAAATATGCTCATGAGAAAAAAAATTGTAAGTTCATAGGAAGGTATGGCTGGAAGGGACCACAAAGTCTTCTTGTCCAGCCCCTTGCTCAAGGCAAGATCATTACCCCTAACTAAACCACCCTTATGCAAGCGTCTGTTTAACCTGCTCTTGAAACTTTCCAGGGATAGAGATTTAGCAACTTCTCTAGGTAGCCTATTCCAATGCTTGACCACCCCAATAGTCATAAAGTTCCTTCTAACCTCTGACTTACATTTCTTTTGCTGCAGTTTGACACCATTGCTTCTAGTCCCGTCTCTTACAGAGAAAAGCTCATCTCCATTCTCATTATACTTGTCCATCAGGTATTGGAAGACTTATCAAATCCCCTCTCCTCCTGGTGAAATAACACTAACTTCAGCCTTTCCTCATAAGTGATGTTTTCTAGGCTTCTAATAATTTTTGTCACTCATTTCTCTCTGCTAGACCCTTTCCGACCTATCCACATCTTTCTTGAAGTGCTGGGCCCAAAACGGGACACACTACTCCAGGGGAAGCCCCACCAGAGTTGAATACAGGAAAAAAATCACTTCCCTTGATTTGTAAGTGACACTCCTGTTAATACAACTCAGTATACCGTTAGCTTTCTTTTTTGCCATAAGAGCATATTGTTGGTTTATTTTTGGCTTATGGTGCACTGTAGCCCCCAGGTCCTTCTCTGCAATACAGCAGTCTAGCTAATCGTTCTCCAGCCTGTATTTGTGCATGTAATTATTCCATCAAAAGTGCAAGTTTGCACTTGTCCTACTTGAATTTAATCTGATTGACTGTGGGCCACTTCTCCAGTTTATCTATGTTATTCTAAATCATAGCTCTACCCTTCACAGTGTCTGCAACACCACCCAATCTGGTGTCATCTGCAAATTTGCACTCAATCCCATCCTCCAGGGATTAAGATGTTGAACAATACCGGACCCAGAAGAGATTCTTGAGGAACACCATTTGACACCTCCTCCCAACTAGACACTGGGCCATTGATGACTCCTTGTTAGGCATGATGATCCAGTATTGATCTGGTCTGTATTTCCTTAGATTACTGTCATTGGAGACAGTGTCAAGAGACTTGCTAAAATCCAAGTATATCACACCAACTGTTCTCCCCCCTCCATCCACAGAGCCTGTCAGCTTATTATAGAAGTAAATAAAGTCGTTCAAGGATGGCTTTCTCTGGGTAAATCTAGGCTGTCTGTTCCCGATCACCTTGTTCTCCTCTAGACACGTTGCAATAGATTCCTTAAAGATCTGCCCCATGATTTTTCCAGATACCAAGGTCAGGCTGACTTAAGGTGGCTATATTGTTTTTAAGGAAATCCAGGACATTACCCCCCTCCCCCCCACCCTTCCCACTGCCAGCCAGCAGCACTGCTAGAGGCAGAGATGCAAGGCACAGTCCAGCAGGGAAGCAGAAAAGCGTGGTGCGCCAGGCACTTCTACAGCAGGCACTACCCTGCACACATGTGCCCAGCCCAATCTGCACTCTGCCTCCAGCTGCTGCTAAAGAAGAGCCAGGCTGGGCATGTGCAGGCAGGGTGGTGCCTGCTCCAGCAGTGCCCGACCACCTGCCTGCCTGGTGCTCTTCGTTGGACTTTGCCCCATGCCCCTGCGATTCCAGAACTGTTGTTTTAATTTTCACCAACTCTCCTGATCGGTCTATGAAATCCTGGACTGTCCTGGCCAAACTGGAATGTTTGGTCACCCTATGCTGACTGGTCTTTAATTTCCCTGATCCTCCTTCTTCCCTTTTTTAAAGATGGACATATATTTGCCCTTTTCCAATAATTTGGACCTCATCCAACCTCCATGAATCGTCAGAGAGGACAGCCAATAGCTCTGAAATTACCTCAACCAACTCTTTCAGTACTCTAAGGGTATATCCCACCCGGTGTGCCCAACCTGAAAGCACCTAGTTTCTCACAGTAATCCCTTACCTGTTCTTCTACCACTTTTGTTGAAATCTAATTTCTTCAAAATTTTGATTATATTGATATTGGTGTAAGACTATTATTGGCTGCACAACTTTCACATTGCTACTTGGGCTCCATATTATGTGGTAGCAAAGTGACAGGTGAAGTCTGTATAATCAAATCAAGTTATTTAGAAACTCACAAGTGACTTTCCATGTGATAGACTCCAACTCTGGTTCATACAAACATTTCACTCTTCCCCCCCACCCCACTCTCCTTCATAATCCTGTAATAGACACACAGTCTGTACCTAATGGTTGGAGAAAATGAAGATTAATGGATCAAGTGTAATTTGCATATTTTCCCCCAAAAGGAAGCACAGCAGGACCGTGACAAGCAACAGGCACCAGACAGAATGTACAAAGCAAGGAATTTATGAGTTAGCTGGTTCCATATATATTACAGTTGCTTGACAACTCCACATTTTTGAGCAGAAGGATGCAGAAATGAGAACAAATGAACTCCAAGATAACTTGCTTCTCTGAGGAATCCACTAGTATTACTAGTCTTACCTTGGTGATAAGCATGCACTTCTCACTGTGGCCCAAGGGCACACTACCAACCCCAGCAGCGCACTTGCATAGCATTTTAATCATGAGTAATTAGTGCTTTTATAAAAAGTATTATGTCCATTTTAGATCAACAACCTGTACCGCAGAAGTATACCCTGTGGCGGGCCAGTAAGGGGCGCTCCTGCGTTGAGCCGCCCACCTCCCTGCGCCTGACCACCTGCCAGGCTCCAAATGCCTCCCTAGGGGCGCCTTATGCTCGGCCAACCCCTCTCCTGGAGCACACTCGCTAGTCTGGGGGTAATGT
>NW_017728918.1:101033403-101036985 GCF_001723895.1 Crocodylus porosus | reverse complement strand
CCCTCCCTCAGGAATGCAGCCAGCTCAAGTTACCTAAATAGACAGGCTGAGGGTGCGGTCCCCTGTGTGCAGGGCCCACCCTAATCAAATGGTTGCAGCTCAGAGATTTTAGTCACAGTGTCACAGGGCAGAGATTTTGGAGAGAAACCAAGGTGGCTTTCTGCCACATACCCCAGAAAGTTTCCTCACTTGCAGCTTTAATAACTATACTTTTCATATACAGGCAGTTCTGAGACCTACGACACAATTTGTTCCTGAAAACCATGTGTTAAGTCAAAACACTGCAACTCGGAACCCATTTTCTCATAAGAAACAATGTTATAATGGGGGATTGGTTCCTGAACCAAGGCCCAATACCCTGTTTTCACCAAAAATACCCCAGAATTTTGTATTTGATCAATTATAGATGAGTAATATAGATACATTAATATATTTATATTGTAAATAGCACTTGTATTGAAGTATTTGGAAGGTGTCACGGGGCGGCGTCCCAGGAGTGGCCGTGATCTCTCCCGGCGCCCCCTACCGTGCCAAGTTGGTGATCAAGCACCCTCGTTCTCGCCCGCCACGTCTTTGATGATAAGAGTTATTAAGGGAGGCTGCCTTTTGTCCTCCTTGGCACGGTACCCCTGGCGTACTCCCGCCAGTACCCCGTCTACAGATGATTCTGGGCACTCCCACCCCAGGGCTATGCGTGGCTCCTACCACCCCTTATACCACACCCCGAGCCTCTCAGATGTACTGGACATTGTTGAGTCAATTATTGTTGCCCGCTCCCTCGCGGACGCCCTCCAGGCTTGTCTTCTACTTGGGCCCCACCGGGGCCCTTCTCTGCACCCTCACCCCCACACTGGGGCTTCTCTCAGTGCTCCCGCCCTCCCTGGGGCTTCTCTCAGTGCTCCCGCCCTCCCTGGGGCTTAACACAAGCACCCTCTGGGCTTCTTGCTGGTGCCCACATTGGTGCTCCTCACCGAGGCTCAGGTGGCCGTAGCCATGCCTGGCCCCCAGACCCCCTTCTCAGGTCTATGATCCCTATCCAGCTCAGGCGGCCTCGGCCTTACCTGGCCCTCAATCCAGACTGCTGTGCCCTCTCTGGTACCAGGAACACCCATGCTACTGGGGCGCTCCTATGAGGCCTCCTCCAACCCCTATTAGCCTCACCTGGTCCTCCGGTGTAACACAAACAAAACCATAAACCAATCGGCCCCAACTCAAAACCAAGCTTCTTGGCTAAAATGCAAACTCTCGCCCTCTGACTAAACATCACTCAAATCCCTACCAGGGGTATCTCCTCCCATTCTCCATGAACCAAAGCTGTTCAGGCCCTCTAGCTTATTTAGGCTGCAATACTCCAAACAGAGCTCCTTCACCCTTTGATGTTAGCGGGGAACTCCTGCTTGGCCTCAGCCTAGGCTGTTTATATAGGCCAGGCCCTGCCCCCTTCCAGTCAGCTGACTGACTGTGGTTGCCCCGGCAACCGGCACCTGTGCCTTTCCTAGGAGCAGGCACCTCAGTGCTCCCCTCCCCCCCTTAAGTTTATAATCCCCTAGGAGCAGGGCACGGGAGTGTCCTGCAACAGAAGGACTTCTTTGAGGCGACTTTGCCGGACTTTTTGTAAGGCTCTTGGCTGGAGTCTTCTCAGGAGTCTTGGCTGCAGGTTTTTCTGGAGTCCTCTCTGCTTTCTTAAAGAAAGTGTCCAAGGAAGTTTGGACAGATGTTCTCCAAGGAGATGAGCTACGCAGCGAACTTGTTCGCTGGCATGGCATTGCATCAGATCAAGCGTTGTAAGTCGAAACTGACGTTGTAAAGTTGAAACAGTGTCAATTTATAAATGTTGTAAGTGCGAAACGTTATAACTCAAAACACTGCAAGTCAGGGATTGCCTGCACCTTTAAACAGAGGCTGCTCCATATTTCTTTACACTGACTAAATCACTCCGAACAGTATTTTACATTGTATGTACTTATTACTATTTGTTATTTGTTATAGCACATTAAGCAACATATAGCATAAGTTAGCTGATAAAGTTAAGCTTCTTATCTATTGCTGGTATTTCTCTACATACTTTTCTATCCAGTGAAAGTCTTCTATAAACAAAGGTATTAAAAACCTTGTAAACAAACATTTCCAACACCTCCCCCTGCACACTGGTCCAAGAATAGGCAGTTGCCCTTCTGCCCCCAACCCTCAACTTTCTTAATCTCTGAATCCTTTCATAGACTTTCACAGACTCCCTTTCACAGAGGGTTAATAAGGAGCCTAGGCAAGTCTTTAAAAGAACTAAATGCAATTACATTATGTGTTCATTGAATTATTTAACAAAAGTCCATATTAATCTGAGTATGTGATTTACAAAGAGTTCAGGTGCATCTTGATCTGCAGTAGCTTTCTTGTTCACAGAGCCACCTTCTGCTATTTAAAAATTCCCCAAATCCCCAACAAGTTCACATTTCTCTCACACAGTAGTCTCTCATTTTATTTCATAACACTGTGCTTATGGAAGAAGGCAGATTTTATAAAAGAGTTAAATCACAGTCTTTCAAGACATTCGTAACAGCCATTTTGATTATGTTCCTTTTTCACAGGACTTTCACATAGCAGGTTGTTTACACTGCTCTAGATACACCTGCCCAACAGCAAAAACAGGATTTTTTTTTATCTACCAAAAAACAGCTCTATTTTAGAACAGGCAAAACTGTAATAGGTACCAAAATAATGCATATAAGACTAGAACAGGAAGAGTTAAAAATAGAAGACTGGATTTCATATAAAATATACATTCCAAAGGATTCTTATTCTTTACTTTGTAAGCGTTAAAGGCAAAATACAGCAGTTGTGTTTTGACACCATATAATGCTTTTGTTGGCTTGTGCTAAATATATCTTGTAGGCCTCAGCCACCCCTATACATAAATTGCTTCCTTGAGATGAACTACTGTGTAGCAGTCACTTACAAAAAACACATAATGCAGAATCGAAGTTGTACCTTTCCAGAAGCTAAGGCTTCAAACCTCCTCTTTCAAAAATACTGGAAACCAGGAAATGTGCATGTAGAGGCATCCCCTAATTTCCCCAGAAAGCGTATTAGTGTAACGGGACAATCAGAAAGAGCCACAGTTCAGGTAACAGTTTACTGACATTGATATGGATTGACACTTTACACTAACTGTACCACAACTAATAGACTGATACCCAATAGCTACCTGCTTATATGAAGAGGCAGAATATCATCTGCAATCATGTACTCTAGGGGCTACAGATAGTTCCACAATATATCCCCCTTGTTGAAACCATTTTGCCTGCTAATCTCAATTTAAGACTAAACAAAGTTTAACTATAAACTTTTAAAGCAAACAAGACTGAACAGTAGCATCCTTCCTCTTTCAATACTTCAGTACAGGCATACCTCGCTTTATTGTGCTTCACAGATATTGCGTTTTTTACAAATTGAAGGTTTGTGGCAACCCTGCGTCGAGCAAGTCTATCGGCGCCATTTTTCCAACAGCATTTGCTCAGTTCGTGTCTCTGTGTCACATTTTGGTAATTCTCGCAATATTTCAAACTTTTTCATTATTATTATATT
>NW_017728918.1:101023735-101033392 GCF_001723895.1 Crocodylus porosus | reverse complement strand
ATGGTTAGCATTTTTTAGCAATAAAGTATGTTTTAATTAAGGTATGTACATTGTTTTTTTAGACATAATGCTATTGCACACTTAATAGACTACAGTATAGTGTAAATATAACTTTTATATGCACTGGGAAACCAAAAAATTTGTGTGACTCGCTTTATTGAGATATTCGCTTTATTGCGGTGATCTGGAACCGAACCCGCAATATCTCCGAGGTATGCCTGTACTCAGTTCATTGGCTAATTTTGACCTCACCACATTGCAAATGCAACTGCCAAGCAGAATAGGTAAGAAAGTGTTTTAGAAGAATTTCAGCATGCATCAAAAAAATAATGACAGGTGATAAGTGCTACATAAGAACTAGGTATTTTTATAAATAACTGTGCTATAATATTATGGGGGGGGGAAACAACACCACAGAATGCTGTACCAGCTATAGAGACATGATATTGTTTAAAAATCGGTGGTTCTCAGCCTCATTGGACTCAAGGTACTCTTCATAGCACTCATTTCTTAAATAAGGAAGAAATAATTCTTCTATTACAAAAGAACTCAGAAAGACTGTAACAGATTAAAATATTTTTGACACTAGGGATTCTCATTTGAAATCTCTGGATCTCTGGGTTTATCCTGTGAATCACGTACAGATAGCTACACAGCCAATATTATTAGTATTGTGCAGCACCCTGAAAGGGATCTCACAGAACTCTGGTTAAGGATCACTTGTTTAAACAAATGTTTTGATACACAGTTCAAAGACTCTGTAAGCATACAGGATTCTCCTTCCCTCTTGAAGATAAATGTATTAGAAGTGACAGCTAATATTAATAATCTGAATTTCCTCTCAAATGCAGCTTTTCTAATGCAATTGAAGATGTATCATAATGAAAAGAAACTAAGCCTGTGTCACATGAAAGTCACCAGCATTCACCTTCAAATAATAAAAAACACTTTGAGGACCTGTCACATTCATTCTTTGTAAGTTTGTAGACAATAATGGTCAACCTTTCCCACATTAAAATGTTACTATGCCACAGATTACCAAAAATTACTGTACAGATCACTGAGGGAGTAGTTTATTAATGCTATCCTATGTTTCAGAGTCCTTCCTACCAAGTTCAGCGAAAGGAGGAATGCAAGGTAGCTTTTAGCTTCTAAGTAAGTCTTTGGTCATTTTTTCCAAAACAGGAGCCCATCTTTAGACTCCTAAAGAAGTGATCTACCAAAAAAGGAAAGAACAGTTAGCTTCTTCATTCAGAGCAAATAGGAAAAAACAACTGTGCCCCTAGTACTTCCTAAAAATCAGCTCACATCTTTAGGTGCCTAATACTGATTTAAACAAGTATGTTTTGACTTCTGGCTTTTTATATGACCGTGCTCACATATCATAATAAGTGGAACTATATGCATCTGTAGAACTACATAGCTATATAGATAAATAAAGAAAAACTCTTGAAAAACAAAATAACCACCCCCACAGCCACATTACAAACATGTTTTGATACATGTTACTTCCTAAAAAGGGTTTTAAACTAGAACAAGTAAGGATAGCTTGTGACCACATCAGCTGAAAAGAAAACAACAAATTCATATACACTCCCTTTTTATCTAACATGTGGGAGTATTGAAATGATCACTAAATCAAACTGTCATGAGAAAAGCTCTGAAAAGTGGAGCTTACTGCTCCTTCTCGAAACAAAAACCTTACTAAATACTGTGACATCATGGATATTTTCATCATTCCCACGCACAGCATAAGACAGTCTGTAAACTGATAAATATTCTCTTATTTAAGTAGCGTCAACTTTTGTAGCGCTAAAGCTGAAGATTTGCCAAAAGTCAGTTTTGTTTAACTGAAAGATTCATGAGTTGATAATGATTGCATAATATTACACCAAGGAATGGTGATATTAATGTCAGAGAGAAACTAAGGGAAAATTTTTTTTTTCCATAGCTTTTACGCTATAATGGGACATAAGAGTTTAAACAGCAAGCGAGGCTGAACTGGAACACTTAGCCAAGTCAGTTATTCACTCAGGTTTTGGACAATTAGTTAACTGAAGTATGGCTGAAAATAAATATATCAGTAATTAAGAATAAATTATCCCAAACTCAGGAAAATCAAAGTTTGACTTGCATTTAAATAATTCATAGGGCTAAAAGATGCAGATGCATGGATAGGGCACCTTAACAACCTTAACTCTGTAGGTAAAGGGGGAGGGGGGGAACAGGAATGTTTGTCTTCAGTCAAAATTCATCTGTAGTTGGCAATCAATTTCATCGAGTGTAGAAGGAAATGCCTTGATCTTAAATCATGTCATTATTGTGCAATACCCCTATATGATGGAATTAAGATCATCTGGGGGCTCTAAGCATGCATTCTTATAAACTTACATCTGGATTTTGTCTCAAGATTAACTTTGATTTTCCTGGGTTTGGAAAAGTTAGAAATCTATCCCTAATGTATTGTATTCTGTTTAAAAGAAATTTACTTTCAGTCTTAATTCCTACATAAATATAGTTTGACAGAGCTGCCCTTTTTAAAATTACATGCATTTCTAATCATATGTGCTAAGCATTCTAGTGAGATTGTTCTTATCATTTGAAGAATGAAACATTAATTTGTTACTTTTAAACTTCTGTAGTTCTGTATACACTTTGCCTATTTTACCCTATTTGATAGCACAAAGCAGCTAGTCCAGAAAGGCAGTTCATATGAGCTTACAGCTGCTTTACACTGACAAGACACCACAAAGCAGCTGGAGCTTGCACTATAAACTTCCTCCCAGTCCTGCTATCTCTGTATGTGCACCTACCCTTTAATCCTTCATTTCCTCCTGGTATCTGTTCCTTACCAAGCTCTACATGTTATACAGATATGCACCAGGTTTCCTCCCTCTTTCCTGCACATTCAGTCATGTCCAACCCCCAGTTTTCTCATCCTGTGCTCACTGGTGATTAGAAAATAGGCTTAGGCAGGAAGCTAAAATAGCCACTGATTTATAAAAAGCCAGAATATCTTCAGGAAAAGCCACGGCTTGCAATAATATTAGAAACTGAAAAGGAGCACCATAAGAAACAGGTGAATGCAAGAGACAGTCATCTTCAAGGACAGCTTGTGCCCTTGTCCCATCAGAACATTTGAGGATGGAGGCCATTATTGAGGAAGGCAGCTCATAGCATTCTCTGTAGTAGGACATTTTTCTTCAGCCTCTGTTGAAGAAGTGGCTTAGTGAAATAAGCATTTGAAAAACTGACCATTAATCCTAAAAATACTTTAGTAGGCCTAATTACAAGATGCGAGTGATCTGAGTGGTAAATTTCCAAAGACCAACTCTGAGAATATTTTGTTACTAAAATACACTAAAAGACACTGAATTCTTTAGTCCACAAATAATCCATACAATACCATAGAAAACACATTCTTTGTGCATAATAACTTATTTAAAATTTTATTAAGGACAGCATTCAATTCCATCTCATCTGTGGACCAGAGTCCAGCACCTCCATATTAAGCACACATTCTATTAAAGATTTGTAATCTTCAGTTTGGATAATTAGTTCATAAACTTTGGCATGAGCCACGAGAGGGTTGCCTACCTTGCATTTGGGACATTTTTGGGCATTCCTTTGCCCATGTTCAATCTCACTGGCCCAGTGACGCAGCAGCTTGTCCCCTTTTTTGTACTCTTTACAGTTGACACCTTCATGCCAGGGAGAGTGGCACTTAAAACACCAAACAAATTGGCAAGATGGACACTGGATCTGCACAAAACAGGAAATACCAAATAGATTTGAAAACTGGGCACAGAACACGCACAGAAGACCACCTTAAACAAGAGCCTTTTTAATAAGGATGTCAACTGAGTATATGACCACAAACGTAAAAAACCTCAAAGAATGCTAATGTAAAATATAATGAAAAGGGACCAATTTATTATTCTATGTATGGAACTATGTTAAAACCTGTATGGTTAGTTGTTCAAAAACTAAAAAGCAAACATCTCATATCAGGTTTAATCACTTAAGTACATACTTAACTTTAAGCATATGAACAGAATAATTCCATGCAATTCAGTACTTTCTAGGTACTTTGTTAGAACATGGCCACAGTAAATGTTGAATGCACAAACTTAATGCTGCCTACTAGTACAAGGGGTTTGATGCACACTTTTATTTGAGACCATGTGTGATGAAGTAAAGGTTATTCTTCCCACAAAATTTAGTATAGTTTCTTTTAAATAGATGTATATTATTTCATATTTTACATATTCATTATTGTGACTGCCATGATGGCTCAATTATATCTATTTTTATGAACTTAAAGCAGGGCAGAGCAATTATTTTGGCTGGAAGGCCAATTTGTCAATTTTAGTGAGCTGTTGTGGGCCAGGGGAGGGGGAAGAGGGGATACAGTTTGATGTGGTGGGGGGGGAGGGGAAGGAAAGGGAGCAACAATTGAGCTATTCCACCCAGGTCTATCTGTTCCACACCCACTATCAGGGGTGCCTTACAGAGAAGGCAGGCAGAATCTGCATGGAAACTAATTGGGACCCCTGTAGACCCCTGTGAAATTTGTTGGTGACACTGAGCCAGGGCAGATGAGACGCAGCTGGACAGGCGGGCAGGGTGGATTCTGGGGCAGTGACAGAGCGGGGCTGGTGCCCGGGCACAGTCAGGATCCACTCCTTGGGGAGCGGTCCCAGCCCTGCACCATTATTGCTCTGCAAACCTAGTCCTGGCCCCTGCCTGCCTGTCCTGCTCCAGGATGCTGCTCCCTGCCAGCCCTTGGCCCCATCTTATATGCCTGGTTGAGTGTGTCCTGCCTGCCGGGATCCTAGCCAGTCTCCACGGAGACCCTGACCACTCCACCTAGCACCCCTGACAGTGGGTGTGGGGCAGATGACCTGAGTTGCCCAGTCAGTCAGTCTGGTGATGGTGGAGACAGTAGCGGCAGGAGCCGGAAGCAGTGTCACTGTGCGGGTTGCTGGGAAGTGGAGACCAGCTGCTGCACTGCCTTGCTATGCATCTGGGAGTGGCAGGACCAGTTACACACGCCATGGCCCAGGCTGCCCCCCCGTGCCTGAGCCAGGCAGGGCTGAGGGACCCGCTGCAGACTGGATAGAGACTCTTGGTGGGCTGGACTTGGTCTGTGGGCTATATTTTTCCACGCCTGACTTACAGGAACTGTCTTGCCTAGTAATCCTAGCTTCATTTGTGTTCAGCATGGTATAAGCACAAAAGGCCTTGTTTGCACTCAATTTAACTGAAAGTAGTATTTTTAACCAGTTTGACTCAGTATGTTGACTGGCTATAGTTCAGTTTGCCCCTGTAAGTTCATGGGGGTAAGATCATAGAAAACTGGGGTTGGAAGGGACCTCAGGAAGTCATTTAATGACCAACCCCTTGCTCAAAGCAGAACCAGTCCTAACTCGATCATCCCAGCCAAAACTTTGTCTAGCCAGGTCTTAAAAACTTCCAAGATGGAGCTTCTAACACCTCTCTGGGTAACCTCTTCCAGTGCTTTACTACCCTTCTAGCGAGAACATATTCCCTAATATCTAACCTAAACTTCCCTTGCTGCAACTTGAGACCGCTGCGTCTTGCTCTGTCATCTGTCACGACTGAGAATAGTCTAGCTCCACCCTCTTTCAAACAACCCTACAGGTATTTGAAGGCTGCTATTAAATCCCCTCTCCATCTCTTCTTTGCTAGACTAAATAATCCCAGTTCCCTCAGACTTTCTTCATAAGTCATGTCCCCCAGCCCGCTCACCATTTTTGTCGCCCTCTGCTAGACTCTCTCCAATAGCTCCACCTCCTTTCTATAGTGGGGGGCACAAAACTGAACACAGTATTCCAGATGTGGCCTCACCAGTGCTGAATAGAGGGGAATGATCACTTCCCTTGACTTACTGTCAACACACCTACCAATGCAGCCCAGTATGCCATTAGCTTTCTTGGCAACAAGGGCTCATATTAACTTATTTCCCACTGTAACCCCCAGGTCCTTTTCAGCAGAGTTGCCGCCCAGCCAGTCAAGATAAACCAATGTATTTCATTTTAAAGTGGTATGTCCACAGGGGTCTATCTAAACCACTCCAAATAAATCCAAAACATCCTTGCTGCCCTGGAAGAGCTTATCCACACCTGCCTCCCACTCATTTGGTGGTGGTGCTTTCATTCACTTTCTACAGATGCAAATGACTACACCAGGGACAAGGCAGAAAAGAATCACCACTAGAATGTTTGATGCAGGTTTTCTTTTCTCTAAACCACACTTCATATGTGAACATCTACCACTTCTAACACATACTCCTTTTAGGAGAAAAATGAAAAGATGAATTGGCTAACTTGAAACTAAGCAAGCTATAAAGTCTGATGGCCTTTACCCGACAGCAAAATATGAGCTGCTTCATATTACAGGATTCATAGTACTCTGCGTAACAACCATTTACTTAATACTTTTCACATGCATCGTTTCAACATATTCAGTATGACAAGACCCTGTGCATGCAAACAAATATTTGAACTAGGGCTGTCCAACTTCTAAGCAACTGTGGGGGGACAGCATGCCCCACCTGTGTGGATGCCTCCCTTTCTGCCCTGCATGTCCACATGGACGCTATTCCTCTGCATGTCCACACACATGTACTCCTTGCCACATACTGCTGCACTGCATGCCCACACAGCCCTGGCTTCACTTCAGCTCCCCATGCCATGCTACCTGTTGGGCCCCTGGGGCAGGAAATGGAAGTCAGAGAAGGGTGAAGGAGTTGCAGCTAGCAACAGCAGGAAGCTAGGGCTGGGTGGAAGCCTGGGAGCATCAACTTAGCATCTTGCAGGCTAAGTGCATGTGTAATTAAATGAGAGTTTATTTAAGAGGGGCAACAAAACTTAAAATCATTCCATTTTTTCCCATGATACCAGGAAACCCCCCCCCCATAAAACTGGTCTGTATCTATCTTCTAAACAAAGTTTATAAGCTATGTATTACAGCCTTGAGAGCAACTGAATGAGATTATTCAAGTGAAAGTAACTAATTTATTTTCAGTGCCCAAACTGGTACAAAGAATAAAATAAAAAGGATTACGGTATACCAGATACAGTTTCCATATTTATTTTACCTATCTGATGGGCTATTCCTAATTGTAGGATTTTCAGCTTTTTAAAAGGATTTAAGCATTTTGGCCTAGTACTGACTAAGTGTCAGTAGGGATTAATTCTCGTTTTTAACACGATTTTTGCACTTTGAAACTTAAGTCTTATTGAAGGTCTATAGGCCCTAGCCTTTTTTGACATTTCCCCATTTAAAAAGATATTCCATGTCCTGAATCTATAAAGGGCAACGTGTTGCTTATGCATACATGATGGATACAATAAGAACATAATGACAGCACAAGCCCCAAGTACCCGAAGTCTATTAATGCATGTCCTTTGGTAACATACCATCATCTTACCCTTAACATTGAATCAACAATAAATAAGTAAAATAAAGCAAGGAAAAAGGGACACCCACCCACCTTCTGCATTAACAGTTATCAGGTCCTTGAGTGGGGTGGAATCTGGCCCTTACTGCTTTCACTACCTGAGTAGCTCAGAAGACTAGCATAGGGTTCATAACTCTAGAAACCAACATTTTCAGATTTAATTATTGGTTTACCAGCCTAGACAATGCCCCCCTTAGATGATTTTAAAGAACATGCACTTTTATTTATTAGTCACAAAAACAAGTTAGTCACGCATGGCGTACTTAATATTTATAGTAAACAAAAACATATTGTACCAGTTTTCAAAGCTTGTGATCCTTACTTCACTATGAATCAATAGCCATAGTCATGTCTTCTAAAAACTGAAGATCTTCACCAGTTGCAATAGCTATTTAATTGACTTCTAAGTGTCAAGTAATACAGATCAAAATCTTTCTCTCTAGAAGTCTAATAACTGAAGTATCTTGCGTGGCAAAGCATCACCATAACTTGGAGCAAAAGTCATTTTATTCTAAAACTGACATGTTTGTATGCCCTATTCCTGTATTGTCCTGTGCAACTGATGTTAATGAAATATGGTAGTTGGTGGAAATGTATTAATAAAAAATACATCAAGAAAACTGGTATCAAGTTCACCCCAGGTTTGTTACTTAGAGGGTAACTCAAACAGAACATGATCCTCAAGTATTTGCATTAAATGTAATGCTCATAACCATAAGTAGCCCCACTGAAGTGAACTAGACTATTCACTGGAATATGCCCTATGTTTGGTGTAATACCAGGTTTCAAGCCTCCTACTTCATCCTCCTGACCTCACTCCCCCTCCCTTCATTACTGTAATTATGCCACTTCACTTTGTACTATTGTTCTGTTGTCTGATAGTACATCAATTTGGTGGTGGGGGGGAGCGGTAAATACTCCTGAAAGCCAACAACTTGCGTTTTTAAGGCTGGTGGTTTCAAACACACAAACCTAGATTCAGAATGCGAGACTGTGGGATGTTTCAGAAGGTGCACACAAGTGAAAAATTGTAAGAGGATTTCAAACTTCCATTTCACCTTTCCTCAATGTGTTTCTCAGCTTTTCTAATGACTAAGGGTAAGCAGAAGCATTACATTCAGATTGCCTTACCAAGGGCAATCTAAATGGCTAAGTGTGCTCATAAGGCTTAAATCACCCTAAAATGGCATGCCTAATCTAAAGTTTGCTCACTTGAAGAAATAACCGTAGATCTGCCTGGGTTAACCTGATCTAAAATGGGTTAATGTGGCCTAATGAATGCCTGCATGCCTCCACAACATAGTCCAGGGGCTCAGAAACCCCAGCCACTCATTGCAGCCCAGGGCTGTGCTGTTTTAGCTTCACCCAGACCTACCAATTCCTACCCCCTGACCTACCTCTGGTGAATGCTGCATGCGACAGAACCCAATTCAGATTTAGGTGGCTCAAAATAAACTGCCTAATCTGAATCGGGTAATTTCATAGTTTCATAGTTAGTAGAGTCGGAAGGGACCTGAGCAGATCATCAAGTCTGACCCCCTGCCATGGCAGAAAAGAGTACTGGGGTCAAACGACCCCAGCAAGGTGTTCGTCTAGCCTCCCCTTAAACACTCCCAGGGTAGGAGCCTGCACTACTTCACTTGGAAGTTGGTTCCAGATCCTAGCTACCCTGACCATGAAGTAGCGCTTCCTGGTATCTAGTCTGAATCTACCCTCTGCCAGCTTGTGACCGTTATTCCTGGTCACTCCTGGTAGTGCTCAGAGGAACAGGGACTTCCCCAATGCCTGCTGGTCCCCTCTGACCGGTTTCTAACAGACCACTAGATCCCCCCTCAGCCTTCTCTTGTGGAGGCTGAATAGGTTCAGGTCCCGTAGCCTCTCCTCGTAGGGCCTGCCCTGCTGCCCCCTGATCGTGCGAGTGGCCCTCCTCTGGACCCTCTCCATGTTGTCTACATCTCTCTTGAAGTGTGGCACCCAGAACTGGATGCAGTACTCCAGCTGTGGCCTGACCAGTGTCGCATAGAGGGGGAGGATCTCCTCCTAGGACCTGCTTGAGATGCATCTGTGGATGCATGACAAGGTACGGTTGGCCTTCCTGACTGCATCCCCACACTGCTGGCCCATGTTCATCTTGGCATCAATGATGACTCCAAGATCCTTTTCTGCCTCTG
>NW_017728918.1:101004742-101023635 GCF_001723895.1 Crocodylus porosus | reverse complement strand
ACCACTCTCTGGGTGCGGCCCTCCAGCCAGTTGGTGACCCATTTGACTGTATAGGTGTTGACACCACAGTCCCTCAGTTTCCTAATGAGAACGGGGTGAGAGACAATGTTGAAGGCCTTCCAAAAGTCCAGAAAGACTATTTCCACTACTACCCTTGCATCTAAGGATTTGGTGACCTGGTCGTAGAAGGCCACCAGGTTGGTCTGACAGGACCTGCCTCTAATGAACCCATCCATGTTGGTTGCCCCTAAGCATAATCTATCCTGCTGGCCCCTCGTGGACATGTGCCAGAATAATTCTCTCAAAAAGCTTACCCAAGATCGAGGTAAGACTAACTGGCCTATAGTTTCCCGGGTCCTCCTTCCTCCCTTTTTTGAAGATGGGAACCACACTGGCCTTCTTCCAGTTCTCTGGCACCACACCAGAGCACCATAAGTGCTCATAAAGCCATGCCAGGTGTCCCGCAATGACCTCAGCTAATTCCCTCAGCACTCTGGGGTGGAGATCGTCCGGACCAGCTGATTTAAATATATCCAGTCCCTCCAGAAGTTCCCTGACCCTTCACCTAGGTGCACCTCCCCTAGAGCCTGAGGGGACCCCAGTTGGGGGGAGGGCTGATTTGGTCCCTGCTCAGGAAAATGGAGGCAAAGAAGTCATTAAATAGGTTAGCTTTGTCATCTGGTGTGAACAACCAAATTTCCTAGCATGTCTTGCAGTGGCCCCAAGTTACCCAGTACCTTCTTTTTGCCCCCTATGTATTTAAAAAAGGACTTCTTGTTGACCTTGATCCAGGACGCTAGTCCCAGTTCCATCTCTCCCTTGGCCTTCCAGACTGCTCCCCTGCAGTCCCGAGCAACCGCAGTATAGTCCTCCCTGGTGATGGCCCTTCCCTTCCATTGGGTGTACGCCTCCCTTTGAGCTAGAAGACATTCCCGGATGCTTTTGGTATGCCATGGGGGCTTTTGCACCCTCCTGCTCCCTTTGATCCATGTTGGGATTACCTCCCTTTGGGCTTGGCGGATCATCTCCTTAAGGAGCGACCACTCTTCTTGGACACCTGGCTCTCCTCCCCTCTGGGACCTCAGTGCTTCCCCGACTATTCTCCTTAGCTCACTGAAGTCTACCCTCCTGAAATCTAGGGCTGCTGCCTTGCTGTAGGTCTTTGCCACCTTGCGCTGGACGGTGAATTCCAGCAGGCGATGAACACTGCCGCCCAGGTGGTCGAGCACCCACAGCCCCCTCACCAGGTCATCACCCGTGGCCAGCACCAGGTCCAACAAGGTGTCTCCCCTGGTGAAACTTGTTCGCACCCTAAATTAATATTCAGTGAACCAAGTATGACTCTCACTTCAGTCAAGTTGCATAAAAAGTCAAAGAATCAGAGCTGGAAGAGACCTCAGGGATTAACTGAGCCCAACTCCTGCATAGACAAAGGATATACTATTTCTAAAACCAACACTGTAACTGTGAGAGCAGGGCTCAACCAGGGCAGCAGTTCAGGGAAGCGTTTAAGTGATCCCAAGCTCTCCTAATTTTGCATTATTGGCAGATTTGACCAGAAAGCTCTCTATTTCTGCACCTAAAACACTAATCAGCACCAACTCCAGAGTAGACTCCTGCGAGTCCTTTTTGAAGCCTCCTGCCACTCTAACATGAATCCATTTTTCGGTCATTGAAAACTGAAGTCGTCAATTATATATCTGCTTAATCTAGTTGTATCTAGCCCACATTTATCCAATTACCCATGTGGGACTGCATCAAAAGCCTTAATAATAGGAGTGCACCGATAGAGATTTTTGGGACCGATACAGATACCCAATCTTTAAGGAGGCATATCGGCCAATACCATTCTGATTTCTGATATTTCTTCCTCCAGCCGGTAAATCCAGCTGGTGGAAGGGGAGGGGGGGAAGGGGTGTGGGGAGGGAGCAGATCAACCCTCTCCCACTCCCATGGTGAGGAAGGGTGCAGGGGCAGGCACTGCCGGGGTGAGGTGTGGGTCCCGCCCCTGAATGGACCCCAGGAGGGCGGGGAGAGGTGGGGCCTGTGCCCTTGGATATGTGCAGGGCAGGGCAGGCAGGCTGCAGCTGTGGGCTGGAGCCGGGGCTCTTCTCGCCAAGAGTTGGGCTCGAGGCATGGGCTACAGAGGGGGTTGCAGCCACCCCAAATTTTGCCATAGCTCCCTCCCAGTGCCACCACTGCAACGCATCTGGCATACCCCCGGTTCTTCCCCATGACCCAGGGGAGCAGGAGTGGATGGAGATGGGAAGGAACATGGGTGGAAGGGAAGCTGTTTTTCCTCCTCCCCGCCATGGAGGTATTAAATGCAGATGGGGAGGAAGGACGAGTTGGACTGGTGGGAAGAGGTCATTCTCTCTGGTCAGAAGAGGGAGGCAGGAATTGGAGAGGGTAAGGTGGGATAGATTGCTTCTCCGCACCTCCACCCACCCAGGATGGGGGAGGGGGCTGTTATTTTAATATTTTATTTTGTTCTAGAAACTCTCTCATTGTAAGCCACCCTGAGCCTTTTTGGGGAAGCACAGAATATAAAAATCTAATAAATAAATACATAATTGGAAACTACATCTCTTCCCCTTCTTTAGGGATACAACTTTTAATTATTGGATCCCAGGGTTTTGTTTTATTTTATTTTGAAGATTAAGATGAAAGTACTCATCCAGAGACACCAAGCAGCACTACCTTCTTTGCAACCTCCCTTCAGTATCTGTCCTTCACTATTGACCACTTGACCCAGTTTCCCGTTTCACCTTTTCTGATGGATAATTTTTTCAGAACAACACTCTTCCTTGCTGTCTAGAACATCCTTTGTCAATTAGATCACTTTTTCACCTTTGCTTTCCTGACCATTTTCCTGCCTCTCCTTGTTACGCTTCCTCAATGACTCACCTTCCTTTCCACTGCATACACATTTCTTTTTTGATTGTGAGGTAGCTAAGAAGTTCTTTGTATAGCCATGTCAGTCTCCTAAATGCAGCTCTTTTCATCTTTCACTGTATTGGAATAGCTTCTGGTTGACCCTCCAATATTACAGCCTTTAAGAACTGCCTTCTTTCCTGGCTCTTTTTAACCTTCAGTCTTGCTGTGCATAGGATCTTGTGTACAAATTCTCTGAACTGGTTGAAAACTGACTTTTGGATTTGGCTGGTTGGGCAAAGAGAACCCTGCTTTCCCCGCTGCCACAGACCTGCGCCATGGGTCTTGGGCAGTAGGGAAAGTGGGGAGATCACACTGCCCCTTGTCCTGCACCAGCAAGGGTAGAACAAGGGGTGATGAGTGCTTTGTCCAGTGAAACAGAAACACACATTGTGGCACAGCACAATTGCTCCATTCAGTGACTTGTTTCTAGCCTTAGAGACGTCTATTGCCAGAGTCCAATGTGCAAGATGGAGTCCCAAGGCAAGATCCAGGGATAGCACCATAGTAAAAACCCCAAAATCCTCTTATTTTCTAGCAACTGAGAACAGGAAGGGAATCTGCCTTTTCACAAGTGTTGCTGTTGCTTATCTACTGTTGACTGGTAAAGCTTCAGTCCCCCAGTTAGAGGCCATCCAATATGTTTTCCAGGCACTGCTGAAGCCTATTCTTAGTATTTTTTTTAAACGTCCAGTTTCTCAAACATCTGTAAGTCCTGTCCATTACTGAAATGTCAGCTGGAGTCTTATGAAAATACTCTTTATATAAGTTCCAAGGGGCCTAATTTCAAACATGCATATTAGTATCTAGTATCTCTCTCATCCCTGCACACAAATAGCTACCTTTCTGCTGGTCAGAAACAGAGGCAGCGGTCTCCTAATCACTACTCATACCTTGGGCCCACAGTAATAAGATGCTGGATAATCATCAATTATAAGAACATAAGCAGCATACATGGGATCACACCAAGGTCCATCTAACACAGAAACTTTTCTCCAATTGGGCTCCCTTAGCTCTCTAGTTATTATTTTATCCTTGCACTCCCATTTCTGTTTTATCATAATTTGTGCCATAAAAATCACCTGCAGTACATTTAGTGGCCTCGCTCCATCCATTGAGGGAGGGGTGCATAGTTTCTTATCATCATACAGCAAACAGGTCCATCTCCCACAGCACAGTAAGAAATGCTTAAGAGGGAGAGCATATGTGCAGGCCATATCCAAAGTGATTAACTCCATGCCATACCCTCCTTGGCATCCATCAGGGCTAAATTTAATTATGGCTTTGATTTTAAAAGATTTCAACCCATTACTGAGATTAGAAGCTCTCCAGTGACCATCTGGTTCAAAATACTGATGTCCTGCTTTCTGAAATCTAAGTAATACCCTTGTATCCTGTCTTCCCCAGTAACAGTTTAACATTTTTACATGGTGTTAAATCCCTATTTCAGTATGTGAGCTAGAAGAATAGGCACTTAAGAGTTGTTGTGCTGTCCTGTTGCACATGAAGCTTGATTTAATCTTCTAATGGCCAGTACTTTCCTCAAAGGAAGAATTTTACTCAGATTTGGCGGTCAGTGATTTTGAAGCTGTTTTATTCATCCTTCCTTTAAAAAAAAGCAGAAGCAGAAGCAGGCAGTTGGCACTATATTACTTGAATGAAAAAGTGTTTTCAACTTTCACATTTCCTCCATTTCTCTCACTTTGATTCCTTTTATCATGTTGCTGATCTTCTATATAGCATTTCACATTTGCTTCCCTCAGTCTCACACTCAAGTTTAGACACTTCAGGATCCTACCTCCAAGCAATGAAATCTATAGCAGCAAGGGAGACAGTGGACAAATCTGCCTCCATTTTCCTTGTTCATTCATTTATGCTGTTAAGCAGCATATTCTTTTATGGAGCAATTTATGCCGGGAGGAAGGGTGGGTTTTTTGATTAGTCCTTGGGTCAGAAATGAAAAGTTCATTAATGGAAGGGGTAATAATGGATACAGGACAGGAAGTTTCATACAAATAAATTCATTTTAAATCCATGGGAACAACATGTCGCTCTTTGAATTTCACTGAGGAGGCTCCCTCCTGTGGTTACAAAGTTTACTTCCTAATAATGAACTTTTCATTTCTG
Organism: Crocodylus porosus; assembly: GCF_001723895.1. Classification (NCBI taxonomy): domain Eukaryota; kingdom Metazoa; phylum Chordata; order Crocodylia; family Crocodylidae; genus Crocodylus; species Crocodylus porosus. The sequence goes on along the minus strand of NW_017728918.1, from coordinate 101,018,574 downwards.
ACCCAAAGACTAAAAAAAAAAGTATATCCATCCAGCACCACAGAATGAGTTTGCTATCCCTAATTTAGACAGCAAGCTTCAGGGTGGAGCTCATCCTTTACTTTTAGGCAATTACCCACCCTGTTGTTTTCACTGGCAAAAAAGCACTCAGCCACAGCAATTAAAAGACAACACACTAAACTGAAAACCTGTATTCAGATTAAGAGGTGTAACAAATGTATGTGTAACCCTTGCGTTGAACTATAAGCACTTTATATAGCAACAGAATAAAATAGAATGTAACACACACACACAGATATGTCATTAGGGCTAGTTTACTCTTTTCTTTTAAAATCTAGGAGTTGTGCTATACTGCACACAGTAGTATCAGCACTACTGCTGAGCTACTCCTAGACCTTGGTCCCTCTGCTGCCATTCCGTAAATGTCACGTGAATGATATTTACAGGCTTTCCCTCTGCCCCTCTGGGGTTCCCCCCAGTTTCCATCCCCTGCCTCTCAAGGCTCCCCCCCTGCTTCCTAAACACCCACAAGACATTCTTAATTGTGGTTGCCCATGCTGTCCATCCTGGTGGAGCAGGAAGGGAAAGATTAACCTCCCTGCCCACCTGCCACCACTGCCCTGCTGTTCTGCCCCAAAGAGCAGTAGCAGCAGGGCAGGCAGTTAACAGCACGGGCAGCCACAAGGAAAATCGGGAGTGGGGAATGGCTGATGGGCAGTAAGCAAAGATCCGGGTTGGTGGCTTGGATCAAGCCCACTGTTTCCCCACCACTGGAGGAGGGGGCAAATGGGGTATTTTTACTAGGATGTAGCCTAAAGTGACTACATCTTAGTGTAACATGAGCTGGGTAGCATGGATAATAATCCTGCTCTGGAGCGGAGTAACTTTAAGCTGCATAATGAGTGCTTAAAGCTTGTTTCAGATGTCAATGTCAGGACAATCCAGGGGTTCACCTTTCCAGGAGCCATCCAGAAGTACTGGGTAACAAGGCCCTTTGTCAGCATGATGAGCAGTAGTTTCAGCAAATCAGCAAGGTAACATTAAAAAAACAAAAACAAAAACAAAATGGATCGTGCCAAAGGAGAGCGTTATGAAGGGATATGAAAAACAACAAGGTAGCTTTGAGGATACTCACAGGCTGCTGCTCCTAAACATATTTGCTTTTGAGAAACCTAACAAGCAGATGATGGAGGCTGACACCAAGGACTGACTAAAACTGGGAGCTGATCTTTCCATGAAGAACCAAAGGGGCAGAAAGTTTTAAATTTGCCAGAGCAGGGGAGCTGAAGGTGGGTCCAGAGTGCAGGCCCACTTATGCATGCAGTGCTGGGCCTGTATGGTGTGTATCTTCTGGCCACTTAGAAGTTAGACAGCTCTGTGCTAGAGCCTAAGCAACCAGCAGAGGGATGAAAAAGGGGTGAGGTGATTAAAACAACAAACTGGGATAACGCTCCTTGCATCAGCATTCTGGATGGATATCCGTGAGGCAAAGCTCCATTTGCAAGCCTAAGCAAAGAAAGTTTTGAAAATGACAATAGGAGATAAAAGCCTGTGCAAGAATGCATAAGGCAGGCTGTATCTTACGTGTACAAGTCACAGATGGATCAAGGATCAGGGAAAAGAGCCGTTTAGCACAGCAGCCTCAGGAGGGGAAGGTAATCTCTGCACAGGACTGCTTAGGGAGCTTTCTACATTTCACACTTGTTAATGCTGAACAAAACAAGAAATTGCAGGATGTGCAAGGAGCAACTGTCATGTTACTGTAAATGCTGTAGCTGCTCTGACATGCTCTGAGGAATGCCTCCAGGTCAACACAGTTCATTCTTTCAAGTGCAACTGAGAAACAAAAGCAGGTGACTTGAACAGCCCTTTTGTGTAATGCTCCCATTATCAATTATTTCACAGAAAGTTTACTGCTTTGTATCAGATTATACAAAAATCAAAACTCAAATCCATTTAATTCCACAGGTATTTGTGGAAAGGCATCACAGCAGTCACTCTGAAAAAACACAGTCTGATAGACCCTGATAACAGAACTGGATTTTAGAGCAGTCTTATCATAAAGTAGAAAAAGTTAAAAATATATCCAATTAGTGCTACAAGATAGCTTTATTTCACATATGGATATTTTGTACTATATGCTTGAGGGGAAAAGCCTATAGTTTCTATATACTTTTACGCTACAATGGCATAACACAGTCCTAAAAACTGGGATTAAATGATCATGCCAGGATTCTACCCATCGAAGAGCTGCTAGAGGATTCAGTGCTATAAGAGTACCCCTGCAGTCTTTGTTGCAATTTGGGTTTTCTGCCCAGATTAGAAATTCTGCATAAAGTTCAGGACTCAGGGCAAGTTTACATGTGCTCTGGGGGAGGGGAGGGGAGGGGGCAAGGGAACAGCACTTTAGTTACAGCGGGTCCAAGAACTGCTCTAATTAAAATGCCACTGCATCTCGTGCATCAGCGTTCCTGTGCTTAAAAATGACAGCAGGGGAGCTTGAACTAAAGCTCATTCAATGAGCTTTAAATCAAGCGTCCCCGCCACCATTTTTAAGTATGGGATGCTGATACACGAGACGTGGAAGGCTGCTAAAGTACAGCAATTGTCACACTTCAGCAGACTCAATTAAATAAGTCTGCTCCAACATGCTCAAATTCCAGCATGTCGGAGCAGCCTCCACGCTCGTGTGTAGGTATCCTCAATGTATTTTTACCAAGCTGTCACAAATCTAACAATAATGGGTGGCTGAGCTAAGGACTATAACAGGGATACCCAACCCATGGCACATGCCACAAGTGACACACGCAGGCGCTTTGTTTGGCATGCAGCAGATCCGGCAGGGAGCAAGAAGAACAACATCAATAAGACAGGGAGGAGAACAGAGCACTGGATCAGGCAGGGAGAAGTGAGTAGAGCAGGAAGAGGAAGGTGACTGGAGAGGCACTTAGGGAGGGGGCCTTACTTTGTGATAGGCTAGCCCAAAAAGGGTGGCTGCCCTTAGGCTACATGACTGAATCATAATTGCGCTAAACTAGATGCAGTACTCCAAGCGAGGCCTCATCAGTGCTGAATAGAGTATAAGAATCACTTCTCTTGATTTGCAAGTGACACTCCTATTAATATAACCCAGTATCCTATTGACCTTGATTGCAACAAGAACACACTGTTGGCTTATATTCAACTTATGTAACTCTAGAACACCAAAGTCTTTCTCTGCAGTATTGCATCCTAGTTACTCATATTTGTGCATGCAACTATTTCATCCCAAGTGCAGAACTTTGCACTTGACCTTGCTGAATTTCATCTGATTGATTATGGACCATGTCTCCAGTCTACCCACGTCATTCTGAATCACTGCTCTACCGTCTGAAACGTCAGCAACTCCAACCAACTTAATTTCATCTTCAAATCTGCTAAGCCTGCGCTCAGTCCCATCATCCAAATCATTTATGAAGATGCTGAACAATAGTGGATCCAGGACAGACCACTGGGGAACTCCACTTGATACCTCCTCCCAGTTAGACATTAAGCCATTGACCATTGATCTTCAAACATGGTCAACCAACCAGTTATGTATCCAACTTACAGTACTTTAATTTAGTCTGTATTCCTTATCTTGTTAATAAGAATGTCATGGGAGATAGCGTCAAAACCTTTAATCTGTAAATCAGAATAACTTTCAAGATTTATAATACAGGAAGTTATTGAAATAGTCACACCTGTTAGTACGCGGACCTAGAGCAACAAAAGAGACCCCAAGAAAAATCCTTCCTTATGGCATGGATAAATACTCAAAACTGCAAGATTGTACTACTGGCACACCTCACATTTAACAGAAGATTCCAATGCCTTTTTAAGACTTTAATGTTGTCCGGGGGATTCAGACACACAAATCCTGCATTAGCTAGCTAGATACTACAGTTAAAACATGTAGGTAATTTTGAAAAATGAACTTCAGCAATCCCACCTTTCTTGTACTCACCTCTCTTCTATCTAAATTAATATTTACAGCTGGGTAAATCATTAGTCAAGGCACAGTGAAAATTTAGTGAGTCAGAACAGTCCTAGCACCAACAACACAGAAAGAATGTTCAACTGCTTCAACCATTAAATAGACTAGTTTTTCAGATATATGATTCTACAGGTCCATATTCTAAATCACAGCTTATAGTAAGCTCCAGTAATGGAAGAAAGCCTATTTAATGCCCACTACACGCTGTCCTACTTTTGCTGTTCAATAGCTGTGCCATTTAATCCTTAGCTCTGGCAAGCATGCTCACTTTGTATTTGTTCTCCAGTTTGGTAGGAGTTGGAATGTGGCCTCTCTTCCTGAAGGTTGTAAAGTGCTTGCATTGAGGGCATGGCTTGGTACTGGAGTCAATACGGCTGAGTTCCAGGAAATATTTATACTTGATGATGTCATCGTGTGGCAGATTGTAGAGGATGGTTGTTTCATCCAAGTGTTCGCTGCACTCAGTGATGGGACATTTTATTTCTGCTTGCCCCAACTGCACCTGTATGTAAAGAGAAGGGTAAAGAACAGATATATAACCTCTTTCTTGGTAGATCTAACACTTAGTGTCAACTATATAAAAATAAACACTCAAAACACAACTTTATAGATTTGCAAAGAAAATTCCTTTAATTTTAATTAGACACCCTAATAATCCACAATCAGCATGCCTTTCTAAAATTATTTTATTTTACTGCAATCAAATATCATTTAACAATTTTTTCCATAAAGTAACGTTGTCCCTTCACTTCCCAACAGAAGCATTACTCATAAGTATAGCAAGTGGAGTTTGAGTTTTGTTCCTGTTCGAATTCAACTATGGGCACACATGCACCTTATTGCCCCAAGACTGGAAATTCAGTATCTAGTCAGTCTACCCATATTACAAAGCAGCAGACAATAACCTCCTCTGTACTCCTCTCTCTTCCAGATAGCTACATAAATAAGAGCATATAGAAGCCAAAGCAGATGGCAAAGAGAGCAGACAGTAGAACATATACAGGGACTCCTCACCTCTAAGAACTCCAGTTCCATTACCAGTAAATAATTTTCTCCCCAGCAAAAGAATATATAGAGGGACAAACATTCGGCAGGACTTCCAAACAGTATACTAAGAGGTTGGTGCAAGTACACTGAATTGGAAGAGGTCTTATTGAAGGGTTTACATCTGAGCACACCATCCTTGAAAGAAGAAAAAAAGTGAGCCCCACACTGCTGTTCACGTATATCAATTAGATATTTTTAAGGGAGGCTAACGATGCTGCATGGGCACCAGCTGAACAACTTTTTATTGGAAGTTCGACTAAAAAGCTCCGTGCCACCTTGGATTCACTTCACATGAAAATTGCATCACAAGCTGCATCACTCAACGAAAGAGAGGATTTAAAATTATAACGAAGAAACCAGACAAACTATTTTTTCATACCATTTACAACTAAAACAAACAGCAAACTAAACTAGCTGAAGACGCTAATATTCCACCTTAAACCAAGAACAGTAGAGAAAAAAAATGAAGTGACAGTCAGTCCCAAACTGCCACATACATACCTTCGGTTTGGTGTGTGAGGATGGTTAGGGCATATTTGCCAATGGAATGTATGCTGCTGGCAAAATGTCTAGTCTTGGGCATATAGAGAACATGCACATACAGGAAGGAATGCACAGAGACAAGCACCTGAAGAATTTACTTCTCATGAATGTTTGCCAGGTCTCAACCTAAATAGCCACACAAACCAACACCAGAATGTGAGCCAGTGAGGATGTAAATACCAATGTTTTAACTTCCACGTTGCTTCAAAAAACACATTGCTGTATTACTGCACTGTGCAATATAAGAAGCAAAAGAATGTATTTTCAAAGGTATGCAGAAAGTATAAAAGCAAATTTGCACAGAGAAAAAGGTATCCATTGTTTAAGACTGAAAATAGATTTACACGTTTCAGAAGCTCTGGGTTGATTTTCTGGATCAGTGCTCTTACTCCTACTTCTCAAGATTTTGCTGTCTCTATCAACTTCTGTCTGTTCTTTGAATAAAGCAGTTAACTTAGTACTGTTCAATCAACACACTTTTAAAAAACAGTCAGCAAAACAGGTGTAAAAGGTTTTGTCTACTGGCAGTCACTGCTGCACCCAACAAAAACACACTGAATTAAATTGTACAATCCCCCATTTTATACTTGTAAAAGGCAAAGAAACTGGAACCACGATTTTCAAACACGGGTATCTATCACTAGGCACCAAAATCAAATGCTTAATTATCCACTTGGTTATTTATGTCTGAAAGTCCATGCCTAAACAGTTTGCTTGATGTCACTGCATAAGCTCAGAGAGGACAAGAAGAGAACCCTGATCTGACTACTGTAAATCTTATGCCTTCACAAGAACATTTTCCCTCTTAGTATCAAATGCGTTGAAAGCCTCATACAAATATAAACTAGTCAATTTATTTTCCCCATTACAAAGTTGAACTTCAGCCAACCCACCACTTAGTTGTGACTAGGGTTCTGACTTCAAAGCAGTTTCATTATTCTGACCTCACTTCTGGTTATTTATTAAGGAGGGAAGCACTGGTGGCGATGTTTTGATTAGCTTAGTAAAAAAGGCAAACAATGTCCAGAGCTGATTCTCTTAAAACTCCACAGTATTTGATACAGACAAAGTTTTATGAATGTAGAGGGCTTTCATGCAAGTTTAAAAAAACAAAACAAATATATCACATGTATCCATTTCAATATCAGAGGGAAAACTAGGTTGTTTTTTTTAAATGTATTCACAGATGCCAAAGATTTCAACTTCTCTAACTAGCAAAGACTATTAGACCTCCCAAGTATTTTGTTGTTTCTATGCACTTGAAATAGCTCCACTACTACATTTACAGTCAAGGTGCAAGATTCGTGTTTCAAGCTGCCAGGAGTCATCCCAGATGCTCTGTCTGAAAGTCCTTTTAGTGTAACTTGCTTGGTGTCACATGCAAGGAATATCAGAATGGCTAGTGACATACACTCCACCAAACAAATTAATTTTGTTGATCCCTGTACCAAATACACGATCAATCTCGTTTCAGTCACTATATTGGCACATAGGGCACAGGAGTTCTCTTTTCCACAATGCCTTCTCTACAAGGATCTCAAAGCCCCTCCACAACCATTAGTTTCTACTCATCTGAAGAATCAGGTCTCAATACTTAACGGAAGTAACGAAATAATGGAGTTATTACCGTATTATTGTTGGGGTCCCTGTTGAAATGAGAGGCTGTGACCTGCAATGTGTAAAAACTAAGCATATGGCATCACCAAACGATCTTGCTGGAAAGTCAGCAAAATAATATGTAAGAATGAAATGAAACACAAGAGAACAGAGAGTTTCTCCCTGCACTTGGAGAAAAGAAGAGGGTGCATGAAAAGATTCATCATCGTCTTATAAAATGGTCCATGTAAGCTGGAGAACTACTGACTGACTGGAGCAACATTTAGGCATGAATGGGTATCACTCTAGCCTGATCTTTTCCTCTGCTTCAAAGCACTCTCAAACAAAATTCTCTTGGAGTCAGTCTACAGCTGGCTTGAGCTGCTGTCACTGTTTTGATGAGAGGTATGACCGTTTTTCCTGACAAAGAAAGATGCCTTATAACCAGTATAGCTCATTTCAATTTCTAAATTGGAAAAAGTTTTTACTGAATATGGTAAATCTCAAGAGGTTTGCTGCTTTACATCAGCAAACTTAAAGCAGCAAAACTTACTGTATTTGCTTGAGCCTAAGGGAAGGCTTTCCCCCACCCACATTTAACATGGTGGAAAAGCCTCTTGGAGTCAGGGTCAGAATCAGAGCTGCACCCTCCTCCCCCCACCACCTCTGCTTACTGCTGCCTCCCACAGTCTTTGCCCCACCTGCCCCCCTGGCACTGTTTACCTTCTGGTTCTGGCTCTGACTTCAGCCCAGGGCATAGAGCACATGGTTGCTCCAGCACCAGTCCAGCCATGCAACAGCCAGGGCCAGAAGCCACTAAACCGCTGCTCCTTGGCTGGGCTGGGGCCAAAGTAACCACATGCTCCATGCCTCAGGCTGCAGCAGGGCCAGAGCCGGAGGGTAAGTGGCAGTGGAAGCAGATGCGGTGATTGGGCAGAGGCTGAGGCCAGGGAAAGAGTGGGGGAAAAGAGAAGGACAGTTAGTTGGGGGGAATACGCCAGGGGGTGTAGGCATTAAAGCACACAGGCATGGGGGGGAGCGGCAAGTGGAAGGGGAAGAGGCAGCAATGGCAGAGACTAATTTAAGACCACCCTCCAATAATTAGATTCTAGACATGTACTATTGTCACAAATTCATACATTTTCTATGTCTATAATCTTATTATTGGAGGGTCACCTTAAGTTCAGAGTCATTTTGGATTTGGGTAAATATGGTACGTTTACATCAACCCTGACCTCCACAATTTCAAGAAGCCACTCATTTTGAGTGCCAAGCTTAAGGCATCTGAAAATGAAAATCATTTTGGGCATACTGAGAAACCATAACACCAACCAGCACCAGTCAAAGGGAACAGCATGCAGTCGACATATAATCTGATAATCAGCTTGAATGTATGTTGTTGGCTTGAATCCCTAAAAGACACCAACCTTCTCCCCCCCCCCCCAAAAAAAAAACCAAAAACAAAAGAACCCCCTTAAAGTTCTTTCCCCCTTTCAAGAATTTCTGCCATGTAAGTATTAATTTACTTTGGTCACGGTTTGCGATTGGTACATTCATCTTACGACAGGAGTAGGAAGAGAGGGGAGAAAGCTCACAAAAATAAAATAAAAAGCCATACTAAAATCTCTCAAAACAAGCAGGAAAGAATTATTAAGATCTTTATTTTTCTCCTGTTTTTCAGATGCTTGTGTCAACATCTGTTTTATTAATAAAAAGGTGTAGTCTATTGCAGTGGCATTGAATGAAGATTTTTTTTGTAACTTATGTGTTGCAACACCTACTCTCTGAAATTAAGTAGGTTTCCATGCACACACTCCAGGAATGCTCTTAGATTCCAATAACTTTTTTTTACCTCAAAAGCTTACATTCAATTTAGTTAAAAATGGAAACAGAATACAAACTAATTATAATGAACATTCATGGTACCCAAATAAAAAAATCAGTGTTAAAAGTTGGTTAATTTACCGCATCGTCCTAATGGGGGGTGGGAGGTAGGGAATAATTTTGGTGTTTAGATTGTTGAAAGCAGGGGGGTTGTAATAATAATGTTTTATTGTAGTTGCTCAAAATTAGGAAATTCACCCCAGAAATTAATAAATACCTGAACCTAAGTATCTGGTTTTGTGGTGGTGACTGTGGTAGGGTAAGGCGTGGATGGGAGAAAGGGGCAGGTTGACATGGTTTATAAGTTTTATGAGGCTGGAATGGCTCCATTGGTCCTTTAAATCACACCACTGAGTTTAGTCAGTCAGTCTCACAAAAATTAGAGCCACCCACATAAACATAAGATTTTCCTATTGTTTTCACCATCAGAAAAGGTTTCTGCATTTTGACTACTGATTATATTTATTTCACATACATGCAGTCATGGAGTGGATGTTTTGTTATTCTATATTATTTTAATATTTTATTCCTTTTATACGTTATTTTATCACCTTGTATTTTAAAGCTGCCCTGAGCCTTTTTGGGGAAAGGCATCATATAAATGAAATCAAGATATTCAGTCAACTATAAATTGCCTTATTCATTCAAAGTCCATACTCCATAGTAGTCACTTCAGCTTCAGTAACAGATGAAGCCGATGCTGAATGATACTGCTGCTTTTTATCACAATTACTGTACCCAAGGTAGAGTGACAATCTTTAAAGAATTTTAAATATAACAACTCATATTTCTGTTGGTCAAACAACAGAACTGCTTTTAAAAGCCAAGAGCCATCTAATGCATATCTCAATAAACCACAAAACCTCTGAGTTGAGAAAACTTGAGCCCTAACGTAAATAACTATTTATTATGAACTTTGGAATTCAGTAGTTTAAACAGCATGGCTTAACAAGCCTATTCTCTTGCTCACATTTTTAACCACCAAGATATGGAAAATATTCTGCCAAGAAGTCAAGCCATAGTGGAATACCACACCACAGCCAGAACACCCAGTCTAGTATCAGCAGCATATTAGAGAGAAGGGTCCAGCAATGTATGTTGCCTATTCTACCAATTATAAAAGCAGTACTTATCAGAAGTTAAGTAAATGTAATGCTAAAATACCCAGCATTTGTAAGCTTCAGGGATACAAAATTACAGATCCAACAGGGTTACAGAGAGCACAATAAAACCTTTTAGGTTCTAAAAACAGCAGTTATCTTCTCTCTTCCTGGGTTATTTTTAAAAATGCAAAATCCTTTTTTCTCAGGACCAGTTTGTTACAGCACTAAAATACTATATTTAAAACACTTACCTTTAAGAAGCCATTGTGTATTAAAAACTACTTCTCAATGAACACAACAGCATGGTGTATCTTCACAGCTTGAGGGATGACTTGGATTCATCTAATCACAACTGCACTTCAGCAGAATGCTAAATGTCAGGCACCATTCAATCATCAACTGTACTTCTCTTTCTTCAGGCATCTCAGGAGGTACTAACACAGCTTATAAGTCAAAGCTTGAATGTAGGGTCACATGCCTTCTATTTTATAAAAAGACTAACATTTAGAACACACCAGAACAGCAAGGGGTCAAACTGTTTCTACTTTGTCTGAAAAAAGCTGTTTATGTTGGGGGAAAAAATGCAGCACTTAACATTCAAGAATCCTATAGAATCAGTAACAAACCACAGAAGCAGAGGGTGCCATAGTTTTAACATGTTATGAAAGTTTCTTTCAGCTTTTCTTTTAAGGAAAGCTTTGTTACCTACACAGAATGCAAAATTCCTATGACCTCAGAAGCACCAAGGTCAGCAACGATTTACACCTTTGCACCCTTCAATTTCACTCGGCTGAAACTGAATGGAATATATAGTCAGGCCAGGGTATGTATGGGAGCTCCTGAATTTTATGCAACATCGTACTCTAAAATGTGGACATATAAAATGGCATCTTTCTGCTCAAGTAGCCTGCTTTGCGTTCAGAGATATTTGCTAATTTCACTAAATAGAATAACCATTAACTACTTTTTGCTCCCACTAGAACCGCAGGCAGCTGAGAGGGAACTATGTGCTAGTTCAGTGGTTCTCAACCTGTTTTGTACCAGGACCCGTTTGTGAACATCAATGGCCAATCCTGACCCAGTGCCCCTCACTCCTGACTGGCTGCCCCTGCTCCCCAGGCTAAGTACAGACAGTCAAAAAGCCTGAAGTTGAACCAATTCAGTCTTTGCAGGTTAGTTTAAGCTGCACAGATTCAACTGAGAAACAACTGGACATACCTTTAATTCAGGAAATTCAGCCACATGCCTGCAGTGGCTCAAGCCAAAAGCTGGGGGGGTTAGAGCAGAGCTCTCTGGCATTTAGCCAGCATGGACTTGTGTGTTCACTTCCTCTTACTGCTGCCCTAGAGGTCTCTGGGATTTGAAGTCCAAAATCACAGCAGTAGGACTTTGCAGGGTTGCTTATCACTTCCTCTTCCTGCTTTCATGTGCCTCTGGGATTTGTAGTCCATAGTTGCAGCCAGCACTAAATTTAGCAGCACAGCTCTGTACTTGGAAGAAAGTGGGTTTAACTCCAGAGCAGGGGGGTGGCAGGGGCAGTCCCTGCCTCCCCCCTGCGGCAGGAGCAACCTTCTCTGCTTGAGCGGACAGCACAGCACAGCCTAGGGATGGAAAGCATGCTAGGATGCTGGGAGACTGTGATTTAACTAAAACCAGAAAGGGGTCTGGGACAGAAGTTTCATAAACCAGTTTGACCCAAATCAGTTGAGTCTGATATGACATTCAGCTAGGTTTATCTTAAAACAGTTTCAGCCATTTTGAAACTGGTTTATGTGCACTGAGCTTTTTTCTGTCACAGGTTTAAACCAATTTCTGATCACTTAAACCAGTTTGTGTGTACTATCTGTCCCTAGCCCCAGTGTGAGGCATGGGGAAGCCCTAAGCAGCCCCCTGCAGGCTGGAAGGCTGCCACCCTGCAAGGGAAAAACTATGGTTCCCCATGTTTTTCTCCTTTAAAGGAGAATCCATTTTTCAAGTTTGTTGATACATTTTTAAAGTTTGTTCGCAACCCACTTTTGGATCACAACCTACAGGTTGAGAAACACTGCTCTAGCTAGTCTCTCTTGTTACTGAAGTAATTAAATTCCTACCACAGGCCTAAATTCTGCCCTTCAATACACCTATGCAAACTTGCAATTGAGCAAATCAAAAGAATGTAGCTTCCATAGCCTTTTTGAACTCAGGATGATAGAGGACTGAGGAACAAAGGTCCCTTCACATTGATTTTTTTCTAGTGGCACCTGTAAGCAAAATCCCTGCTTATATAGTGAACTTTTAACTCACTGGAAAAAACTGCCAACACCAAAGAATACATTTGTTGTTGAATAAAAAAGGGCTTTTAATGCATGTTTAAGTATCATGGTCAGGAAGCATTCAAAGGTTTAAGTCAGGATTTCTAGGCTGGCTGCTGTATAGACAACTGAAGCAGGCATTAACCTGTGATACACCAGAAGACAGATGGAAAGAGATTGACTAAAAGGCATCTAACGATTTTCAAGTGCAAGATAAAATAGAGCAGAAAAAAAGCTGGTCTTCCTATATTTTAACCTTCCTAACAATTTCACCCTCTAACACCTGTATTCATATCCATTTCCTATTATTTTACAGACTATATCTGGGTGTTTTCTTTTCACTTCCCCATCTCCACAATAATCCACACTATACTGTTTCCCCATTTCCTTTTATCACACTGCCTGCCCTTTCCAAAGCTTTCGTTTGTTGTCCTGTGGGGCCTGGCCAACTCTCAGGATCTCAAAATTGCACTGTTAGATGGGAGGATGTGACACAATTCCATATGCACACATACAAAAACAATCAAACACGGACCATTCATTCATCTATCATGCACACAGTCATCCATATTATACACACACACACACACACACACAAACTTGTGCATGATATACGAATGAGTGATCTATGTATGTGTATTGGATGTGTATGTGCTGGAGATGATAGAGTGTGTGTGTGTGTACCTAACTGATTTCTGTATGTGTGCATGTGCAATTGTGTCACACCCTCCTGTCTAACTGCGCAATTTGAGATCCTGAGAGTTGACCTGGCCCCACAGGGCAACACCTGCAACATCTATTCCAGATGCACCACGCTGCTCTTCTTAAGGCACAAATCTGTAGCGGAATGCCGGGCTAGCGATTCCGGCACCGCTTGGGGAGCCGTGGGCTTTACGGAGTGGGCGAGTGCGCGGCTTGTGGGGCAGGATTGGAGGTAGCTTTATGACCGCCTTCAAGATTCACCGAGTTGGCGCAAGTAGACGACTTAGAGTAAGTTGTTAGTTTTCTATAATAAGTTTGTAGGATGTCTGTTGGTTCACAGGGTTCCGGAGTAAGCCCTTGCATTCTAACCCAGTGGGCTAGGTCCGGCTGCCAACTCCTTAAGTCCCAGAACTGGTCAACAGCTCATTGAGATAGGGTGTTAGTGGTAAAAGTTATTGCGGAGTAAATATAAGGTAAAATAAAAATTTGTTTTATTCACTCACCTGGCCTCACCCTCTTATGAATAAGAGGGGAGACCGGCTGGAACGAAGTTGCAGTAAATATAAGTATAGAAAGCGTAGATATGTTGTCTAAGCTACAAAGAGAGGCAGTCAAGAGGTGGAGTCTCCGATGTTTCTTCAGCTACAGTAT